>NC_039485.1:3905750-4231165 GCF_003590095.1 Trichoplusia ni
ATTATAAAAGTTTGATAGTTAAGAGCAGTTTTCGAAAAATAGCTTGCAATACCATTTTACATAGCGGGTCTCGTAAAAAATGCTATCAAATATGAAAAATAACTTCAAACGAACGAAATTGGCGCTGCAAACTGTAACCAAGTTATCCTGTCACGTAGATTGAGGTAAACGTGAAACAAACTATTTTTATTCAGAAAGCGAACGCTATTTTTACGGCTAACGATTTAATAATAGCAAAACGAGCTTGTAACTGTCGTTTTGTTGGACGGATGCCTCTATTAGAAGAAGAAATTCTTTTTTCTTGTCTTCGGCTTTAATTTTGTTTTTGTTATGTGGACAAACTAGAAAAATCAACCTATTCTAGATAATCGCGAAACATCAAAATGAAAAAAAGGTAATTGTTAAATCATTAGTATGCTTATTAATTATTCAATGTATATTCTGCGCTACATTAAAAGAAATAATGTTTTATTTTTTATTTATTTAATATGAATAAAACATTAACAATCAAACAAAAACGCATTTCATATAATTTCCTTAAAAACATCGAAACCGTTTACTCATTTCCTTAAAAAAAATGAAGCTTAACCACATCCCGAACATAAATTCAACGTTGCGGCGAGAAACCAAAAAGGCATCATTTAAAATATTCAGATAGGGTAAAGTACCTTTAGTCGTACCAGCGCTTAAGTCGTACCACGTCGATATCTGCGCACCCGTCATGAAAAGGTGGCATCTAGCAGTGCAATATGGTTCTACTAAGTACCACGGGTAAACAGCAACACGCGGCGGCTTACCGGAATTCGCGATCAAAAAATAATGAAAAAGTAAGTTTTTTGCACAGTTTTCACTAATTTTTTTACGTCATTCATAAGCAATTTCACAAAAGATTGTGTTGAAACGAATATTTTTTTGACTCATGTCTGTTTTTATAGTGTTTTCTGGTTGATATGAGCTAGGTTAAATGGTAAACGGTTTCTAGGTTATGTTTTTAATTTTGGTTTTAAACTTTGTACACCCCGCTGCCTTACTCGTACCTGCATAAACTTCTTAATTCGTACCGGTACGACTTAGGTGTTACAGAGATATTTTTTGCTAATTTTTTATTTTCCTTTAGGTGATCAATATGGCAAAGAAAATTTATAACTCTTGGAAGCAAGATGACATAGATGAACACAAAAAGGAACACAAACCACAAATAAAAAAAGAAAGATAGACAGAAAATCTAACAGAGATAAGAAACTAGATGCTAAAGAAAATTGGTTGTCCAAACTAACAACACTAAACAAGATCGCAAAGAAAATATGACCCTATGTATTAAATGCAAAGGATGGGTACATGACTTATGTGCAGATCTCGAAATTAAAACTAAAAATTACATTTGTGATATATGCATTTAAAAAATGATAGTTTTATTTCCCAAAGGTACTCATTATTACCAAACTACTACTAACGTTTTTTTATTGTTATATTTATATAGTATAGTAACACTGAAACTGGTCTCGTAGCATATAAGTCTACGCAGGTTTTAATTGTCCTTAGAATTCCAGTTGGAAATATATATGTTTACTCTAAGTACGACTTAGGCCATGGGTGGTACGATTAAGGCAACCGGTTGCCTAAGTCGTACCGAAGGAAGGTTTTTGTAAAACCTATAAAAAACATTTTATTAAAAGTTTTTTATATGTCTTATTAGTCTTTGTTGATTCTTTAATAAATGAAGTATTTATATAAGCAAAGATTTTTCTTTTATTTATATTACAATAGAAATTATAGCTATTTTCCTTGAACTGGTACGACTAAGGCGACCTTACCATACCTTTATTCAGCAAAAACACTTATCACACGCCAAGATATTACAATAAAATAGTTTATTTATTCGTATAAAACCATACCGAGAAGTGTCATAAATTCTGATTGTGCCACTGATGCTGAATAACAAATGAGGATCATAAATCTTGTATGAAAACTCTATAAATCTAAACGGGTTCTGTACAGGTTAACCGCAGACGAAACTGGGCGGAATCTGGCTAACATTAACCCTAATAACGATTTCATTAGTTTATTTTCGAGGTTACTGTACCGTGGTTTGTACTAACGATTAATGTATTCATGAATGCGTTGAAACTACACGCTGTTGTTTAAGGTTGGATACCGTGTGTGGCCTTATCACTAATACTTTTTTAATTAATCAGGAACTGAAGATATACACATACAAATAAATTGGTCTCATACACATATTTAGTTGTTTTTATAAAGCGACTCCCGCACTGAGGAACGATCGCAAACATTGAAGTCACATGCACAAAGACATCCAGACCTCGGACACGCATTCGTGAATCACAGAAATGCTTGACCTACGCGGGGATCTAACCCACAAAACGTCGCGCAACTTACTTATTCAGCAAACGGAGTACATACCTTAACACCATTGCTTGGAATAAAAACCATAATATTTTTTCTCTGACTCAAAATTGTCTTAATGCGTATTCTAATTTATTATATACTTTACACTTACCGATAAAGCAAGAATCGAATTCTCCATAGTGGTTTAAAGTAAACATATTCAAACTAGAGCTACTTTGATGAATTAAAAAATTTTGAATCAACTGTACGTCATTCAACACAATGCTGTAAAATATTAAACAAGAGACTTATCACAGATTACACAAACGCGACATAATATTTTACCAGAAAAAATAACTGCGCATAAAAGTCAACGTAATCATTTTTCACTTCGAATATTTACGTGACAAGTACAAAAAGACCGACCAAGCGTAAGTTGGATTCGTATTCGAATGTACCTTTTTTAGGGTTCCGTAAGTTTCAGGACTAAAAGGAACTCGTATAAGAATATCATACATTGCATAAAAGAATAGAATATTTTGTTTCTTAAAAAAAAACAAGCTATAGATTTCGGTAATTTCGGATTTCTAATTTCGTTACGGTATTTTTGTATGTATAACTATTGGCTGTTCCTCACGGCTTCACCCACTCGAGGCGGATGAAGCCGGATGAAGTTGGTTAAAGCTGCAAAATCAATGCCCTCCTTAAAGCAGTCAGACAAAAATAGTGTGACCTGTGGTAATCTAATGTAATAGCTCCTCACCAAATGTAATCGTAATCGGTCCAGTCATTTGGGCGTGAAGAACTAACAAATATACACACACTCATACGCGATATTAGATAATACCAACTTCTTTAAGGGAATTATGATCTTTATTAAGCGTAATTTAAACTGTTTTCGAATTATGGTCTACGGTTTTTGGGTGTAGACAAACATATGAAGACTTAGAAGCGCTTAATATTTGTTCCGTTGATGCCTTGTGGTTACGCAACCCTAACTGCCATTTCTCTTGACCCAATATCCGTGGGATAAAACGCTACCAATTAAACCATTCCCTTTACGCGTGTTAAGTATATGTTTTTAGTTTAATTAAAAATACGCACTGGCAGCCTCCCACTCAACTCTTCCAGTTATATGATTGCAGTTGTGGAAGCGAGACAACACTACATGGTGAAGAGCAGCATCTCTTTCCCACACCTGCAGTGATGCTACTTTAGGCGGTGGAGGTGGGCTCAATGGTGTTTTTAGATTCGTGTATGCTAATTAAATTGCTCGTTTACTGGTTAATTAAGGAGTAATTAGTATGTGATAATTTGTTGCCTTTTTGCCAGTGTGTCTTTGACACTTGTGGTTGTGAATTTACGCGCCTGTGATCTACGTTTTCTGATTTGATTCATGTAGAAAAAGAGTAAATGCTAAAACAGTACAATTAAAAAAAAGTGTTACAGAGTTATCTCGATGTAATTCTAACAGTTGATATACTAAAACTCATATTTGTCTGATAATTAGACATCCAACAAGCGAAGCCAGGGTGAAAGTTTATTTACAACTACTACTGCCAGTTACTACTGAAATATATCAAAAAACATATTCCTTTGTCAAATATCACCTACAATAAGCAATTAGCTATAGGTACTTCTTGTTTCAATAAAATTTATAACAAACAAAACAGGTAATAAAAAAATGTAATTACATTCCTTACTGAAATACGCAATAAATTATTTTAATTAAGTTTTTTATAGCACCTAGACTATGGAAAATTTAATTAATTATTTCGATTCAAATTCTTAACAAATACAGCGTCTGAAAGCGTCTTTTGTAAGAAAAATAAACTTGTTCCAATAAAAGCACTTTCATATTATCTGCCTACATAAAACACGATCTTTGCGAATTAGTTTCTATAGATCAGCGTTGGTCTAATCTCTAGCGATTAACGATTTTCATACAACTTTCACACGACATCTTTATCTCACAATTACCAAAGCTCGTTTAATGTGTACTCCATAACATATTATATTTATGCGTATGAACTTACTTATATATTTCAAAATATAGCTGTCCCAGCAAACGTTATTTTGCGTATAAATTAGGTATTTCTGGGTAATATCTCATGAAGAAAATATATTTTGACGAATAAAAAAATGCATTACGAACCTCAACGTTTAAGGGGATGAATAATATAGATGTCCGATTTTTAGAGCTACCCAACATGAACATACAATTTTATGAGAATCGGTCAAGCCATTTGGATTTTTTTTACATCAAACACACGAGCATTTTATAAATTAGATAAAATATAAATTACCTAAACCCAAACACACAACGAACGACCGTGCTCATTGCACAAAAAATATTTTGCTTTGTCGGGAATCGAACTCGCGACCTCCGGTATAGCAGTCAGAGCTGCTGACCACTAGAACAAGAGGCTCGTCAAGTTGGCTGTCTGTATGGACACAAGCCAGTACAATCAGCTCAAACAATCCAGCAATTGTTATGCATTTGGCAGCTGTCAAAATGACACCACTCGGTAAAAGCCGACAGTGACGTAACACATATTTTGCTACCGAACAATTCTCAATTATGCAATATTTATTCCGTCCCACCCAAAGGGTAAAACCGGAACCCGTTTGTCGACTTGTCCTTTCGTCAGTCTGTCATGAACTGTGAGATCTAGATAGTTGGACTTCACAGCTGATGTATTTCTGGTGCCGCTATAACAGCAAGTATATGATAAAATAAAAATCCACTGACTCGAATAGAAAACATGAATTTCACATAAATATACTGCATTTCATATTGGTCCTTTTACTTCCACGCTCTGAAACTGAAAGGCTAATCAATAAAGCTTATAGATAAAAGATGAAAATAAAACTGCCTTAAAACCTAATCCAAATATACTATCAAAGCTCCTTCATAATCAAAAGTAAAGTAAGTGCGTTTTTCCACCGTATCCGACACTGGTGTTGCAGAGAGAATATGACACTTACATTTCACCTAAGCGATGGTGCCGTAGACGGACTGGGCAAACCAAAAAAAACTTATTGAAACTATGACATAATTTCTCTAACGCAAGAATCCATAGCTGTTGTGAGAGACGGATTTTTTTAAATCGAATTAATAGTACTAGAGTACATGCATCTTCCCCCGTTTTTTGTAGCATTCCTACTCTGGTCGTATCTGGTTCTGCTATGGTAGAATATATACTATAGCCTTTCACAATGGGATATCTACATAACATTGTAACATTTTTTATATTTTCCATCTCTAGTAGCAAAGATTGAAAAAAAAGACCGTGAATTGTTACGGTGGACAAACGCTTTAGAGTAGCCGAATCCATAAAATCGTCAATTAGTTTGAGTGAAAAGTGTACTTCACGATTAAAAGGAATTTTTTCGTAAGTTGCGTCAGCACTTCATTAAAATTTGCTTTTACTTCGTCATGTAATTTTTAATCGGATTATTGATGGACCGAGAAACGCTTGAGTATTTTCACTAAAATATTAGGTAGATTATTGTTACTGAGTAGCGAAACATGGTCCATGGCTTAGATGAAATAGATACAAGTGCCTTATTCGTTAGAAAACAAGACATCCTAGTAACATACTTTTTATGATAACGATGATTCAGGGTAACATTTATCGAGATCGCACCACTAGTTTCAAGTCGACTCGAGATCCCACTGCCAGCAGTGTCAGCTCATTATTAAGGATTCCGGTTGGATACAAAAGTAGTCCTACCATCCCGATAAATACGCGTAAATAAAACGTTATCAAACATTTTTATCTCATAAGCCAAATGCCATTTTAAGTGCACTAGATCTCTTAAATAAACTATCAGTTAAAATATCACACAAGCAATGTTCTATATAAAGAGCAAAATATCAAAAATAAAACAGTCTAAATTAAAATCAGGTGAATACAAGGTAGTTACAGAGATATTGGAATATCCAAAACCGTACCTCGACCATGTGACCAAACAACCAAGCGACCAAAACAAAGGGACTCTTTTGACCAATATTTCTCGTTCCAATAAAGGCTGTTTTTGAACGTTCCTTTGTGTTTTTCGTTTGACGAATTATAAGGAAAACTATTTTACTAAAAAACTATAAGTGTATTTTTTTGTTTCTTTGGTATAACTTCTTAGTCCCTTTAATAGTAATGTTATCAATAACAGGAAAACTTCAATGCGCCTATAGCATACATAAGTATAGATAAGTGGCAAGGTACATAAATTGCTACTTAATTGTACATAATTAGAATATAATTATGTGCAAAAACAGTTCTCTAAACATTCTAAGATCCAAGACGTCTTTTTCACATTAAGTAAAATTTTAAGAAAAACCTTAACAGCAATGTATTTTAAGTTCGTTTAAAGTTTCATTTAAATGAAAAACGAAAAAATATAACAGCAACACACTCAAATACATTTCCAATTAAGATAAAACTGAATACAGTAAACAAATTCAAAACACTATATTTAATGAATAACATAAATCCACCTGAACAAACTATTTGAGCACGTTTCACAAAATTCGCATATTATACAAACTATTCGCTATCTCCAAGTGAATGGAGACTTTAAAGAGTATTTCCGTGCATTGCGATCAATAGCGAAAACGTTGAGACACGAGACAAATCGCAAACGGCTGATGCGACAGACGCGACGAGACGGAACCTATATACATCAGTCGTGTATAAAAGTCAGACTATTTAGGAAGACTATAGGAGCCTCTAAAAAACGAAGATCATAACTACTTTCAAAACATGAACAAAGGCTGTGCAAGGTTAGGTCTCTAAAAAATTTGATTGACTCAAATAGCAAGAGAGCTGCATCTTAGTTCGATTACTGTTAAAGCTTTGACTTTGAATTTAAGATCATAGTCTAGAACCCGACATTAGCGCTTATTCGTCTAGCGACAATAGTTACAATTACGTCGATCGACAACTTACGATACTAATACCACAGACTGGCTACTCAATCTTGAATTTTTCGATGGTACCTTTTTAGAGCCGAATGTGAATGAATCAAAAAAGGACAAGTTTGAGAGTAAACAGGCAGTCCAGTGAGGTGGGCTTTTTACTGAACCCGAAAACTACTCCCTACATTTTTCAACCGGAATTTTGTCGCATCATTGCGCGGCTCCAATCGACCGCACGGAAACGTACCTTTACTTACCTTCACGACGAGGTAATTGACTAAACTTCTTCGGTTGCAAAGTATGTGTACTTTGAGTCACTTTGTTAATGCAATTTGCAAGTTAACGCATCCATATTGTTCCCGAGCTGTGAAAGTCTGAGACGCTAGAGATAGGAGGTAAATATGAATAGCAATGTCGCATCGCTGTTTAACAGTTTATAGACTTGACTAGAGTTTTTCATTTTTTATTTCATTTATTCTGATTTCCGTAAGTCTGTTCTAAGAATGAAGATAACAAAAAAAATGTATTGGTATTTTTAGTCCCATACCTGGGCAAAGTCACTTTCATTCTTTCACTATATCCGATATCTTACTCTTTTTCTTAACTTTCAGATATTCATCGGTAGCTAAATAAGTAATGAATCGTATCAACAAATAATTATAGCCATCGTGTTACGCAGAGCTATCAATTTCAAGTTAAACTCAAAACTCCCAAACATCATCATGGATATTTAAAGTTGTAACAAAAATAAAATACTAAGTTAATACCACAAATGCTTGATAACAATAATCTTATTTACATTCGCAATCGCAAAACTTTTAACCCCTGTACCACGATAATGCGAAAGCGAATTGGCGAGATGTACGGATAGCGGCGTCCCGTTTTCACAACGACACAGGCCTTTTTTTTTTGGTAAGGCGGGGGAATCCTCATGGCCACTCACTCCCTCGGGGGAGGAAATGGGTAGTGTCAGACTTTTACTGACTAAACCTGAACCGCCGCCGTGCTACGTCATCCGCGTTTTTGTGTCGGTGTATGGCAACGCGTTGCAATTCTTCATACACCGACCGCGGGAACGACAACAGGCCTGCGGTAAAAGCTCATGGTAAGAGGGCACATCCGAAGATTTCTCGCTAAAACGTACCCTCTAAAATATTAAGTAAGTTTATCCGCGTATAATTAATAAGTTTGTTTGAAATATCGTTTTCATCAAAACGAGAACTTTTGTAAATGAAAGTTTTGCAGAGATATTATAATTATGCTTGTGAATGTTAAACTGTTTCAATTGTCTTGGTTTAAGTATTAAGATTAATTTTAATCTGTATTTCGTCCGTGAAATCAAAAATAAGATGAAATTATTAATTATTGCCTATTTACTTTTTAATACTAATACACATGTACGAAAAAGTGTAGCACAAGTCGTGAAATTTAAATCTACAACTAGTTTATTATTATTTTTCAGCTTTGTTTCTATGGATATTTTAAACTTACATCTGAGTCAAACAAAAAGTTTATTTTTCAAGGTAATAAATTGTCGTTCATATTTTTGTTAACCAATCTCGAGACCACGATGAACAAGACAGAAGATCTTGACAACAGTTTAAATTGAGCAGCCTTCTAGATGATAAATCTTCAAAATCAATTATCTGAATACATATTCAAAGTAGATATTAATTCAGTATAATATGTATAATGCTGAATATATTATGGAATCCATATTGAATGTAATAAATAACCGAGATTTGGGAGTCTCCTCACGGACTACAATGCCTGTTTTCACATTTCCAAGTACCGTTTACTTAGAGAAATGAGACACTTTATATGGATAATAGAAGGCAAACTTAAATAAACCCATAATATGATGGCCCGAATGTATAACAGAAGATTGGTATAATGTCAATTATCAAGAATTTACATTATAATCCTCATGACAAAAGCCAAAGTTCAAGTTTAAATAATTTTATCAAATTGTTTACGAAACCCTTTAATTATCGCAAATTTCAGTCCTCTGTAAACATAAATTATTTAAAGCCCGGATTTTTGCCAACCCCATTCCAAATTTATTCTCGGGGGTGGCGAAAAAGTCGGTTTTATTAAAAAAGTTCCTACGTGCCCCGTTGGAGCGGTCATAAGTTCATCACTGAATGGTCTTAATCACGTGGGTTTAAAGCATTTTATTCAATGTCGATTGTAATTTTTAGTTTGAGAATAAATAACCTTGTGTTTTGGTAAACCTATACCTCATACATTTTGCCCGTGTCAATCAATCACTTTTAATAACTGGCCTGTTGACTGGCCTGTTGGTTTAGTGGTGAGTGACCCTGACTGCTATACCAGAGGTCGTGGGTTCGATTCCCACCCAGAACAAATGTTTATGTGATGAGCACGATCATTTGTTCTGTATCTGGGTGTAATTTATCTATAATAATGTATGTATTTAGAAATATATAAGTAAGTTTATCAGTTGTTTGGTTACCATAACACAAGCTCTGCTTAGCTTGGGATCAGATAACCGTGTGTGAGTTGTTTAAAAAAAAAAAAATACATTGGCACCAAATTTGCAAACATGTCTTGTTAGCCTTCGTCGTTTGCTCTATCATAAAATCATCATTCAATTGTAATGAATTCTCTCAATATTTGTGTTACTATTCGGGAAATTATTAAAACAGCTTACTTGAAATAACAGTTATATTATTCACATTCATAAATTACAACTTTTTATCTCCTTCCACGAGATGTCCGAACAGCATGCCCTTCTTCTCTATTTAAAATTCCCGCCCAGTCACATTTTTCTCGACCGAACATCATAGACTAACGAAATAATGACATTCTGCCTCTTTTAACAAACTAATACTTTAAAAAAATAAATAAATATAATTTAACATAACAAATTTATTAAAAACATGTTAAATAATTATAAATTCATTACATTCGGCCGTCCGACAACGTGCGATCTCCTGACGCACGTATATAATCAAACATAAACTTAAAAAAATAAAAATAATTTTACTCACGAAATTTCATTTCAATCAACTGTAAAGTCTGAATCTGACAGTAAACACACGTCAATATATCTACATGTCGGTATATCGGCTAATCATGCATTACATTCGTAGGGTAATTTAAAAAAAATAATCAAACATTGAATTTCATTTCATCTAAACAATTATAAACTAATCCTGTACATATATATTTTTTTTTAATCCGAATTAATAAATTAGGTATTTATATGTATATTCGTATAGACTATTTTTATAAAATCAAATTAACATACTCTCAAAATTTCATTTAAACCAACTGTAAACTTATCTTATAACAGTTATAACTAACCATATGTTCATTATATTTGTAGAGTATTTTTTTTTTTAAACATTAAAACAAATTTCATGAAAGCACTTGTAGACCAATCATATACAAATATAAAATATTGAATTTAAATAATTTCATTACATTCGGGCATTATTTGGGCTCAGGTTGACTTTGTGACAGTTCATTGTCACTATTATTGCTTTCGCTATCGGACGAACTACTGCTATTAGCCACTGGATCTACATCATCATTTTTTTCGGCCATATTTATGCTGATCCACGGTCGAATCCTGTCTACTGCTACCACACTATCGAATTTATTCTTACGTTTACTGAAACCGGGTATATCAACAACTTTATACCTATCATTGCCCAAAGCTTCCGCTATTTTGTAGGGGCCTATAAATTTTGACATCAGCTTAGTACTATTACCTTTATTATTAAAATTAGTTCTTGTTATTTTAATTAAATCCCCTGCCTTATAAGTTGGGGCAGGAATTCTATTTTGATCGTATTTTTGTTTTTGTTTAGCCTGGCTAGATTCAATATTTGCGAGAACTTCTTGTCTTACTTCTGTAAGATTTGGATTAAGCTCATTATTAACATCTAGCAAATTACTTAAGCCGTCTCTCAATCTGGTTCCAAACAATGCCTCAGTAGCCGTTTTCTGAGTGGTGGAATTTATGGAATTATTAATTCCCCACTGAATTTTTCCCAGAGACATGTCCCAGTTCCGTTCGTCCTCACCGTCAGAATATTTTGCAAGTGAACTTAAGATCGTTTGGTTGTATCTTTCGGCTTGGCCGTTGGCTCTGGGACACGCTACAGCATTTAACACATGTTTAATACCATGAGTATCACAAAAGGATTTAAAGGCTGCTGAAGTAAAAGAGGTACCTCGATCCGATATTATTCGGGATGGTAACCCGAAGTCATAAAAAACATTCAATAATACTTTAACCGTTGTTTTAGTTTTAGTATCCTTAACAGCTCTTACAAATAAATACTTGGTAAATCCATCCACTAGGGTGAGAATGTAAGCATTGCCGTTCTTGCTTTTGACAAATGGACCCAAGTGGTCAATGTGAATGGTGTGGAATGGAATGCTTACTTTCTGTATCGGATACAACTGACCACTCTTATGTCGCATCATATTATCCTTATTATAAGCACACTTAATACAGGATTTTACGTACTTTTTAACAAATCTACGTAACTTAGGAAACCAGAAAACAGACTGAATTCTTTCGGTTGTTTTGGATACACCTAAATGACCAGCGTCATCGTGATTCGATTTACATATTTGCCATCGAGCATTGCGAGGAATTACTAAACAAAGCCTATCATCAACCCTCCTGTATACCCTACTGTTTTTAACTACATATTTTTTTCTAATATCTTTAGCTTCTTCATCTGACTCAGGTTTAAGGATTTTATATATTCGCGATATATCGGGATCTGTTATTTGTAAAGTTAAGAGCCAGCTATCAGTTTCAATGCTATAGACTGTGACGGTAGAACTATCGATATCTTCGGGTGTTAATTTGGTGTTACGACTCAGTGCATCTACATGAGCCATACGGATGCCTGGACGGTACTCTATACTAAAATTGAATTCGCTTATTAAAAGCCACCATCTAGCTATTCGGGGTATTAAATCGCGTTTAGTCAGTGTAGTTCGTAGGGCGTTACAGTCAGTCACAATTTTGAACTCTATTCCCAATAAATATACCCTAAATTTCTTTAATGAGCAAACAATTGCAAGAGTCTCGAGTTCATAAGAGTGCAAGTGCCGTTCCTCAGGGGTGGTTTGCCGGCTAAAATATGCTATTGGTTTGAGAGCGCGCGGTTCCGGCTGCCATTGCATCAATATCCCGCCCACGCCTAAAGAACTTGCATCCGTATGCAACTCAGTTTCAAAATTAATGTTGTATAGTGCTAAAATTGGTCGGTCAGTTAACTTGTCTTTTAGGGTGTTAAACGAATTGGATTCGTCATCGGTCCATTTAAAAGCATTTCCTTTTTTAAGTAAATTTGTTAGAGGTCTTGCTATTTCGCCGAAACTTCTAACAAATTTTCTAAAATATCCTGCTAGACCCAAGAACTGACGGATTTCATGTACGTTCTGGGGAACAGGAAACTCCTTCACAGCCAAAATCTTATTTTCATTAGGGCGTATGCCTTCAGCAGAAATCTCATAACCTAAATAGTCAAGCGAATTATCGAAGAAACGACATTTGGATAATTTTAAAGTAAGTCCATTCTGACGCAACAACTTTAAAACACCCTCCAATCTCTCAAATCCCTCCTCTAAGGTAACCGATGGCACAAGAATGTCGTCCAAATAAGCCAAAGCTGATTCATGTCGTTTACTACCTAGCATTGCATTCATGAATCGCTGAAATACAGCTGGAGCATTCGCGAGACCGAAAGGCATCCTTTTAAATTCATAATGCCCATCCGGCGTTACGAAAGCAGTTAGCGGACGACTCTCTTTCGCCATTGGCACCTGGTAATACCCGGAAGCTAAATCTAGAGATGTAAAGAATCTATTGCCACTAAGGTTTGTCAGCTGATCATCTATTATTGGCAAAGGGAAACAATCTTTCCTAGTTTTATTATTTAAAGCCCTGTAATCGACACATAATCGCTGCTCGCCTGTCTTTTTCCTCACCAATATAATAGGACTAGCATAATTTGAATCGGACTCTTGGATAATATCGTTTTGCAATAAATCATCTACTATTTCCCTAACTTGACCTCTTTCTGAAAATGATAATCTATACGGTCGGTAAACTACAGGTTTATCATCTAACAAGTCTATTTTCATTTCAATGGAATTGGCACAACCAATTTCTCCTAGTTTGAAAGCAAAGCAATCACGATAATTAAGTAAAAGTGAATGAAGGCTACTTAATGTTTCTTTGTCAATTTGGGGACCAACTTTAATGTCAGTTATTAATAAGGGTTCATATTCCGTACTATCTTTCGTTACTCTATTTGTGTAAGTTGTACTTCTCTCAACCAAGCAAGTCCCTTTTGCAATAGGGCGTTTCTTAGGTAATGTAAGGTTTTGACCAGATAAATTAGTTATAGGCAAACAGCACTTTCCATCCACTACTCTAAAAACTCCCTGGTGCAAATAATGCTCTTTGTTAGGCTCACAATTGCAATAACCTTCAATGTAGATATCTCCACAGTAGCCAGCTTCAGATGTGGTAACTTCAACTAATCCCGATAATCCAATATTGGTATTGTTTTGAATGTTTAACTTTAGACACTTCACCGGTTGTATCATGGTTTCGGTATCGGGGCTCTGATAAAAAAATAACTGATGGCTGTTCTTAAATACTGTCACGCTAGGGAGTTCGGTAACATTTTGACCTATAAGTAAAGCTGACTGAAGAAACTGATTGCTAACCACTAATACCTCTACATTAACCTCAACTTCATCTAATTTCAGATCAATATTGCTCTTATATATAGGAAAAACTTTAGAGTTGCCGAATCCTTTGATTACTGGCAACTCAGTTAAACTTTTGTTCAAGTTCAGACTTTGAGCATCAGACTCTCTAATTAAACTACATTCACTGCCGAAATCAATAAAAGCAATTAAAGATTTATCATTTACCGTAACATTTTTGTAAAATTTATCACTATTGTTATTGAACGTAGATATAGTCAAAATTTTTCTATCCTGGTTGTCTGCCTGTTTTGGTTCATTTCTTAAGATCAATGGCTCTAATTTACAATTATCATTATTATGGCCCACACGCTGGCATTTCAAACATTTAATAAGGGGTTTAGGGCATCGAAAGTAAGGGTGCCCTTTTGAGCGGCAATTAAAACAAGTTACTGAACTTTCAGTTGAGGTAGTTGCTGTGTTACCCGGTCGAACTATATCACTACGTTTCTTATTGAAGATATTATTTTCTAATACGAGACGTTGAGAGCTTAGAAAATTCAATAAGTCTTCCGGTTCGCGACAAGTCAGTGTCTGTGCACTGTTTCTAATTGATTTATCCAGGATCCCGTGGATAATACAATCGACAGCCTTTTTGCCTCTTATTTCACATCTGTTTAACAATGTTAACTTATCGTAAAAGTATTCTCGCAGACTTTCGCTACCGCGGGTGGTTCGAGCTAACATTTCCTCGAGAAGCCGACCATAATTTTGCTCATCTGGGAATGCTTTTAGGAGTTTGTCTTGCCACTCTGACCAACTGAAAACAACACTAGGAAGAGCTCCATACCATTTCTTTGCTTGACCAGAAAGTTTTTGTAGAGCAAAATGTATGGTCTGCCTCTCGTTCCATTCATAAATAACAGAGCATTCGTTTACTTTTCTAAGCCAGCAGTCAATATTCTGAGTTTTACTCGACGGATCAAATTCCGGTATTACATTGTTCACTAGATTGTTATTAAAAATATCTTTACCTTTATGTTTTTGAAAGGTATTAAACATATCAAGTACTTCTTTAGTAGACCAACCGACTTTCTCCTTGGATCGCCTTTTATTCGAACTCCGTGAACTGCGGAATGACTCACTGCTGGACGAGGAGGAGCTGGACGACTGCTTACGCCTCCTCTTTGATCGCTTTTTGGCTTTCTTAGACTTAGCTGCTGCTCCGGAGGAGGACGGTTTAAGTTTTCTATGGCGCTCTTCCTTCCGAGTAGGCGAGCCTTCGGGAGTCATCGCTTCGTCGGAATTCATACCTCAAAGGATTAAATATCATTGTAATCACATCAGTCTATCAAGATACATACCTGTATCAATTAACTCATATTCTATAGGTTCACTAACTATACAGCTCAATATATATTTGTATAGAAATCAATTCATTGCACCACTCGTTCGTACTTGTATGAAAATTTAAAAAAAATAAAAGGTAATAATCTAGTTTTAACGTTGATACGCTTTAATGGGCGCAAACCGGCAATCGGTATATTGCAGGTACACATAACCTTTACTCTCACATTTCTAAACAGTCATGATTCAATAGGCCCACATAGCCTCTAACATCAAGCACACATGGCTCAATAAAAATAAATAACATCTACTAGTTAAAGCACACTTGGCTTCTTATTGTAGGTACACTAATCTCTACCATCAAGCACACATGGCTCAATAGGTATACAAAATTTATACTAAATAAAGCGCACTTGGCTTTATATTGTAGGCACACATAGCCTCTACCAGCAAGCACACATGGCTCAATAAGCATACATAATTTCTATTAGATAAAGCGCACTTGGCTTTATATTGTAGGCACACATAGCCTCTACCATCAAGCACACATGGCTCAATAGTTTTAAAAACTTATATAAGATAAAGCGCACTTAGCTTTCTATAGTAGGCACACGTTAATCCTCATAAAAGAGAAATAAAAATAAAAAAAAACGTATAAAATCACATGTTAAACATTTGCCAAATTGTTACGGAAAGTTGCACACAATATTAACCATTTGGCGCCTTTCTTTTTTTTTAACATTTCTAAGAGCTAAAACTTTGTCTGCGTTATATTTGTGTACCAGACGAACTAAGATACATAATATCCTTAGTCATTTAGGCTAGACTTAGACTTGCATATTTTCCAGAATAAAAGTTATATGTTTATAACATACCCTTGCTTTTTTTTCTTGTGGGGTCCTTTTTCCGCTTCTGAATTGTAATGAATTCTCTCAATATTTGTGTTACTATTCGGGAAATTATTAAAACAGCTTACTTGAAATAACAGTTATATTATTCACATTCATAAATTACAACTTTTTATCTCCTTCCACGAGATGTCCGAACAGCATGCCCTTCTTCTCTATTTAAAATTCCCGCCCAGTCACATTTTTCTCGACCGAACATCATAGACTAACGAAATAATGACATTCTGCCTCTTTTAACAAATTAAATAAATAAATATAATTTAACATAACAAATTTATTAAAAACATGTTAAATAATTATAAATTCATTACACAACGATCAAAATTTGTATGGGAAGTTAATTTTTTATTGGTAACTTTTTTAGCGTAAGATCTACATTTACACGTATAAAACCAGTTTTTATTTTATTTGACCATGCTTATATTAAACATATGTTGCGTATGTTTTCAGGTATCTAATCACACAATTTTAATGGTTATTGAAATCTGTTCGATGCGGCAGTTTTATTGCTCTCATATTTATGGAGT
Organism: Trichoplusia ni; assembly: GCF_003590095.1. Taxonomy (NCBI): domain Eukaryota; kingdom Metazoa; phylum Arthropoda; class Insecta; order Lepidoptera; family Noctuidae; genus Trichoplusia; species Trichoplusia ni. The sequence goes on from NC_039485.1 coordinate 3,922,508, forward strand.
TCACCGTCCATTGCTAAGGTCATAAGTCAGAACCATAAATTAACCAAAAGCCGATAACACGTTATTGAAACCGTTTGGAATCAAATTAATCGTTAACAGTCTCATTGAAAAAAACATCAGATATAAGCAATTTTATGTCGAGATGACGTGAGATGTCAAAGTTATTGGTGACTATAACTATTATATTTCATTTCATATTTTTTCTCTTTCATATACTTACTCCGTGAAGATTTTAGGTTTTGTTTCAATTTGAAATCCAGCAATACCAAGTTGGTACTTCATCGAAACTGAATTTAAAAAATTCAAATTTTCTATCAGAAATTCAACTTTCATAATATTGAGTAGATATCGACACCAGTTCGGTATCCAATCGAAATTCAGTCCCTAACGATTGAGATTCGAATTTCGAATCAACGGAATTCTTTTGATGCAATTTGCAGTGTGAAACGATGCGACGGATTTTAACGAACGTCACTGATTCTCCCTTGATACTGAGTCAACGAACCCTAATGTTCTCCAAGCTCTTGATTTGCCTCATCAGGATAATCTCGGTCCCTTTTTTGGCAATCTTCTCCAAACGATTCTTTGTAATTTGGAACTTATCGATGGAATAAACTGTAAGTGCGAAATTAGATCTAATACTCACCTATAGCTACATGAAGGGTGTATTTTTCTGTTTTAGTTTGAACAAGATTATAGTCCATGAACATTATTATATTCAAAATCCAGAGAGATGTCAAATTATACTCTAATCTTCGCCAACAACGTTGGCCATTTAGCTCAGTACTGCTATATACATTTTCGCTAAGACGAGACTCAGCCGCACATTAAAGAAAATATTTCCTTTTAAGAAAAGGAATCTAACGGCCCTCCATTTTGATAACTGTGCCAAAAAGAAATAAAGAAACGAGCCATGGTAATAACGTCATTACAAAAAGTCCTTGATCTAAATGTAGCTATTGTATTAAAATGGTGACACCTCCAAGAAAATTTACATTTTGCACGAAATTTGCCTGAACGACGTGTAATTTTACAAAATGACGTATAAAATTTGCACGATGACGTCATATTATGTACGGTTATGCACATTTTTCGTATGTAAATTTCGACTTGGCTGTATACGTTTAACATAAATTTTAATGGCATAGCGCTTGTTGCTGTTGTTCTGTTATGTCCGTACAAGCGTAAATCTTTGGAGAGGACATAAATGCATATCGGGGGATGAAATAACAATATTTTAGCATCCTATCAAAATTTAATAGGCAAATCAGGTGTATGTAAGGCAAATAGACAGTTCGTTAAGTCTCCTGGGGGTCGTTAAACATGAGCAAAGGATAATCCACGTTCAAATACAACAAAGGATGTGGGTCTAGCTCATGTGCTACCGAGTTTATAATGGCACGGTATTTTATGGCTCGCCGTTTGATTTTTGGTGAGATTTACTATCTGCAATCTCCTGAAATAAAATTGACTACCGACATTTCAATCTAAAGACAAAAGACTTTTCGAGGTGAAACTGAAATTGAAAATTGCAGATGTGTGGAATATTTCTAAAGAAGTAAAATATTTAGATGCCGTATATTTCAGTGGAAACGTCTTGATATAAATATTAAGGTAATGAACTTTAAGAACAAGAAATGTGTTATTAAAACGTCACACAATGCATCAAGACCCTGCTGTTCGATACGACATTCTTATTCGAATTTAAAGTAATTGCCATGTTTACAGCCAATCGTGCTGAAATATACTCAATACGGTGTAGTTTTCTATTTCCGTACACAAACAATCATAAAAGGTCGGAATAGGGTTCGGCTTTTACAAACGTCGATATCGAACTTTGATTAAAAGTCACTCTAAAAATCCAATTACTTGTACGAAGGATTACTTGCCCGTATTAAAAGGTATTGAAGCCATGTGTTAGGATTTCGAGAACGAGAATTCGAAAGCTAGTTCCTTTTTACTTTTATTCCTTTTTTAAGGAACGTGCTTTTAGTTAAAATTTGGGGAATATGGATTCACCTAAAATGTCTTAGATTCAACAATATCTGAAATTGAAAACAGGTGTAGTCAGACAGTCATATTTTTATATATGTCTGAGGATAATTGTTAAAAAATGAATTAGACGAATCTTTATTGAAAATGATAAGCACTAGTATTTATTGGACATTCTTCTAGTGGATCAATTACTTGGCAAAATGCAAGGACTACCCTTATTGAGACGCTTATAAGATGTCCTCCCAATGATTGGAAATGATGATTCAAAGTACGGGTCTCCCATCCCGCACCACACTGCAAGCAATGCAAGTGAAGCAATGTGCAGAATCCCACTTGTGTCCACATTCTGGTATGTTGTATTGCCAGCAAGTACGGGTCTCCCGAATTGCTATGAAACTACCTTTAAACTTGTTTTGTGTTTGCATTGCAACATTGTAACGGTATTACAGTACTCTGGTTGGAAACTTTCTCGAGATTTTTTTTGTAATAATATGTTCTTCTTACACCTAGAAAAATATGTCCAAAGAGATGGTCGGTTAAGATTTTAGAGTAAGTCTGACAATCAAACTTACATTCACATTTATATATTTAGTAGGACTTTTTATGTCTCATGGAACATTTGGAATATCTTAAGCGAGAATCTTTCCAAATAAATTGAATTAAACGTTTCCCATGACAACGGCTGATAAAACCAAGGCGGTATTAATCAGGATGAGATAAGTCTTATTCATATTTTGATTTTAGAAACGAGACAAAAATAGAACGTTCTTAATTCTGGCTCCATTTGAATGTCGATAATGATGTTCACGAATATTCACATTCACGTTTTTATTTTTAGAATACAAATATGGAACAGTACCTACTGTATTTTCTTTTCATATTATTGATACATCAAGTGATTTTCAAGCATAAAAACCATTAAGTTTTAGTGGTAACTACTAACATGTTACAAGAAAATGCTATTTTTGATTTTTTTTTTTTGTGTTTAGTAATTATTTGTAACGGTTCACTCACGCGTATTGTTCCACGAACTGAATATCCTAATACTATATCTGCAAGCGAAACCGTTGCCAACGTGTAAGCGAGACCTCGCTATACACAGCCGATGGTGGCGTCTCTCTTTCTCTGAGATGAAATAAGAGGCAAGCTTTGTGAGTTGTCGGTGGTCTTTTGTACCCTTTCAATAATGGGACTATGATAAATTCGTAATAGGATTACTGTTCCAAACTAGAATATCGAACTTCAATCCTGGAAAGTACTACCTCAAATCTGCTTTTAATGAATGCAGATACGATCTAGTAGTTTGTAATCCTTTGTAATCTTGTTCGAATATATCACTTTAAATAGAGATTAATTATGTATATCCTAACCTGAGCAACTCATTAATATGTGCGTATTTATTGTTCAGCCTGTACTATGAACTTATATTGCATTACATGCGATTTTGGAAGCGGGATGGAGCAATACTCAATGCGTAGTTTCGTCTCGCTCCCACGACGTTTATACTACTGCTACCCACGGTTTAAGAGCTTATAGCTCGCGTGTGATATCGGTCTTACATTGTTACCTGAATTTGTGAATTGTTTTCAATGAGTAAAGTACCAAGTACGTTGTAGCAATTTTCTTTGTTATTCAATCGTGTCTGTGATTAACGTCTTGTTAATCTGATTTTTGACAGCGTTTATGCAACATGATACCTTGTTAATGTTGCTTTTTGAACGTCAATATATTTTACAACGTTACCCGTGTTCGGCAAGCTTTTCATATTGAAGAATGTTCTCGATACGCCATGTATCCGCAATGTTTTATATTGACTTCTAGGCTACTCTACTTATAACAAAAAAAATGCAGAATCAAGAACAAGCCGTATGCCAATTGCAGCAAGGGAATATTGCAGGCTCATTATAATCATTTTTTTTTCTACTTCTAAATTCTTGCTACACAATATATATCTCATAGATGAGTAGCAATCCTAAAGTTGTTTTCAAGATTACACATTCACGAAATTTGATATAAGATTGGACTCGCTGCCACATCGCAAACGGATTATCTTAATTAGTGCCTGCAGTGAAATTGTATTTTTGTTTGTCTGTTGCTCTTTATCTTAGCTACTGGTTGAATTCTAGAACTTCTGGTAAATACGTGATAATTAAAGAAGGAACAACAAGCCAATGGTAAAATGCGGAAAGGTCCATCAGAATGTTTTCCCGCGACTCAAATTTTTTGTGAATGTCTAAGCTTGAGAACAATTTAGCGGCAGCCTCCCATCGATTAGACCGATCATTGTGTACTGAACTCTTAAAATTACTACTTCTTTCAATAATTATGTAGTAATTGTTACAATATAAAGAAGAATATATCACATGTACTCGCATAGATGTTCGGTTCAGCGTACAACCACACACGCATTCAAACTTTACTTTAATTAGAACGACCGCAGTCCAATTATACTAATTAAAGACAACACGAGTACGGTGATTTCATGAAGGTTCTAGATAGGACCATAGTATATTGAGCCAGCATTATATTAAGTATAGGTAGATAGTAATTATATATTAGAAATGCTTATCTTTGAGAACATACCTATGTAGTTTTCAATTCAATTGTTTGGTAGCCAAGGGGTAAAAGGGGAAGGCTGTTCTGGCAGGTCTGTCTATAAATCAATAGGCATCTCATGAACCGTTATAGCTAGACAGCTGAAATATTGGTGCGTCCATTATAACAAGATCAAATACAGACACCTTACGCTTTAAGTTGAGCGGCACCTCAAGCAGGAGTCTAAACTTTGACTCCTGGCTAAGCGCATCAGCTGCTTTACAAACTAAGACAAGAGCGCGAGTGATAAAACAATGCACAGATGCCCGAGTGGTAGAGTTTATCACGCCAAACTCACTGTGCGCAATGTGCCGTGGTTGCGATTCTCGCGCAGGGCAATTAGGTGTGTGATCCACGAACGATTGTCCTGAGTCCACCCAAACTCAGGACAACCGTTCGTGGATTCTTTGTGCATGTGACTTGAAAGTTTGTGAAACCCCCCGCAACACAAGGATTTAATTTCTTACTGCGGAAAACTCACCATGGCTCACTGTATAGTATGTCTCATGTCTTATGCCGGACGTGTAAGAAGTACCTAAATTGTAATTTTCTTAGGAAAAGTGTGCAGTTAGTCTAGTAATGTAAAGAAAACATTACACAAAGGTTTTATGGCCTTGGTTAGAAATCGGTAATAGCAGGCCGTCGATAAAGATCTAAGGGTGTATTCTGATCAAAGAATGATGTATCTACGTGATATATTATTAAAATGTATTGTATTACATTTTTATCGGTAATAAAGTCGATCATAAAAGTGATATATCGTATAGTTTGACTGTTAGTACTGTAACAGTATGTAACTATTATTTACATCAAGTTTTGTATGAAACAAGCGCGGCGTTTTTACTTTTTAGTCTATGTATAAATTATCTTGACAATTTTTTCATTTTTTTTCTCTAGCCCACTGTGTCCCACTGCTGGGCAAAGGCCTCCCCCAAATCCTTCCACGACTCTCTATTCTGGGCCGCATGGAACCAGCTTTTATATTTTTTTCATAGCAAAGTCTTAAAACTAGGAAAGATGCCTTAATATGTAAATAGATACTTCCAAGATTTTTTTTTGTGCATTTCCATTTAAGAAATCATTTTAATTTTAACACTCTTTAGATCGCATATTGATCCTATTCCCGTCTGAAAAACAAATGACTAAAGATTTTATCAATACCACCATAGAAAACTGCTTTAGTTTGCTTTTAAAATAATAGTCATAGCTTACGACTCTCAAGGGGACTGACAAGAGTTTATTTCAAGTCGTGAACACGACACAGTATTTTATTATTAATTTTAATACTGAATAAGGTTTCTTTTGCATTATTTAGCACATCTGTCCAGTAAATGTGTTGGTTGAGAAAAGTTCGACGATGGAGTAACTTGAGCCAATGTTTTAGCCAATATTGGCGTTAGGTCTTGCATTATCTTACTATGAGCTCTATAAACTGGGCTGTAGCTGTGGTGCAAGCGAAATGGCACGAACCGCACAGTCTATCGTTGTCTCATTTCCATGTTGACTTTAAGCTGGTTTTAGGAGTTCATAATATAGAACCTGTTTAATTATTAAGATCAACAGGATTATTAAATATTTAGTTATACCCTTGTATTCGCTTCTGTTTAAGTTCCTTTGAGAGTTATAGTTGGCTCGGTCTTCTTTATAAGGACAGTAGCTAGAATTATGATGCTTTGACAATCTACATAAGATTATTTGATAAATATGTTGAACTAGCTTTTCGGCCGCGGCTTCGCCCGCGTCGATGTCGGTTATATCGCGTTTCCAAGAGAACTCTTCAAAAGTCCATAGGATACATAGGATAGGAGGTCCGTGTACATAGGATAAAAACTATCCTATGTACTTTCTCAAGGTCACCTCTATCTCTGTACCAAATTTCATTAAAATCAGTTCAGTGGTTTAGACGTGAAAGCGTAACAGACTGTCAGACAGACAAAGACAGACAGACAGAGACAGAGTTACTTATGCATTTATAATATTAGTAGGGATTTAGATAATAATTTTTCTGCCTGTTTATATTTTGCTTCGGCGATAGATATCGATAGCGTGCAAGTGGGGAGGCCTTTGTCCAGCAGTGGACGAATATAGGCTGATCATGATGATGATGATGATGAAGCCCGGCCATGCATGAATTAATGTTTTTTATATATTTGTATACTTAAATTTTGTTACAAGTTCAGTTTTAATAACAATAACAATTGTAGTTTAGTGAACCCATCCATTCGTATGAAAACATTGGAATTAATTTTTTTCGATATGACATGACATATCGTCAAATGTTTGAGTTTTATTTTTTGAAGATATCGATTATAGAAATGTCAATTGGATAGGGACGCTTGCGTTATAAACATTTTCAAAATTCATTATCATTCAAGTTATTAACGCGACACCATTGTTATTTCTTCATTAACACGGTAATTTCAATGTCCTAAGAAAACAGGGAAGCTATAATCAACAGTTAATTCTAACGCTCTTGTTGATTTGACCCAATTCAATTTTAATTAAAAGTATATTTTTTAATTTTTCACTTTTGCCCAGAAGAATATATTCTTTCGTTAACTTCAAGCCTACTTTACATTAATATTTGAGAAGTAAGGCTAGTTAGTAAGACTCTGCATAAAAGACCAATTTTTATTTTTTAACTTGTTTAATCAGACCTATAACATCGATCAGAACATTACAAGTATATTATCATTCTTGGATTCTTCAATAATTTTATCTGAATAACCTTTACTCTTTCTAAATTATAAAATAACCGTACGATGGAAACAGCAGGATATTAAGAAATTTGTTCTATAAAACTTATTGTATTTATTTATTTGTAAAAGTAAAAATAAATAAAATAAATATTCTATTCTATATATTAAAAGTAAAAATTTCAACACCAATTCCTAACCCTTGGTTTAATGTGTATTCTGATACCAAAAACATTAATTACAAAGCAAATACAGAACAACGTTTCTAACATTAAAATCACAAACGATTTCATGACTAAAACATGCAAGTGACGCCACTCAAAACTGTGCAAAGTTAATTATTCATTCGCTGTACTAAACCACATTTTAAAGGCAATGTTAACTAGAATAGGGGAAAAAACCACGCTTTAGTTTAACGGGGACTCTACTTACACTTCAAAAAAACAAGAATCGAACAAGTGTGCGAACGAGGCAGCGCTACATTATGTAAAGCGCCATCTCTCTCCCACAACTGCTATAGACTTCGTTTGAAACGTAGTAGGAGGCCCTAGGGGACAGAGTTTCAAACAAATTACCAACTTAATCCGTGTTAACGTGCGCTTGGGTTAGTTTTAGAAATTATAGTTTAAACCTTTTTTGTTGTATATCCCTGGTCTGGTTCTAGGTAAATTACACGTTTGTAGGTATTTGTGTAGGTGTTGTGTCAAAATAAATCTTTAAACAAGACAAGATATAAGGCCAGATAAAGTAAATGATACGAGATTTTAAGTCAAATATGACAAACTAGCTGTTGTCCGCGAGACCTCCCACTCTAAATCTAAAATAATCCCACGGGAACGTAAAATTAAGATAAAACTATTATATGACATGTGTTAATTCTTGTCATCAACTCTGTGTACAAAGTTTTGTCTAAATCCGTTCAGTGGTTTTTGCGTGAAAGAGGAACGAACATCCATACATTTAGACACAAACTTTTACCTTTATAATGTTAGTAGGATATACTACTGATAGACGGTAAAAGAAAAATCGTGAGGATACCCGAATTTAAAGTATTTTAATCCGGTATCACTATCAAAAGTGCTCTATCGTAGTGTTCAATGTTCAAACCTAAGTAGTAATTATATCACCTACAAGATTTTTTTTCTCGTCGCTGCTATACAAGAATATTATAAATAACAAATGGAAACGGAAAATAAATAGACTCTTTTGTTACAGTATTAAATATCACCATTACAGTAGAGGAAAATGGAATCGGTATCCAAATTAATGTTGCGATCCAGTTACAATCACAAATTCCAATACTTTTGTTTATACCTTAAGAAAACAAAAAAAACGATCAAATAATTGAATAGGCTAAAACATGGTCAACTGTCAACTTTATGTATGTATGTATACACGGTGATTTTTTAGTCGTCTTACAAAAGCAGCCCAGTTCATGTATCCGACGTATACCCCTAGGCGCGATTATTTTTTTTTATCATCAACTAAGATAATAAATACGAAGAAAATTAAACAAGAGAAATCTGAAATATACTCTTGAAAATGATAAAATTGCCGCCGCCCGCGCCCCTCACCATTGTTACAAGGCTTGGACCGCACTCGCAACAGAGCTGTGTTTCTAAAAAACTACGAATTGCATCATCATATTGAATAAAAATTGCATTTTTTTTTTCATATCTCATAAATACCTATTTTTTCATCATGATAGTGTTCTAGTCATTGGATGCATGAACTAGGCTGCTTTTGTAAGACGACTAAAAAATTACGGTGTATAAACCATTTATTGAAAAATTACATAAGTTTATACAAAACCCGTGTATAGTGGGTAATAATAAGTAATCGAAATAACTTTGATAAGGATTATATGCAACATGTATGTATGAACCATAGTTTCAATTTCAATTTGAATTATTTGTCGTTATAGCAAAAATGTATGAACATAAAAAAATAAACTATCTAGGTTCATGAGACACACGGCGTGAATAGACGGACGAACAGACGAACGTTTGTGTAATTAACCTAAAAAAAAGAGCAACAAATATTCTAAAATTCATTTTCCGTTTAATTTTAGCCTAATATTTAACGATCGGAAACACCAGAACTCTCATTTAAAGGTAAATGCTAACAATTCCCATTCGTACCTATCATAGTTAGATATGTATAGCAAGCTGCTATATAAATAGGCCCTAACCCAACATTATATGAAAGGGCCGTTTACCAGGACAACCCACTACGTGATTTGAATAGAAACAACCTTATAACTTCGTTTACCAATTGTTTTATTTGAACTAATTGAAATGGCACATAAAATGGATTATAATTGAACTGTTTCAATTGTTAGGTTCAATTTTGTTTTTTATTTTGCTCGTCTTTTGAATGTGGAAAGTGTTTTGTTTTTGTCATTTTCCTGTTTAACAGTTTTATTATAGCCTTCTATTTAGTTTTGGTTTGATAATCTTGTCAATTTTCAAGCTAAGTATTACAATATGTATTCAAGAACTCTCCGAAGAAATTGTAAAAATTCAGGTTTTTATAAATTCTTTTAAAAAGTATCTATAAATTTAAAATATACTGAAAATATTTCGATTCGGTCTAGTGCATATTATAAATAAGTTTCAGAAAATATTCTTTAACAAAAATAAAATATCTCCCTACTTTAAGCAACCTTCGCAAATCAGTATTTTTATTACAGATCTTTTTAATAAAATTCCAACATATTCTAGAGTTAATATTGATCATGATATTAGTAATTTATTAGGTAGCCTTTACATTAAATATTCGTTTTATATGTAAACCTTCATATGAAGATTTGATTCTGTTGTTTTAAATACGTAGTTTTATTAAGGGTTTCATGCAAACCGTTCCCTTTTAAGGATTTTAATCTTAACGTCGTCGCGGGGGTTTCGCAAACCTACGACTGGTATACTCATGGTCTTTGTCTTACTAGCCCGCGTCATAGGATATTCGTTGACATCACGAGTAGCGTAGAAACCAATGGAGATGGAGGCCTTTTTTTTAAGTCTTGTAGGTTAGTGATATCACGGTTTTGACAAAATCGTTACGTCACAAACCCCGTTCTCAAATTTGAAGTAGTTTACCTTTGTCAATTTTTGTTGTACAGAAAAAGGAAAAAATATGTGTCTAATATTATTTAATAACCTTTCTGACGGACTAAAAATATTGCTTCTTTTACACCTAATAACGTAATTTTTATTTAATTTGTAGTCCCAAAGGCACATCAGTATTACAAGTCGTGAGTATTTGCTAACAAAATAAGGTATATACGTATTTCCTAGATTGTTAGCATTGGGCTACTATTAAATAAAACCGGCATTAAAATCAAATCAAATCATCGAAATCGTTTATTGCAATCCATAATGTACAATACTTGAGATCTTGCTGGTTTCGAAACTTAAATATTTTGATAAGTTTAAAAAATAACTCTGTTCCTATTAGGGCTTCAATCAAAAAACATTCATCAGTGATATCTTATAAGCGTTAAACATAATAGAAATACGTTAGCCACAACAAGAAATCTACAACAAGAAATCCAAAAATAAGCTTACAAAAGACGGAATTAATTCAAACAGAAAGCTGGCTAAACGAATCCTTAAATGAGTTCGCTAAAAAGTATATTCACACGAATAATTCTTGACCGGGAAGTTTATATCCTCTTTCCACGTACTTAAATATTACGGCACTAATTTTAAAAGAAAACCTTTCAGCACTAAAGAAGGAACTTATAACGACTGTGTAATAAAGATGTCTACCCATACCACAGTATTTCCCAATTCAGGAACGATTGTTATATTGATTTTAGTTACATATCCATTACTCGTTATGCATGCAGCTTCTATAACGTTTGGATACAAAAGCAGTAATGGATGGTCTTAAATTGGAATGTTCTTAATTTGATTCGCATTTTGCCTCTGGTATTCTAACAGGTTACTCTTCAGGTGACTTTATTACGCGTAAGTATTGGCTATAATTTCCACCGACGGGTTTCAATTGTTCTTTGAGAAATTATAGTTTCGTAAATATTATAAAACACTGGCAGCTTGAAAAAAGTCTTAAAAGTACTTTTTTCAGTTATCCTGTATACTTATGTTTTCTTATTTTTAAGCAATGATTTTGCACGTTATGGTAGACTCTCCCTGAAGTGTATTTATGGTTTAAAACGGAAACCAAACATGAATGAACAGTACGTATATTTCCCAAAAACCTATCTCTTACGGTCCCACTACGGAGAAAACGCATTCTTGTTTACAACACTCTCCGAACACACAAAATTATAATGCAATCGACGGTAGACAGAGTAGTGAGAGTAGACGGTAGGCGGTAGTAGAGAGTAGACGGAGATAAATAATCGAACCACACCACCCACCAATGCAAGGTAAATCTTGACGGAGACCTCAACCAAAAACAGACACATCAAACTATTCAACTGTAACAAAACAGGGATCGTGAAAGTAAAACAAATTCTAGCTTACACAAGGAAACCGCCTTTTATCACTTCAAACAGACTTGATAAACCTATTTTACTCGACAAACAAAATTATGTACACTGTGTTATTTCGTGTAAGGAAAAACTTGAAACACAAAGCATCAAGGATAAATAAACAAAGGAGCCGATTCTCCTCTCCCCAAACTAAACGAATTTTACATCACTTTCCGTCTCGTTCTTCAAAAGTTGGACAAGAGAAGGTTTGTTCAGAGCCAAGAGAAGCTAGATACTAAATTTAATTATTTTTAAGTTTGTAAATAAAGGGCTATGATGCACTACCTGCGATCAATCCACGGATAGATGATCTTTTGGCAAACATAACATCCTTTTATATGAATGTATCAGTATATTTCTGTATTACTCAGTCTTCGAGAAAGAGTCTGAACGATTAGAACTAGCCAAAGACATGGGCGAGCAATCCCGTGACTTAAGCAGTAGAAGGGGATGTTTTTGGTCGATTAAAGTCCGACATATCTAAACACTGTGCCCTCGACGTGGGTTGCAGTCAGTAGCGTTTAACCCTGGAAAAGAAAAGTTTATTATTCTGTATTTGTATTGACAGAACATTTGCAATGTGACAACCAGTCGTACTAGATACTTATGATTACGCGAATGTTAGACATTGAAATAAAACTACTTTTACGGATTTTATCGCGTTCAAAATCTGCTGAACCGAAGTCTGTTCGTGACCATGATACCTGCAAAGGTGTCGAAACGTCGGGGACTAAAATCTAAAATTAAACCGCGATAAAATCCGTGAAAGAAGCTCATTTGAAGACACTTATGAGTTGAATCTCGTATCATTGCTTTCATCCTAGACCTCCATAGCATCAATACCGATTTGTAGAATGTAGTAAGTATGTAACTTCTTCAAACATTCCTGGCGTTCATGAACGTCGCCACTTAAATACAACGATGTCCAAGGTTCTAATTAAGTCATTTTATCACCTCTATTGTATACTCGTGATAACAACAATGTTATCTATGATTATCAAGCATCTTGCACCCACTGATTAAGATGCAATTTGTTGATCTTGTATCTTAAATGTATCCTTGTTTTGTTCGAGCACTGAAATATTATCAGTACGGAGAAAACGACAAGTTCTGCAGAACATAATATAATATATAATACTAGCTGTTGCCCGCGACTTCGTTCCCGTGGGTAGAAGAAGATATAAGTTATGATTTATACCCATCCTATTTTTTTCACATTTTATGAAATGAAATAAATGAAATAAACATTTATTTGTTAGAATGTAGTAGTTACAATAGGTGTTTTATGGTTAGTAGAGTATCATACATTCTACCGAATCGGTGTACAAATATTAACTTACTAGCTGTTACCCGCGACTTCGTCCGCGTGGTTAGAAAATATAACTTAGGATTTTTTTTTAATCGGATTAGTTTTTTTGCGTTTTTGCCCTTAGTTGTAACATATTTCATTACTGATCTGCTCCTATTAATCATAGATTGATAGTAGATATATATCCTATTGCCTTCCTGAGTTAATGGACTAACACTGAAATATTTTTTCATACCGCTCAGTAGTTTCTGAGATTAGGGCGTTCAAGCGTGACAAACTCTTCAGCTTTATAAAATAAGTAGGTATAATGTGTAGGTTATGTGCGTGCATATAGGAAAAATTAAACTTAAGGAATGTTTTTTAAATAATATCATAAAGTGGTAAAATTTGTGAGTCTGTGACATTGGGGGGATAATCTCAACATATGCTGAACCGATTTCGGAAATTCTTTTACTAATAGAAAGTCAGGTTATTTTTATTTTGCACCTCTGGCAAGTCACTTTTCCTTCAAAGATTGGACAGGGTTTTTCATACACACTGTACCTATATACCCAAACAAAGTCGTCTAATAGCGTGGGGACGTGGCAGCAAGTTCTCAAGATGATGGTAGAGTGTTTCAATCCTTTACACACCATTTTCCTCGTGTTGTTTCTGGTCATGATAATTCGATACGAAATATATTTTTTAAAAACTTTGGTTAATTTTTAGGCAATAATGACCAATAAGGTGGAAAACTTGGGTTTGCACATTCAATGTCAGCATAAATCGGCCTTCTTAAATCTGTTGCACCAAAAGATGGAATGTGAATGGGATTTTTTAATATTTCAATACGTACTTTCCCAACTGAGAAGAACATACCGTTTGTTTCTTTATGCCATTTAACACCTTCATAATATATACCGAACCATATCTGATGGCGGAATCTGTAGCGCAGTCAATCATAGGAGTATAGGAAAATGCACTCTGTTCCTTATCAACCTAAGAAAGGCCGCCATGCCTTGCGGCAACATTTTGAGACACATCCGATACGTTATGTCAGATGATTTCGACATTGTTCAAAGAATGTCGAAGGCGATCAGAATTCAAATATTCGTTGCGCTCTTTTTCTGTCTCTTAATGCCGTTCTCCAGTTATTCTTTCTTTCTGACTTTCTAATTGATTATGAATATTTTAGTGTGTGAGTGTTCGGTACAATTTATGTTTATCTCGGTCAAACTGTTGACCATCACGTTCATCACTTGTTTCAAAAGACTTATTAGTAGATATGCAAATTCGCTAAGAACTCAAGCATAATTTTCTATCAGTAAACGTCTCCGACTCGCGATACAATGCGTGACGCTCACGATCAGCGGACTGTCGCGCATGTTCTGCACTTGCCTCTAGAGATCTAGAAGCAGATGCGTAGATACGCTGAGATATGAAACGCAATTAACGCTACGGAGCGAGTTGCAGCCTGATGCTCCCGAACAGTATCAACTGTCTCCTGACGCTCTTCGATAGATTCTTGGGACCTTATGATCCTCCATATTTTAGCTCCTTTGAAACGTTGGGAAAGATTTACCTGTTTTTAGTCATGGTTATAGTTTTATTGCGAAGTTACCTGATCAAGTAAAATATAAGTGACTGGTCCGCTGGCTACTACGTAGGTTTTATGACAATATATAAAACAATAAAACCTTCTTTCAATTTACTTTTCAAACTATGACAGACATCAAAATATGTCAAATGTTTGACAGGAAAGTAAGGTAAAGGCACCTAATTCCGCGGTGTTTTCATTATAACTTAAAATAACATAAATTGAGTGTTTAATATACCTTTCTGGTAGAATTGGCAATTTTTATTAGAAGTGTTATTTATCTTAATTTTGAAATATACTCACAGATTGACTGTGTAAAAGATAAAAAATGTTAAATAGTGTAAAATGTAAAGAAGTCTGAGGCACCTTATTCCGATTTAAAAATTCTAATTCCAATGCATTTTGTTCCTAATTCTGAACGTAAAAAATATTTAGGAAAAGAGAAAGGCAAATCTCTTTATTATCTTTGGATTTTAAAAAGGCTCGGTATTTAAAAACTCAGTTTTCTCCTCAATTAGTGAAGAAATACTCAAGAGTTTTCGATAAAAAATATAAACCTCATAATATTTTGAACTAAACAAAAACTCACGCAATATAAAACTATCATTTTAAACACTATTTAGCAAATTTAGTATGAAACATGCATTCAAGTAGCTGCTAGCCTTAAACTGAGCGATTCTTAGAAAAGCTACACATACTAAAGCCATCATTAATTGTAAGACTATTTGTGTGTGTACATAAATTATTAAAAAAAAAACAGCTAAATTATTAATTAAATAAGACCTTGCTTTGATAAGACCGTTTTTTTTACAATATCGTAAATGGTGCCTTTGCCTTAATAAATTAAATTTGTTATTTTTTCGCCTTTTCCGCATTTTTTTCGAATTTTCTCACCGTTTAAACCTTCCCTGGACTTCTACAAATACTTCAAGACTAAAAAAAGCCAAATCGGTTCAGCCGTTTTCGAGTTTTAGTGAGACTAACGAACAGCAATTCATTTTTATATATATAGATTATCTAGGTACTTATAATAATTATTATAATTATACTGCACTATATCTACTATACAGCAATGTTCTTGTCATCGAGAAATTCCTTAGTACAATAGTAGCATTTCTTTAAAAGAAAATCAAATAATTTCTTTCTGAAAGAATTTATATTAAGATCCTTTAGATCATTTGGTAACTTATTATAGATTCTGATAGCCATACAGAATGAATTTTTATTATATAATGTTGTACGTTGGCTTGGTACAGATAATTTATTGGGGAATCTACTATTTCTATTTGTTACACTAATATTCCTAATAAAGAGGTCGGGATTTTTGTAGACAAACATGGAAATTTCGTATATATAGAGACAGGGCAATGGCAGGATACGGTGTTTTTTAAATAAGGGTAAGCAGCTGTCTAGGTAGTCAGCACCACATATTGCACGTAGACACTTTTTCTGTGCTCTGAACGCTCGGATTAACGACGCTTTCGATTATCTGAACGCTCGACTGAGTTTCCCCATACAACTATTCCGTACCGTAAAACTGAGGAAACATAACCGTGGTACGCGCATAGAGTAGCATTGAGTGTATCTACTAGCCTAAGTCTATTTAGAACATATACATAGCTATCTAGTTTAGAGCAAATCTTATCTATGTGCAGTTTCCAGCTGCAATTTTTGTCAATAATTAGACCAAGGAATTTAGTTGATTCTGCTCTTTCTATGGCTTTTCCTTTTTGTGTAATGTTAAGAGAAATTTGGGTGCTGTTATGAGTTTGAAATTGAATTATGTTAGTTTTGTTTACATTTATATTTAAGTTGTTATTATTTAGCCATGTAGTTACGTTATCTATAGTGTTGTTAATATCTGTTTCAAAAGTATTTTTATTTTGAGAGTGTATCAGTAATGTAGTGTCATCAGCATATAAGATGCATTTGTAGTTAGTTGAGTCTGGTAAGTCGTTAATATAGACTAGAAATAACAATGGCCCAAGTATGCCAAGTAAGTATGTACCAAGTGGAACGCCGTGTTCATTTAAGGTGTATTCGGAACGGTAAGATGTTTTGCAGTGACCAGTTACACTTGGAATTTCAACACACTGATATCGATCAGAGAGGTAACTCTCTATCCAATTGAGGGCATTGCCTCGTATGCCGTACTTGTCTAGCTTATTTAAGAGTATCTTGTGTCACACAAAGTCAAACGCTTTGGACATATCTAGGAAAATAGCGACAATTGGATTTTTTTTATCTAGATACTCCGTTATTATTTTAACAAGATTGAAGCAGGCTAAAGTTGTAGAGTAATTTTTTCTGAAACCAAATTGTTCGGATTTTAATATATTATGTTTTAAAAAGAAGCTATATAAAGTACTGTATAATGATTTTTCAAATATTTTTCATATTATTGGAATTAAAGTTATGGGGCGGTAGTTATTCATTTCGGTTCTTTCGCCTTTTTTGTAAATAGGTTTTACAATGGAATATTTTAATCGTGATGGAAATTTACCATTAAAGTAAGATAGATTTATTACGTGACTTAATGGGGTAGATAAACTTTTAGCACATTTTTTAATTATTTTGGTGTCGATATTATCGTAACCCGTAGAGTTGGTGCTATTGAGTGAATTTATTATTTTATATACATCTAAATCGTCAACTGGTTTTAAGAAAATTGTATTTGAATTATTCGGAATATTTTTAAGAAATAGCTTATAACTGTTTGTATTATTAGGACTTTTTGTTAAATTAATGAAATAATTGTTAAAACTATTAGCTATATCTTCAGGTTTATACAAATCTAAATTATTATTTTTTATGTATTTTATGTCTGTAGTATTAGAATCAAAATTGAGATTAGTTTTTATTATTTTCCAAGCCGCTTTACAAGTATTTTTAGATTTAACTATATATCTAGTATTTTGTATCTTATGAGCTTTAAGAGTACATTTTTTTAGAATATTTTTATAGACGTTATATTGTTTGAGATGAGAATGTTTGTTTTCTGATGATTTGAGGTACTTGAGGTAGAGTGTTCTCTTATTTTGGCACGATTTTTTTTAGACCCTTAGTCATCCATTTAGTTTTAATAGGTTTATTGACCATTTTGACATTTATGATAGGGAAGCATAGGTTGTAAAATAATGTTATAGTATCATGTAGAAGATTGAAAGCTTCATCAACATCCATACACTCATAAACATCGCTGAATGATAGGGCTTCCATGCAAGATATGAATTTATCTGTGTTCTCGGTACTAAAGTCTCTACGTTTTTCAAACCAAAATCGTTTAAGCTTTCCTTCATTGTTATAATTAGTGATTTGAAAGGAGATGGTTTGACCGGTTTCGTGGTCAGATAGTGCTAGAAAATGTGTATTAGGTGTGACGTTAGTAATGTTACTGCTTATTAGATCTAAACAAGCCTCTTTTCTTGTCGGTGTAGTTATATGGTTAGTTAAATTGTAGTTTTTAAGTGTAGAGTGTAATTCCTTCGTAAAGTGGTTGTTTGGTTTTAGTAAATCAATATTCCAATCTCCACATAATATGACGTGCTTAGACTTGTTTGTTAGCTTTTTCAAGAGGACATTTAGATTTTGTAAGAAAATAGTTGCATTAGCGTTAGGTATTCTATAGATGCAAACAATGTAAAGTTTGAGCTGAACTATTTCAGTGCAGCAGAACTCAAAGTGAAACGGTATAGGGTCTATAAGATTAAATAATATAGGCTTAAAATCAAGATGTTTTCTTATTAGGATGCAAGAACCGCCTCTGCGTTGATCTGTTCTAGAATATGATGCTGCTAGTCTATAGTTTGCAATAGTAAGGTTACTTTCTGTCCCTTTTTTCATAAACGTTTCAGTAAGACAGATTATGTCAATTTGACCTTGTTTACTTTCTAAGTCTTGAATAGTTAGTTCGAATACATCTTTCTTATTCAGGATACCAGCAATATTTTGGTGGAATAGATTATATTTTATTTTATTCTCGAAAAAAAAATGTTTTGCATGTCTTCAGATATTTTAATTAGGTTACTTTGTTTTGTGTGTATTTCATTGTTTTTTATTATGATATTTAAGTTTTCAAATATGTTTCTCATACCGTAATTATTTAAAGTTCCTCTGTAAACAGAGAACATACTGTGACTACAAGCTAGTTTTTGATTAGAATCCATAATTATAGCATATTTGAAGGTTTCATTATCATTACACAACATATCATTAAACGCCTCAACTCTCGAGTTATAAAGTACGGAATAGCTATGATATCGATAGGTAGGTGTGCATATAATGATATTCGTATGTTTCAATGTTTGTAATGTGGATCTAATGTGAGCAATCAGATTGTGGTAATTTATAGTTTTTACAAAATCTTCCTCACCTATCATAATAACACAATAGTCTTTTTCTGTATAGCCTATTATTTTTTTACTTAGATTATCTATTAATTTTATAACGTTACAATCTGGATAAATATAATGACAAAATTTGAAGTTATAAAAAGTGTTTTCTGCTATTTGAAGAATCTTGTTCCTTTTATTGCTGCTTATAATACACATTTTATTCTGTTCTTTATTATTATTACACAGAGCATTTTGTTCTTTAGTTTCTTGAGAACTTGGTGAACTTGGTTTTGCTTCTGGTGGGAATGACGTCGAAACTTCGTTGTTTCGCGTATTGATTTCTATTGGTATTAATTGTGTAAATTTTTCTGTCGACATCAACTTTTGAACTGCTTCTTCATTTTTTAAACTCATGTCTGAAATTGTGCTTTTTAGCTCGCTATTCTCTAAAGTTAGATGCTTTATTTCTCCTTGCGCTTTGGCTAATTCATTTTTTAGGTTTTGAATTTCATTTCTGAGCTCTCGTAGTTGTAGATTACATTCTTCCTCCGAAATCGATGGTATGCTACTAGTGGTGCCATCTAGTATGGAATTATCGGCACTAATAATATTGGAATCTTCAAATTCACTTTTTTTTGTATTTAATTTTGTTGGCGATTGTGATCGGCACTGTTTCTTTCGAAATGTTATGTTATTAAGGAAATCCATATTTAATGATGAAAAAAGTGAACTGTGTGTAGGCTGGGATCGATCTTACGACCTGTTGTGTACGCACCGATGTCAAAAGGTAACAGCCGTTGTAACTCGGCTATCCGTGCAATTACTTGTGCTTGCGAAATAGACTTTTACTATTTAAAATAAATCTTATTTTCTCAAAAAAGGCGGTTATTTTATATTTCGAATTGTTTGAATTGAGGGTCAGTTTGTTGTTTACTTGTTCACTTTTTCAATTCACTGTTATTATTTCGTTATTTTAACTGTAGTTATTGTAGTATTCCGTTGTTTTAGATACAGTTTCGAGCACATACACTTAATTATCGTGTATAAAGCGCGTTTTCTAGGTTTTTTTTCCATTGTATCTTCACTCCTATTAGTCGCAGCGTGATGGTTTATAGCCTAAAGCTTTCCTCGATTAATGGTCTATTCAACACAAAAAGAATTTGGACCAGTAGTTCCTGAGATTAGCGCGTTCAAACAAACAAACAAACAAACTCTTCAGCTTTATATATTAGTATAGAGTATAGATTAGTTCCGAGAATTATCAAAGTACATAAAGATTTAGTATTAGTAATTTTCTTAGTTACAACCAAAATTACTCAAAAAGTGATAAGAGCTATAGGCACATGCAGGATATTTTTTACATTGATTAAATAATTTTGATACTTCACTGTGATTATTAATAAGTTAATAATTTTTATTTTTATAATATACCTAATAGCTGTTGCCCGCGACTTCGTCCACGTGGTTAGAATTTTCTCCGTTTTTTCCACATTTTCCAGTGTATCTTCGCTCCTATTAGTCGCAGCGTGATGTTATATAGCCTTCCTTGATAAATGGTCTAATCAACACAAAGAGAATTTTTCAATTCGAACCAGTAGTTCCTGAGATTAGCGCGTTAAAACAAACTCTTCTGCTTTATATATTAGTTATATGTTTATCTTTAAGACAACTTACGATAGGTACCTACTTTTTTATTGAAAATGTATTCCAAGTCTTGAAACATCTTAAAGTGTGAACACATTACGTGTCACGTTGTTTGTCTTCAATGGTCACCAAAACTACCTAAGCAATTTTAATCTAATTTTCAACATTGTGCCTAGTTTGACCCAAATTGATAGAAAAGATAGCTTAGTGCATTGTTATTATCCGTAAGGAAGTTCTTCGGTTCAGATAGCAAACTATATTTAATAAAATCCATCTCCGTAGAGACGTACTAAATTAAATGCCAAGCACTTAACTTAAACAAACTTCTAAACGAAAACATCTGAAGAGCACTTAAAACAAATGCACTTCTACTTAGTTTCATTATTAATATTAAAACTAGAACTCAAACAATGTTATATTTTATATAAACTGTTGCAATATTATACAACTTTACATTTATGAATGTATTTTATCTATTTACTAATTTACTAATATATAAAGCTGAAGAGTTTGTTTGTTTGTTTGAACACGTTTATCTCAGGAACTACTGGTCCAAATTGAAAAATTATTTTTGTGTTGAATAGACCATTCATCGAGGAAGGCTTTAGGCTATAAACCATCACGCTGCGACTAATAGGAGCGAAGATACAATGGAAAATGTGAAAAAAAAACAGGGCAGGTATAAATCATAACTTATATCTTCTGCCCACGGGGACGAAGTCGCGGGCAACAGCTAGTTTTATTATATTACACAAAATACGAGTATTTTACGGAAATTAAAGTTCGTAGAAAACTGAAATCCGAAGTGGGTTTCCGTGAACAGCGTGCTACAAACGATATTGGAGTCAAAAATGTTGTGTATAGTAATTATTTTTTGTTTGTTTATCTGTAATGTACGATGAACTCAGCAGCAGCTTATCCATTTCAATTACAGTTTTCTCCTGTGTATTTGGAAGAAACTTCACTTAACTAGTGTTTGTTTTATGTCAATGAACTCATTTACAAAAATATACATATGCAAAATTTGTTAAAAATATACCGGGTACAGTCACTTGCCCACGCTAACGAAGTAGCTGGTCTTTAAATAGGACCTCGGTAGAGTAGGAGATGAGACGTTGTTTTTCGCCGTGCAGCATGTTGCCTCGCTTTCACAACTGCTAGTTTAAAGTTCCAATATTTGGAATCCAGGTTTTCTCAAAATTATTTCATTGTTTGTCAGTGGTGTCTCAGAATAGATTTAGACCACCCAGAGTGCGCGACGTGTCACGGGCTCAATCCTTGCTTAGAACAAGCGTTTGTCATCATTGGCCTAGCCTTTTCCCAACTATGTTGGAGTACCAGTCCAACCGGTTTCAGCTAAGTACCAGTGTTTGTGTGATCCACGAATGCTTTTCCTGAGTCTACAGGATACACTACAGAATACACTTACATATAAATAATTTACTACATACAATTAAAAAATGCATAAGTATAAACACATAATTAATCTACATAAATATGATACTAAAATAAGATAATGTCTTAAAGAGATAATAAATATAATTATTAAGATATATACAATACATATAACAATAATAATAATTGTAATAATGCTAGTATATAGAATTAAGTATAATTTAAATAATTAGATATAGGTATATTGCATGCTAAAAAATGATTATAAATTAAGTACTTACATGTAATTTTAGCCGCTCTCCTCTCACCTACTTTGCCGTGCCCGACAGGGTCCACGATTGTTACTCTTAAGTTTATTTTGTCAAGACCAAATGTATACATTGTGGAGTGCAAATAAAGTATTGAGTCTTTGTGCAAGTGAATTGAATTTTTGTGAAAGTCCCGCGTTACGAGGATTAAATTCATTAGAGAGACAGTTGTTTTTAAAACAATAATGAGAAAGGCACATTGGTAATTTGCCAGGCTACCAGGAAAAAATATAGTAGATAGCTAAAATACACGTGTAAAAATCGCTTGGAAAATATAATGATGCCTTGTTATTACATAGTAATATATAGGTGTTGTCGGCGTGTGTGTTCTGTGAAACAAATAATTGCACGTCTTGAGCGAGACGTGAAGGCGACGACTCATTATTTCGTTCAAACATAGCAGCTGCATGCAAAATGTAAATTGAAATAATCGTAAATACTGTTCAGCTACAAATTGTTATTAATGGAATAGTAAATTACGTGCACAAATACGTTACGTTTTTACTATAGTTTAAAATTGTTTCTTTTCTCTCTCGACTCAAAATATCTAATAGTAGTTTTTTTATCAATCCATTGCCGTTTCAATCAAACAGTTTAAAAATTTTCATACGTTTGGTGTGAATCGCCTAAACATAGTTACATTACGTTCTCTGAGATGATTGAACTGTTTGGCTCAAACAACATAAAACTTACGAGCTTTAATTAAATGGTTGGAATTTAAATAAGAAATGGTTCGATTATCTCAACAAAACTCCTGAACACCAAGTTCCATGAAAATTAAAATGTATCTGATGTTGTGTGAAGCTAAAGAATAAAGATATTTCGAATCAAATAGAATGAACTTTTATTTATAATTACTTAATGTAATACATAAAAACGCGTCAATAATCTTTAAGCATAGCATAACCATAATTGACGTGTCATGCACGCATTGATTACTTTACGCATGACAGCGCAATGCACCCACATGATGACGCACTTAACTCTCCAGCAAAAAGTTTAAATAATGAAGGAGTTTTCATTAAGAATAGACTTACGTCATACATGAAGAGTAATGATGTATGACGTCATTTGTCTGCGTGGTTATGTATTTATTTGACGACTGAATCTTGACTATAATAAATCTCTATAAGGAAAATGTTTTTGTTATAATATATCTAGGTAACAGCATTATTAATGCCCGGTTCCTATAACTTACGAGCCGTCATTGGGAAAATGTAACCATCCGTAATCTAGTTACCATTACCAATGCAAAACTAGCGTTCCACAACGCCCTACCTGCAACGAGCATCCGTAGCTAACCCACCTACGACTCGTTCGTTACTGTCCCTCTCGTTCCTCTTTACGTTTAGTTACAAGAAAACATTGTACATCAGTCATGCAAAAAAAATCATACGTTTTCATATTTTAAATAAGTATTAGAACAAATTACCGTACAATTACAATAATAATTTGATTTACCTTGACATCTAAGCTTAAAATAAGTTTACATTCTTAGTATCGCAAGTTTGATGTTACGTATGCAAGGGGTAGACAAAACGCGTGACAATACAATGCAAACCCCGTATCGCATGACATTGACATCTGTCTTCCCGTCTTCCGTGTCCGTCCGCGTCTTTAAAATAAAATTGTTATTAATTTGTTTTATAGCTTCTTGTTAATACGCGCACCGTCTAGTTTTATTTCTAGGGACACAAATTCAAACAGTAACTAAAATAAAATGGATTCTACTCCGTCGGTAAGTAATAGTTTAACTGTAGTTTAACTCACACAAAAATATATCAGTTTTGTCACAGGTATGAGCACTGTTATTTTATTTTACAGAAAAATAAAGCCATGAGTAAAGACGAAATCCATTGTCTTGTGGAATTAGTAGAGGCAAACAAAATTATCGTAAGTAAAGAGACGAATGCCTCTACTAATAGACTTAAAGATGAAGCATGGGTTTCATTAACAGCTGCTTTTAATGCCAGAAATGGAACAATCCCCAGGCAAAAAGAACAATTAAAGTCCAAGTGGGACAATTTAAAAAAGGCAGCTCGTAAAAGAGCCCAACAAATAAGAATGAACCATTTAAAGGTAGGTAATGTAACTTATCTGTATACTACTGACTTTTATTTGTACTAAGTAAAAAATTTCATAACTGTCTTTTTCTACATAAAACTTAAAAATTGAACAAATAATTAGATAAAGTGGTAGGTACCTAATTTATTACTAAAATATCATGTTTTTGTTTAGACTGGTGGTGGAAAGCCCGACTACATACCGCCGGATGAAACGTTAAGTAAAGTAGAATCCTTATTGGGTTCAACATGTAATGGCTTTGTTGTGCCTTTTGGTGGGGATGGTGTGGGTGATGTAGGTGATAACATTGTGGTGGAGGTTTTTAATGAAATTGGTGAAAGTCCTAGTGCTGGCATTATAAGTAATGAAAAAATTAATGATGACTTGGTTTTTACCCCTACTACGAGTGGAGGTATACTTAATACTTATTGTTTTGTTATGTTGCAGCATTTGATATTGCATTTAAATTAATAAGTTATATACAAACTTGAAGTAATATGTGTGTCATAGTGCAACTGCGTAGTTCTAACCTATTTATATTTGTCTACTAAATAATATAATATTACTAGCTGTTGCCCGCGACTTCGTCCCCGTGGGTAGAAGATATAAGTTATGATTTAGGTATACCTGCCCGGTTTTTTTCACATTTTCCATTATATCTTAGCTCCTATTAGTCGCAGCGTGATGGTTTATAGCCTAAAACCTGCCTCGATGAATGGTCTATTCAACACAAAAAGAATTTTTCAATTTGGACCAGTAGTTCCTGAGATAAGCGCGTTCAAACAAACAAACAAACAAACTCTTCAGCTTTATATATTAGTATAGATTAAATGCATTATTATGATTTCAGGTCTAAAGCGAAAAGCAGAGGAAAGAAAATTTTTGTTTGGCATGCATAATATGTCAAATTCATTAAAAACCAAAGGTAGGTATTTACTCATATAGGTACTTACTTACGATTTATTAATATTTTTGTATAATTTTTATCAGTCTCAATGATAATTGTATTTTTTCAGAAAAAAAAAGAAAAGAAAACGACGACAGCCGACAGCAATTAAATTTGGCTGCAAAATACTATTACGAAAAGAAAGCAGAAAAATTAGAATTAGAAATAAAGTTACTTAGAATCGAATTAGCTAATAAGGAGAATAATTGTAATTGTAATTTAAATAAATAGGTTTTTTTATAATAGTTACTTAGAATAGAATCCTACTACTATTATAAAGGCGAAAGTTTGTAAGTATGGATGTATGGATGTTTGTTACTCTTTCACGTAAAAACTACTGAATGGATTTGAATGAAACTTTACCACAATATAGCTTATACATCATAATAACACATAGGCTACAATTTTTGAGGTTTCTAATGTGAAATCATAAAAAAACACATTTTTTGCGCTTAAACGGGGATAATTCTAACCACGTGGACGAAGTCGCGGGCAACAGCTAATTAGCAAATAAGGAAAATAATGTAACTAATTTAAATAAATATTTTTTGTAAATCTAAATGATTAATAGAAATAAAAGCTTTGATTTTCATTATCTATTTATTGTATTATGAATACATACAACCTCTTACACCCTAACACTATCTCTATTCACTATGGGACAATACAAACATGTCATATCTAATTTAAATACCTAGTCATATTTACTTATTTTCATACAAGAATAAAGTAAAAAAATAAATTCAAACAATAATTGTAATAAGATATTAGACCAATAATCAAAAATTCTTCATTTGTTACATATTTCCTGGGTCATACTCTCTCTATTGTGTGCAGGCCTGTGGCATCTCATATCAAGCTGTAAACAAAAAAAAAATGAATGCACTGATCATGATTACAACAAATACTTTTAGGTACTAAATACAAATAATAAAATATACTCACTTGTTAAAATATTGTGTGATTAGATTATCTCTTTCTGTAGTACCAGTCTGATTCGAACTTTCATTATAACTTGGTGAAGGTACATCTGCATCTAGAATTTCCACTTCTGGTGGTATGTCACTGAGGCTTCTCAACCGGCAAATATTGTGGAGTACTGCTGTTGCTATGATCACTGCATTGGCTCTTGAGAGGCTTAGGCGCATTGTCAAGGCTACAATAGGAAATCTTCGTTTCCAAACTCCAAAACATCTAAATAAGTATTCATGTAATGTGTCAGTTAAATATTTTTCACAATAACAAAAATATGTTATAAATAAAATGAATACCTTTCAATACAGTTCCTAGTACGAATATGGGCTTCATTATAAAGTTGTTGACTCTGTGTTTGGGGATTTAACAAAGGTGTTAAAAGGTATGATTTTAGTGGATATGCACTATCTCCAAGTAACCATTTATTGCTAAATAAGCCACTTTCACATTGAGCTAAAAACAAGCAAATAAATATAATGGGGGTATTATTATAAACACACTTATTAAACATATTAAGTATAAAAATGATTAAATAATAAAAGTATCAGAAACACCATTAATTTTCTTTACCTCGCAGTTCAGAATTATTAAATATTGTTGCATCATGTGCTGAACCAGGCCAACGTGCCACAACATTCATAAACAATAAATTAGCATTACATACAGCTTGCACATTAATGCTAAAGTAGCCTTTTCTGTTTCTGAATTCTTCTCCAATTTGAGAACCTGTAAAAAAAGTGTAAACTCTTATAATTAAAATCAATCTGAAGTAGTAAAATGAATGAAATTGTTAAGTTTACTTGATAAAAAATTATTATGTATGTATGATCTTACATGGTGATTGAATTCTAATGTGTGTACCATCAAGAGCTCCAAGAACACGTGGAAAGCGTGATATATTATAAAAATCCTGCTCAGTGTTTGGGAGCATGCGAATATATGTGTTATATAGCCGTGCTATAGCACAGCTAACATCAAATACGATACGACAAGCTGATGTTTTCGACACACCTATAAAATCAGCTACTGATAATAACATTGTTCCTAGTGCATAAAAACGTAAAGTAAGCAGCAACTGATGTATTGGTGGTATTCCATGGTTTCTAAAACAAAAAATATTTGTAAATTGAGTAGCTAAATAACACGCAAACTGAATTAAAGTTTTTAGGTTATTTAAGTAATACATAATTATTATGTTTTATTATGTACAAACCGTCTTCCTTTCACTCTTAAATTAGGATAAATTTCACTGAGTAATTGTTCCACAGCGGGTTTGTCGAGCCGAAATCTCAGCTGAAATTCTTGGTTATCAAGCACGGAAAAATAATCAATCCTTTGTTTATAAATTCTTAATCCCACTTCTTGATCCGTATCTTCGTCTGATAACAAAGCCATGATTTCTCTATCACTTTCAGAGCTCGACATTATTACAGAAATCACGATAAACACAATTTCAACCAAAAGAAAATGTTCACGATTGTTAACTGACCGAATTTGACCAGTAAACAAAACGGTAACGAGACGTTGTTTTGACAGTTCAGTGACGGTAGAAAATATTTATAGGAACACATTCCAACACATTTCCATACTTTGTGCTTACTAACGCCCTCTCATCCGTTAGTAATCAGATGTCGGTTATTTGGGTAACGAGTAGTGTTTTATAGGAATGGTTTCGTGTTACGCCTGGTTGAAATTTTAACTATTCGTAACAGAAACGATTCGTTTTTGACTTATAGGAACCGGGCATAAGACATGCAACAGTTTCCTCATGCGTCAGAGGATTAAAAAAGTTTTAACTCTGAGACTACGTTCTGAGCCAAAAGTTGAAAAACGAGAAAGTAATTTTTTTTATTACTGTAAAGGGTATAGTAATTGTAGGTGTGTGTGGTGGGGTATTGTAATTATAGCGTTTCTTGTTAGGCTAGCTTTATGAATACATTTTCAGTTTTTCATATTTCTTTAGGCCGCATAAATAATTATAGGATATTACCCTAATTGCCCCATAACTCGATAAAATCAAACGTAAACAATTCAAACTATTACCACTAAATAACTGATTTAATATTTATGCAAGTAGTCGCGTGCGTCGATATAATTTGTTAAACTTTTATTGTTTGTACAGAATGTTTTAATGCTATTTAAATTAAACAAAGCACGAATTACGTGCAATAAAGCATTAAACGCCACCGTGACTTGTACTAGCACTTTAAAGCCGAATAATGCAGGGTATTGTTCCTTAAATTTCAACTTTGCTTATGCAAATTACGGGGCTCTATTGAAACTTTACAATAGAAACTTGCTCAGTTCATAATATGTACTATCCGAGCGTACATGATTTAAATAGGCTGAATCATTGGCTGAATAGAGTTTCCATTGCCTACCAGTTTTAGCGGCAATTGAGCTTTTGACAGCTGTCACATTCATAATGGTTTGCGATTTAAACTTTTGTGAAGCAACCTTTTTTTGTCAGTGTACAATTTGTGGAAAAATATTGAATACGTTCATTATAAAAGTTTTTAAATTTTGTTCGCATTGACATGGCCAGAAAATAAATTGAATTACCAAACTCCAGTGAATCAATGATGAATGTATTATGCCTTTTTACGTACCCATCCCTGCCCTGCCTTTGAGGATTTTAAAGAAAAAATGTCCTATTTCATTGTATAATAAATTTAAGAGATTTAATATATATCCGTTAAACTTTTAATTATTTTTACTTTCATTCATAACCATTTTAACAGAATACTATAAGGCAGCAGTCTCTCCTTATTCACTTAAGGCAAACAAAATCTATCTAGAATACCGCTGTATAAACCTACTTATCTTCCATACTAGCTCAAGAACCTCATCACTACCATAAGAAGAGCCGTTGTAATGGTGGGAGCGAGACAGCTCACTACACGAAGTGAGCATCGTCTCTCTTCCACAACTGCAACTGGCTCACTTTAGGAGATATTGGTAAGGCGCTTTGCTCGGACAAAACGTGACACTAACACGAATAAACGTAATATCACAACAACGCTTTTCTATTCATGAAGCAATTTAAAATATCTCAACTGTTACAACTGAATGTTTATGAAAATCACGAAATATTTTAACGTTTCACTCACGAATGTACACAAAAATACACGAAACTGGATATTCCAACAGAAACATCGTTAATGTTGTAACGACTGGTGGTTTTCCAAAAAAAGTTCCGTTTTGCGGTCACTGCGTGAAATGGAAATCTGAATACTGGATGTTTTTACAATATTAAACCTTCTTCAAACATTTAATTATGTATTTGTGTCTTTAAGATAAGGCAACAAACAATAACATATTTAACAATTTCTGACTGAATTTTTTACTGAAGAAAAAAATTTTGATTCTTGCAATGAACAATAATACCAGCGTGTTATTGCTTTATAAGCCAAAATTCTCACGATATATTTACAGCCTTAAACTCTGATTCAACTGCAAATGCGTCAACGCAATGCAGTGAAACGCTTCCTCTTAATTAAAGAGACAAGATAACAATGCAATCTCCATTTAGCTATCCAAAATAAATGAACAACTCTGCTTATCCAAAACAATACCAACACAATAAAAATACCACATAAACTTGATACATGTGTGAAATAAGGAACTGTCAACCACATTCAGTTTGCCACGGCGTAGATAAAAGGGATGATTTTTTGCTTTGCCATACGAGTAAAACAACCAAAATTAAGTTGGCATTTTTGCTCTATAAATACAGGGTGTCCTTATTTATGGCTTGTGAAAATACAAGCTCCTTTGTTACCAGTTTTTGTGTGAGGTAACGTAATTTACTTAATTTAGAAAATGAACATGCTCTAGGTGGGTTAGAATTACATGAAAATGTTAGTGCCGTTATACGCAGTCGCAATCTACTTGTGAAGGCTACATTATATTTAGTTATTTATGATGCCCACAGAGGGAACTGGGTGCGTTTAATTAATAGAGTTTGTGAACTATTCCGCTATATTTTATATTGTTTATCAGTTACGTGTTGTCGACAAGGATCAAACTGTGATTAAACTATGATTTATATTTTTTGTTGCTTGGGTCCGATATGGGGCCGTTGAATGGGGTTTCAATTTTAGGTTAGAACTTATATATATTATCATTTAATTAATTATTTTTTTTCTTGTTTGTGAACTTGAGCATACCAAAGAAAATAATAACAGCATTATTTTTCTAGTTCACGTTAATTATTGGTTCGTATATTATTTTGTCCTAAAGTCTTACGAACTTTGGAGCCTCAGATACTCCATTCCGTTTACGCAAAATTATATTAAATCCTTGACAATACAAGGATGCTCTTCCATATTTACTAAATCCTCCTTGATCACATCACTCTTAAAGACATGCCCAAAAGAAGATCGAATTTCCATTTTCACCGAACATCCCACCCAAATTGCATTAATTAGATAGTCAAGTAAGCTCCATAAAACTAGGAGGTCGCACCTTCCCCAGACGCATTTGCAAATTAAAACTCGTGTTCCATACAAAGTTGTAAGGTGATAATTAAAACTCCTGCTAACTAAGTCTGCGTAACATATTGCAGTTTAGACGAGTTGCGGATTTTATATTTATTTTTATCCTCCATGGAACGGGAAGTGTTTGTGTGCAGGATTTGTGAAAGTTACAGTTCAAAACTAGGTTCTATGATTTGTTTTTTGAAATACCTATTCATTGTGAAACAAATGTTAAGTTGATGGTCTTAATTATTGAGAATTTCTCTGGAAAAACAACTTGGGGATAGTACAGGAAAAAACTAAAGCTAAATGTTTTTGGAATAATATCATTAATACCATCTTATAAAAATAAAATAAAATCTTATAAATATTCCTCATCATCAGCCCATTTGTTCTCTGCTGGAAATAGGCCTCTCCAGTTGCACGCCATCGAGATCTATCTTCTGCTGCTCGCATTCAGCTCCTGCCAGTCATCTTTCGCAGATCACCGCTCCACAGCGCGTGGCATCGCCCTACACTACACTAAAACAAATATTCCTACGTTAAATATACCTTATCATCTTTGATGGGGAAAAGAACATGGAAAATTAATTACTAAAAATATAATACAAGATGAATATATGCTTGTTATTTTAGATCAACAAGTCACGGCATTGTTAGCTTAGGATGTTTTTGTAAACAATATTTACACCTGATAGTAAACAACGGCCCATTAGTGTAATGATTTTCCTCTTAATGCGCCCATGGTACAATAAACCATATATATGTGTATATAATTCTATGTGCGTGTCAATGATATTGATCTCCTCTTAAACAGCTTGACCGTTTTCAATGTATTTTTCTGTATGCTGTGTGGCGTCCAGTGGTACGAAATTCGTAGGATCAGCTAGTTTGTATATCCCTTGCTGGTAAACTTACTACCGAGTCCCATTTCAATATTAATTTGAGAGTTTTAATAAATAAAAGATTTTACAATAAATTACGTAATTCCATTTTTTTATTTTAACTACTTTAAAGTATGCTAAAAAAGTTTTTTGTTGGACTATCATCCATAAACGGTCCTGAAACAAATATAATTATAGGTTGTAAATTTTTTTCCAAAAAGGAACATTTTTTAAAGTATTTTGTCCTGACCTTGACCTACACAGAAGGGAAGAAGTAAATACACTTCCAGTCCTCCTATTAACTTCTGATTAATTTCGTTGTGGTTCCAAAGACAGTAGTAAATAGTTTCGCTGGGTCTCACCGCGCTTAAGAACTGGGTCACCGTTGGATGTCATTTTTGCTCCTGCTTAACAGGAGTTATGCTGAGGGCTATGTGTGGAATACTTGTGCAAAAGAAAAAAACGGGTACCTCATTATTCCTAGCTACGTCCAGCATTCTTCAACTGGCACACATAAGCCTTCAGCGTTACTTAGCATTCCATCTTTGCAAAGACAGGCCGGTTTGTAACAAGAGGCTGAAACAGATGGGCAAGCAGGAGGAGTCTTCAAATGATCGCAGGTCTTGTAACACGTTTCCAATTCACATGAGGTGTACTCTTCGAAGTCGAGGCAAAAATAACCTGAAGTACGAAGAATTATTCATAACTATTGAGGAGATCACACTCTTTTTTCAGATTTCGGGCTCTGATACCAGTTTTTCAAATGCAACACCGTTTTACAACTGTTATTTCACCTTGTTTTGCTATACTAGTGTTAATTTATTGTCAAATTCCTGTGAAGGAGCAAATAAAGATGTTTTTTAAGTCGGTTGATAAACAATCACCTTGGTATGGTTATCAATGCTCAAGGGTTGCTGTTCGTAAAACATTTGTACTTGGCTCCAGCTAGTTCTAGTCTGGTAGCTGACCCCAGCACGGTTGCGAAAAAGCTTGGTTGGTAATGATGATGATTTTAATAAATGTAAAAAACTATATTTTCTTTTATGAATATGTAAAATATGATAAATGCCACAAACATATAGCTATGATAAATTCAAGGTTGTGGTTTGGTAAGCTCTAATTATTTTTAAGCTTTTGCTGTTTCCTTATTTAAAATATTATAACTAAGTCTATTTTTCATTTATTCGTAGATCAAAGTTCAACCAGAACAATATAATATTATCAGGAAGTTAAAAAAAAGCTTTATTTTTTGTGGCCTTGAAACAATAAAATTAATGATTAACATTGAGAGCGTACCATTACAAATAGGTAAGCTTCTTAAATACAATCTTCATAAAGAATATACACTCACTCCTAAAATTGATTAAATAAATGATACGCAACAGTGAAACCCAGAAAATAAACAAACTGTTTATACATAAGACGCCATCGTAAATAGCATGAATCACTAACATGAGCATGTAAAATTAACGCGCACGGAAATAATGATGATATTATGCAGATAGATTTCGGTTTTTCATCTGCGGAAAGACTAGATCTATAGAGCATAAACATAAAAATTTAAAAGTCAACTGTCACATGTACAGTATTTTCGTACAGGCACAATGTAGCAAACGTCCTGTAAATCTAACAATTCTTACCTGCATTGACGAATAAAAAGATTTGTATTTGTCAAAAGTCAACAATTCAGTATTTATCTTAATAAAAGCTCAGCCTGTGGAAAAAAACCGTTAATCTAATCACCCAATAAAGATCTAAAAGTAAACTATATCTTTGTATCAAAGATATCTTACCAGGTGGGGGTGAAGGAGGTGGAATACCAGATACAGCAGTTAAAACTGCATAACTTATAGTTAATAGGTGAGTCGCCATAGTAACGTTGACGATGAAATCACTCACTTAAATGAGGCATTCGACATCCGTCTCTTCTAATATACGTGCCGTTCCGGTGTTTCCTAGATAAAATAACTGGTTTTTATCTAGTATGATTATCTTTTTCGTTAATGGGAAATCCCGAGTCATCAGTTGTTTTGGATAAATAGATACGTTGTAAAATGTATTACTGCACGGATAGCCGAGTGATTGAGGTCACCACGCAAAACACTGACTGCGATATGTCGTTGGTCTCCGTCCCGGGTAGGAGGAAAACGAACTGCCCCGTCACATTACGGTCAACCCTGGCTACTAAAGAGCCTAACATCTCTTTAAAGCTTTTTTAGTTGAGGAAGTGTGACAATAATCTACATAACAAAAACGGCATCTCTTTTAACGATCACAATAATATTGCTTTAAGACGAAAAAAATACGTTTTTAGTTCAGATGTTGTTCTTGTGGGAGAGGAATCCTTTATCGTAGGAATATGCCATTTACTCCTCTAAAATAAAATCATTTGTATTTATATTGCTTCACAAGAAGACAAAGATATACATAAAAGTATACAACACTGGGCCATATTTGTCGCCATCGTTATATTTAAAATGAAAGCATGAAAAACGAACTATTTTCGGCATTTTAGCAGATATTTTTTAGCAAATTTTTCCTACAGGTGACTTTACAAAGTGTTCAAATTAGGAATATATCTGCCACCTAATGGCTGCCACCACTTAGGCGAAGACGAATAAATGAAATGTCCACCTATTAAGTAATTTGGACAAGCTTGTTACATATTATCCCAACTAGCTTTATTCTTAGCTCAACAGCTCAACACCAGCCTTTATGCCAACGTCCATATGTCACGTACAGCTTAAAATTAACTACTCAACCCTCTTGTTAAGAAATAAAAGAAAAAATACTGTTTGATACGAAAATATATTTACGATACAAAGAAAAACACGAATTTGTCAATATTTTTATGATCCGAGTGAAGAGTTATATATAATCAATCTGAAACAAAAAAAGATTTAGGTATATTAATGTATCTTTTAATCCTAAGATATACTACCATGTGTAACAGAAAATGAAAAAATAAATTTTAGAGACTGGGGAAAACATTTTCATAGTGTCATAAAGTTATCTTGTTTTGAGTATTTTCAATAAATTCTATTGAATGGATCACTTATACTAATAGGATCTTTGCTTTGCACGTTTCTAAATTTCATTAAATTCGATATATTTTTTCTTTCGCTGCTTTGTCAGGCTAGAAATATATAGTCAAACTTCCAGACAAGATACAGATACGAAACCCTTCCGAATTAAAAGATCATTTTCAATCAGTCGTAAGCATCACCTACATTCGATAAGGACTTAGAAATTTACAACTACTATTAACAGGAAAATAAAAATTAATTTCAATACTTACGACATTGATCTTCTGGTACACATTTTCCTTCAGCATTCCTTAAAAAGCCTCCCTTACAGATACAGGCCGGTTGGAAGCAGCCAGCTGCGATGCTAGGGCATGGCGGAGGAGTCTTCAAATGCTGGCAGGTGGTATAACAAGCTTCCAGCTGACATTTGTAATAAACCTCGTTTTCTCTTGATTCGCAAACTGAAACATAAAAGAAAATATCACTTGAAACATGACAATGATTTCTTTGAAGCTGTTGGTATTTTGTACGATATAATATATTGAAGAAACATGGATATAGGTAATCTGACTGAATCTGAATAAGTTGCTTATAAAGTACGAAAACTAAAAATAAACATATGCGACATAGTTACGATATCATCGGAACAAATCAC
Organism: Trichoplusia ni; assembly: GCF_003590095.1. Taxonomy (NCBI): domain Eukaryota; kingdom Metazoa; phylum Arthropoda; class Insecta; order Lepidoptera; family Noctuidae; genus Trichoplusia; species Trichoplusia ni. The sequence continues at coordinate 3,957,886 of NC_039485.1, forward strand.
AAAGTAAAAATCCATAAAAAAATTAACTAATTCCACATAAAAAATATTAACAAGGTCAATCGTATTTACAAAATACAAACAAACTCACCTTCAGGTGTTACACTAGGTGGTGCTGCTAACACAACAGTTGAAGCCACAACGAACAAGCAAACAGCTAATACAGAGAAAGACATGGTAACGTATGCTTATGACGACGCCAGTCACAATGATGACCTAGTTAGTCGCCCGCCTTTTATAGTATCGAGTTTCCTAGATAAGTACGCACATACAACAAAAAAAATGACGGTTCTCAGCTGTTCATTAGCAAACATTTTTTTGGAATTGTACAAAATACAGTTGTTGATTATAAACACCATTTTGTATTGAGAATCACAGCTGTTTTAACTATGAAAATATTTCCAAAAACTAATGATGAAATGCAGTAGGAAACTTATTAGTATCTAAAAAGATTCTCCAGATCGGTGATAAAATATAGGTTAATATGGCATTCAAAGTTATTATCCTTATAACCTTTTCGATTTTAAATTAACTTGTGTAATGATGTATGTATTTTTAATGCCACATTATAATAAAATAAAAACAAAAAATTTAGTCCCAAAAATAAAAATAAAAATTTTAGCGTGAGCAACCCTTATCACTTAGGGGTATGAAAAATAGTAGTTAGCCGATTCTCAGACCTACCGAATACGCATATAAAATTTGGTATAAATCGGTTAAGCCGTTTCGGAGGAGTACAGTAACTTACATCGTGACATGGGAATTTTATATATTAGAAGATTACCTGTTGCCCGCGGGCCCGCCCGCTGCAAATTGACAATGATCCCACGGGAACATAAAATCGGGATAAAAACTATCCTGTGTTAATCCCAGCTATAAAATATATGTGTACCAAGTTTCGTCAAAGTACGTACGGTTTTTGCGCGCAAGAGGAACAAACCTCGATACATCTATGCATACAAACTTTCGCGTTTATTTTAGCGTTAGCAGGATCTTACTACTTACAAAGAACGGCAAAAAATTATACAAAGTGGCAAGTTTAAAATATATTGCAGACAATTTACAAACAGCCAAGCCTTTTTTTTTATATTTCCTTTTGATTTTCGTACGTTACATTGTCCTGAAACAAAATCATTTATTTTAAAATCAGTGCGACATTTACAGTAAAGACAGATAATTTCTTTATTTTATTTTTTTACACAAAAAAATCGCTAAATAAGATGTGTAAGATTACTTTAGTTTTTGAGAAGAAGTAAAGTGATGTGATTACTTACAACATTTTTCTATGGTCACACATTTATGTTCATCGTTTCTCAAAAAGCCCTTTTTACAAACACAGCCAGGTCTAAAACAGCTGGTCACAACAGGACATTTCCGTACTATCCTCAAATGATCACAAGTCTTGTTACAAACCATTAAGTCACATGTAATATACTGTTCATTTTCATTACAATCTGAATCTTTTAAGATGAAATAATAACTTTGTACCATGAAAATTAAGGCATCACAAAGAAAAGACATCTTGTGACGTTTGATTTCAGGAATAAAAACTCATTTAATTTGGAAATGAAGAGTTTTAGGTTGACTTGAAAATGGATTTGAACTTTTGTAACGAGTTTTGACTACAAAAAGTTTCTATTAAAAATAGATAAAACACTGTAAGGTGTATAATAAAATTTGGACAAGATTTGGAGTTCATCTCATCATTTGGACGACGATGGATGAATGGCGGTCAGGGATGCTACTATCCCACAATGGGTGCGTGATGAATTGCTAAACATTGCTACGCACTGGCCAAAACGGGAGACGGCCGTTCAGATTCAGTAAGTAACAGTTACACTACTTCCTCTCCCGAAGAGATGGTTGTCTTTGACGATTCCCACGCCGTATCAGAAGGAAAAATTAGGTCTTACCCACTGTCACCTTTTAAGATAAGAAGTCAGACGACACTAGACCGAAAGATACAGCAATAGATCGGCGTCTCACTTCCATAATTACGACAATTTTACTTTAGTAGCATCTATAAAAGAAGAACACTTTCATAAATGGCAATCTTCACACATAACGCGAAGGTTTTTTGTGTTTTTCTTCCACTTACAGTTACAGATAAATTACGGCCCATTAGTGAAATGATATTCCCCTTAATGTTTCCATAGAGTGACCACTTGCAACTTACGGGACACGGATCCGTATTGTATATTAACAATAGAAGTGACATGAAACACCCGACACTTCTTTTTATATAACGATAATATTTTTAGCTATCTCTGTAGCTTTATACATAACTAAGAAAGTTTTATTGCTCTCCAGAAACCTGGTAAGCTCTATGTCTTGGTTTTACTGTCCCACTGCAAGGCAAAAACTCTTTTGATATTAAAAATGTAAGAGCATTAATTATTACACGTTGACATGGTTTTTTCGGAGTCGAATTTTTTGTTATAATAATTTCATAAAATTTTAAGATTTAAGTAATTTAATTTTATTTGTAATGTAATTTTAGTAATTTTATTTACAGTCAAATAAATGCAAATTTAAAAACAAATATGTTCTGTCATTGTATATTTCAGAACTGAAAAAGTTATAAATGAATGGAAGACATGAATAAACAAACAATTTAAAGGCACTAAAACATATCTCTTTTACATATTTCCGCCATTAATTCTTTACGTTGCATTTTCAATAAATAGTGCACAAAATTTAACCGTCGTGTTTATTTTGGCTGGATCGCACTGCAGTGTTTCTGCCCTATGCTTCTTTTTACTGCTATTAGCAGCTTGAATAAGATAAAAGAGATTCCCAGAGAATAGCTAATAGCCTCATTTTTTCTTGCTTTAGCGCTTTATCCTAGTTATAAAATAATAGGCCATTTTAAACTCAAGCTTTATAAATGCGCGATGAGTAATTTGTTTTTAATTTTTGTCCGTTATTTTAGTGGAAAATGTTGGAGAAGTTTTATTTTATCCTATTTCATTGTTATTTTGACTGTTTAGCTACATACATACGAACGATAAAAATAGAATGACTGGAGGAGCCACTAAACCGGCATTGTGTTTAATTTTATGATAATTAAAAGGAAATCTTTTACTCTATTTATAAAAAACATCTTTGCAGTTAGCGTAAGCCTAAATTTGGCTAGAGTATTTGACTGCATAACGTTTTAAAATATTGGTCAAATGTGACTGGCGCTTGACACTGAAGGTATGTTACGAAAAAATCCAAAATATCGAAAGAATCGATTGTTTGCGAGAGCAGAAATATATCAGCTGCGGTAATAAGTCTAGCTATTCCGGTTCATGAGATTAGGCATAGCAAGCAAGCATAGCTGGACGAACCGACAGCGGAGCTTTATAAATAGGGTGGCTTTCCCTCCCCCCCCCCCTTTGAACCCTAAAAACGATGTACCAAATAGTCTCGTTTACACATTTATTAGTGGAATAATGTTTATAAACTAATTATAAACTATCGTGACTGTTATTAAATCCCGGATGTTTATTACAACAATATGAATATTTAAGTATGTATAAACAATTGAGTATACAGAAACCTACTTTAATCAAATATGTTTGCCTAGGTTACATTTGCATTGGTTTTCCTGTTTATTCATATTATTACTGCCCATAACGTGGCCATGGAAACATGTGTAATTAGCGAGAATAATAAATTACATATCTTGAAGTATTATAAATAAACTTAGGTATACAGGGTTTGGTTGCCGTTTGACGCAAATACTGCTTATACAATGGACATGCACTTCAAGTGAACATACTTTACACAATTACATTTTTAACATATTTAAAGGGCATACAACGGAACTTGATTAATAGGGTTAAATTTTTTCACCGGTTTACTAATTGCATGAAACTGATATAGTTTTCATAGGCATCACCAGTAACGAAAATCACGAAATTCAACTTTTGATAGTAGCCACAAATGTTTTGCCTAATAACCGAACCTGCCATCATCATGATCATGCCTTATGTCAAAGCATTGTAATGCTCAAATAGTTTTGCGAAAACGTTACTCCAAACTACATTGTCATATATCATGTTTTAAAATCGTATGGCAAGTATTATCATCTTCTAATATACAAAATTCCCGTGTCGCGATGTTAGTTACCGTACTCCTCCGAAACCGTTCGAGCGATTTTTATGAATTTTTGTATAAATATTGGGTAGGTCTGAGAATAGAACAACCTCTATTTTTCATACCCCTAAGTGATAAGGTTGCTCACACTAAAAAAAAATATTTTATTTTTTGGTCGAAATTGTTTGTCTTTTTTTTTAATGTGGCATTAAAAAATACATACAACTAGAAATAATTTATTAGGCAAAATAACGTTTGCTGTGTCAGCTAGTAATGTATATTATTGAAAAAATATATGATCGCCGTAATTAGACTATTGAAGTCGTCTACTCAACTTATCACGCATTACAACAGTTTTCATTAATCAAACTTTTCCAAAAATCAAATTTAAAATCTCAAAAAAGAGGTTGAATGAGTTTTCTGTTCGCAATTCGTTGTGACCGTCTTCTTTGACATTGTTTTACATCATTACTTATGGCGAAAAACAAATGTATCTAAAATAATGATATTCTATAATATTGATATCTACGTATTCAAATTAATAGCCCTTGCGGTTTTTGCATATTACTCGAAAACATATGTACATCCATCTCCCAATAAGGCTGGAGTTGTGGAAAAGAGAGCGCGCGCTACACTGTGTGATGCGCTGTCTCGCTTCATGAGTAAGAATCTTACTTCAAGTAGAGGTAGTAAGTCAACTGATTCAATAAATAACATAAATACCATTTGTTGATGAACTAACCAACAATTAATAATAATAAATCAACTTTTTACGTATCTTGTTTTGATAACAATTTTAAAACAGGTTTTTCGGCTTCAAAGAACAGAATCTCCTTAGCAACCATTATGTTATTATTTTGTTTAAGTAACCATATTTGGATCAGGTGTTTTTTTGGTATGATTTATTGAAGTAGTTTGTTACTAGATACTTTATACTTTGTTTTTGTAAAGCAAACCTGTTTCTGCATACTTTAGTATGTAAAAAAACTTTAGGATAACCATATTTAAAATAGTTTGTCGGTAGGTCCTTATTTATAATTATCATAAGGACCTACAGACAAACTGTCATAATTATTTAGTTGAAACAAAATCATGTAACGACTTTTTGAGTATTTAAGTCACACGAGTAAAGAAGAGAGCCCAGAAAACCTAGAATAGCTCATTATTGTAAGTCACCTAGAGAGAAAAAAAAGTTTTAAATCTTCAACTCAAAGGTCCGGCCCGCGGCGTAATGAAGAATGAAATTAGACCGATCAGCATGGAGAACTTTGATGTCGATGCAACCTCAAATAGTCACAATCCAAAGCCATGAGAAATAAGTAACGAAGCGCATAGTGAAAACCCGAAGAAAAATATGGTATGTCCCAATAAACACACCAATTTGTCTTTCAGAAAACAATTTTTTGTCCTACGCTCGCCAAACATTGTCTCCTTTTATAAATAATGTTATCAATGTGATATTTTCCTCGATTTTCAAAGGCTTTTTCTAAAAGGGTGTGACCACAACCCTCTTGTTATCAATCTATTGGCATACGTCATAAAACACTTTTCTACGAATCCGAGCATTATGTGCGGAAGTTTCCACAAACACTTTGACGAACATACAAACTATTTAAGACCCCTTGCTATTAGTAATAAAGTCGCTTTTTGTCTGGTTTTAGACTAAAGGAAATCTCAGTCTTTTGATAGTCGACAAAGCGTCGATCTTTACAAATAATAGGAGGAGAAATCGACAAAACGCAAGATAAAGATGATTTATAATTTTGATAATAAGACCCAATGTCTTTCTGTGAAAATCTTGGGGGTTATTTTATACTAAGGATGAAAGGAACAATTAATATTAAACCTTGTAACCTTATTATTATTTAGAAGAGAGAACGAAGTATTTTTACTTAAGTTCATTCGTAAATAAGCTTTAAGTTTCAACTTTAAGGTTCATACTAAAGAAAAAAATAGCAATCGAAAAGTAAAAAACTAAAATAGAGATATATTCATAAATATGTCTGCGCCAAAGAGAAATGAAACGGATGGATAAAAAACGAATCCATTACGTAAGATTAATACTATCACCATATAACACAGCATTCAACAGCCAAAAGCATATTTCAGTTACAGAAAATGTCCTGAAAACTTACTAAGAGAACAATTCGTGTGAAGAAAACGTATAGTTTCAACTTTTAATAAAAGCCAAGAAGAAAAATAGTTCGGGCAACTCGAAAAGAACTTTCCATAATAATCTTACCGAGTTGATGGATTTTCTTCGGGACTTTCAACAATGCTATACCTAACTAAATAATAACCGTCAACTTTTGTTTTCAACATGAGCGTATTCCTTTGGCATTGCAGAACATAGATGTTCTTTTGTTTTTGCGATTTGAACAGCGTGGCAGTAATACGTCATGGCGTTTACATGTCGAAATTTTGTCTTTCAAGTTACATCTGTTTTGTGTAACTATCGAGGTAGTCGGACAAGATATCATATTAAAACATAAAAACGTGGAATACAAGTCACTATGCCAACAGCAACGGAACGTAGTCCACGCAAGACCATTGCGCGCAGTATTTGTGTGATTCACTAAATCTTACTGAGTCCAGGTGTTTTTGGGCCTTTGAGTTTTATCAGATATACGTACGCAAAACATTATATCCTTGTATTTTTATGCTAAAGCTATGCTGGTATTTTTATTTAAAAACTTGTCAAGGGTGAACCGGCTTCACGCCACTGAAGATTTGGTGCAAACCGACAAAAAAAACAAGTCCGCAAAATTTCGTCCCACATTGTATTTCTGAACCATCAATATTGTTTATTATAACTACAACGGAAAGACATTTCTTTCTTTTTATTCATTTTCAAGTTTACAAAAATATATCTTAACATTTAAAATCGCCTAACTTTAACTATCGAGCTATCAAGGTTCGTGATATACAATCTAATGACCTAGGCCTCACAGACAGATGATCCGTAGTAATAGAAATCCATGTTTTCCTTTTCACTTCGAAATTATAAAAACATAAATATGAACTATTTTACCCAAAACAGTATGTTTATCAAACAATAAATTATCCAAGTCCTTACTTATAGTCAAGCATACATAAAATATTCATTTCGCCGACGAAATACCTCGCTGACAATATTAAGCACTTTGTTATTCTCAAAGCACGCTCTCAGAAACTCCTACCATGAGTCTTCCAAATGTCTTTACGATAACATTCTCATCCAGTTCCATAAAACACAGCCAGTACTGAACTATCACCTTATCTCTACAACCATATATCCCCTGTATCTTCCATCAAATCAACCACGGTGTTTCCCATTTATTTATCCTCACCAGTTAATCAAAATGAAACAATACCTCCAGAATTAAACATTGGCATTCAATTTAAAACCTTGTTACTGGATCCATAAATCTTAATTTGGCGCGACGAAGTATGTAAATAAATAAGAAACTGTTTACCCTGAAAATGAGGACTGGATTTTTTATGATCTCAATGACAAAGTCGTTTGATTAAAAATAAAGTTGGATAAAACTTTGTTCGGAGAAATACAAACGTGAAATACATTGTTGTTTTATAGGCTGTTGAGTTGTCGACAATTATTCAGAAGTTCTCCGTAATTTTGTCGTTTGTTTTATTTAATAATTTTATGGACTACCTACAGAGCTAAAAGACAGCTTTTAGAATACGTGTCGTTGTGGAACCAGTGCAGATTTTTATTTGATTCTGGTGAAGCGATGTGTTTCACAAACATTCAAGTTAAATGCACAACGACACAGAACGGCGATCGAATCCTTCATCATCCGTGTCACAATGTTGACTACTATTGTTTCAAAACAAGTAAGCACAAACAATTAAACAAATTCCATTTATTAATATATTTTTTAAAAATCATACGATTCCAAAAGCAGGTTCAACATAACAAAAACACGGAACAAACAACATAGCTCTTCGTTCGAAATAATATAACAAAACACAATAACAACGTTTGCAGCAAAATCCAAATTAAAATTTCAAACTCAACATTTTCAACAATTCAAAATTTAGTTTAACGTCGCATAGGAATTATGTTTTTATGTGTAACGAGGCAATTATCCCACGGCTGTAGTGTTCTGGCGACTCCATAAGGGTTATTATGTACCTTCCATTTTGTACGCTTATTTCTGCGGTAATACCGTAATACGTAGTCCGAAATGCAAGAGATTTCCCCGCATTTTACTATATTCGAGATTGTTGTTTAGTTTTTAAACGAAATACTGGGATTTGTTTTGGGTAAATGTTGTTCTCGTTGCATGTTTTATTTAAATGCTGGATTTATCTATTAAATAGAACTAATTTTCACAATGTTAATGAACCATTAAAGTATATTTGTTCTATTAGTCCACGGTACGACTTGTTTATCGTCTGTGGAAGTTTGATACAGTAAACAAACTGAGTAATGATTACTAGAAAACCTTTACAATTTTATTCTGAATGTTCTTAGATACCTATCAAGTTGGAATAAGTAGATTTCCAATTAAAAACGTAATATAACCACTTACAGCGTTACTTATTTCTTTGTTGCCGTGAAAAACAGAAAAATGCTAACCGACGGACCGTAATATCGTTTCCCACTTGACGTCCAGCCCCTACCACTATTTCAAATAATATATGTTTCAACTTTAAATATAAACTACTGCAGCAAATAGATAAAATTTAAAACCAAAATGACGTAGTTATAATACTGGTTGTAAAAGTTGTTTCACTTTAAATAAAAATAGAAGTAAACAAAAGCAACCAGATCTGAAGTTACGAATATAAAAACCAAAGTACAGACGAATTGAGAACCTCCTTCTTTTTGTAGTCACTCAAAAATAAGATTTGTTGGAGCAAGACAGCGCTACGATTTGTAGAGCTGCATCTCGCTCGCACATCCGCGATACTACTCTAGATATAGTGGTAGGGATCTAAGAGCGAGTCTGCAGCAAGACTAGTTATTGTTATTAACAGTGTAACGCAGTACGACCATCGTTCTCTAACTTTGTGGGACAGTGATGTTTACTGAATTAAAGTTGTTCATGAATTGAGAGCTCAAGCAACAGTAGTCGGCACTTTGTCTTGAATAATATAATTATCTATATCGTGTTTTTATACAAGTTGAAGTTTCAAGGGTTTACTTTTTAATAAAACAGCTATCGTTAAACCAGTTGGTGTAGCGGTTTGACTATGAAAAAAAAAAATTACCATTAACCAATTAAGTTTATTTTACATTCACACGCATTAACAATTTATATGGTTCTGTGATATCTTTCTGGCTCGTTATAGATCGAATGAGGGTTCAAAAAAGACTAGAAAAAAATAATTTGTCAAATATGTAATCGTTGCTGAGCCCTCAATATTTTGTTGTAGTGCAAAATAGCTGTCACGGTTTATGATATGACAATTTAATACATAACCCTAATAAACCGTACAACAGTAAAAAAAAATTCTAAAAATACTATGGTCTAATGAATTATAAAATTTGGTCATTTTCATGCACACTACCGGCTAAAAACTTCTAAAAGAACGATTCCGAAAGCTTTTGACTGACAGATCTTAATCTACGATTTCATTTTGCTCCTTTCGGTCGCTCTTCATTCAACCCACTGGCTCTTGTCTGTCTCTGTGTGGAAAAGAATGGAATTAAAATTATCTGCAGACGACATCTAACATGTGCCCAAAAAGGTTTAATTAAAAAAACTGTCAGAAAATATTTTTCTAGCGTTTAGAGGGTTAAAAATAAAATTTCTGAAGCTCACATACATGTTTTAAGCTCATACTATGCCCAGAGATTTATATTTTTAAAAGAAGAATATGAAAATCATGTTCACAATTTTTCCACTTTTAGGAATATATTGTAACAATCCCTCATCTAAACGACTTTGGTCTTAAACAAAAGTGTCTTGATTTTGAAAAATAAGCTTTTAAAAATAGCAGTTCAGTACACGAAAATAAATAATCGGCTTTTTAAAATTCGTTAAAACATTCACTGATCCTTGCTATTATCTTGGAAACTGAGAGACAGAGCCAAGATAGAGCCATCTTATAAACAAGACATACACAGACTGTGTCAATTGCATGTAAGTCTTTTGATCAATCACATTTAAAAATTGCCTTCAGCTACAGATTAAAAATTAAATGAAAACATCGAGAAAATGAAGAATATATTTTAAAAACTTTGAAAGAATATGATTTTCGACACAAAACCAAACAGGCTCCTATGATGTTGAAATAAATGACCACATTTATAATAAACTTACTTATCACCTTAAAAATGAATGAATTAAACCCAGCCAGTGTGAAATGAAGTTACACCGTCTCGATTTGGGCTCTACCAACACCTGTTTCAGCAAAACCACTGCTGTTGTGAGAGGGAGATAGAACTCTACACGAATGTAGAGCGCTGTCCTGCTCACTCTAAAACAAGAGTACTGATTTATGAAGTGGTAGTAGGCCCTTGGTCGTCCTCAACGCTTGTCGCTTGGGATTATTAAAACTTTCCATCTCTCGTAATAAAGTTTCATATTGAAAGAGCTGAGTTGGATTTTTTACAGCCCGAGTCATCTTTAATTGCATCAAGTTATGCAATTTTGTAACCGGAGTGCGATTTTAAATGGGAAAAGTTGAAAGTTAGATGGGTTTATTCAATTATTTGATTATACGGGATCGCTTTTATTAAATTTTTGAGTAAGATTTATCGTTAATCGGGTAAAACCACTATTTGTTTATTGATTCATCGAAATGATTTGTCAGATAAAGTTTTTTGGATACGATTTAAGATAGGTAAATAGAGATATGTATGATAGAGATAAGGTATATTGTAAATAATAATATTTAAGAAAAGAAAAATAATTTATTAGTGCGGTATAAAATTATTCATATAAATTTATATTTTTATCTAGCCGACTATGTCCCACTGCTGGGCAAAGGCCTCTTTCAAATCTTTCCACGATTCTCTGTTCTGGGCCTCATGCAACCAGCCCATATGCCCATCCCAATATTTCTGTTATGTCTTATGTCGATAAGCTGCATTAATTGATCGAATGAATTATCTTCTTGCTTCTTGCAATGTAAATGCTAAGACTAATTCCTTAGGCACTCCTAAACATTATCACTCAAACAAATATTTTTCCATTATTTATTTAGAACACAAACAATAACGATCAATTTAAGTAATTGCACTGCACTTCAATTAAACCAAGAAACCGCAGCACTCCCGTTCCAAGTATTTTACTAATTGGAAATGAATTAAGTGGTGTTAGATCGCAAGATTATGTTCAGGAAATGTCTGGCTGTATTTCAAGAGATTTTCTGTAATTATTCACTTCCACTTCTAAGTATTGAACAGCATACGTAGAAAAATATTGTTACAATATAATTATGTTACATAAAATAAGGTCAAAATATTCCGTTGTTGTTTTCAGCGTAAAAATATTTACTGTCTAAAAATTTGGATGGCATAATTTTTGTTTTTGTTGAAGTATATAAAAATAATAGACAGTACGAATAGAGACAAAGAGATCAAGGGGTTTATGATTAATTTATTTATATTTATGGAAATCTACAAAATAATGTTTATTCGCCGTAATCTTCAAATTTTTGCCCATCATTACATTAACAAAAGGATTACTTCCCAGTTTAAAATTCATTATTAAACTAGAAGCCGCTTAAATCTCTTGCTCTTTAAAGTTGTATTCTATCTTAAGATTTAATAGACTATTATTATATCTTAGCCATTCTAGCCCGGTGTCTGACGCTAACGTTTTAGAATACCTTCTCTTGAGCCAACCGGAGCGCACTTGACTAAAGGCACTCTCTTCACCTCGTAAAGTGTCTGCGGAACCCACTTTAGCTGTTAATAGCACTTCAGTTTGGCAGTTTTTCTTAGGAATATTTTGGGCTTTTAATGTGGAAATGAGGGAGTAATTGTATAAAATACTGATGTTCATTTATTGTTGCTAAGTTTTATTAATTCATAATTTTGTAACATATTATTAAATATTAAATTCAATAATACATTAAAGAAGACATAATGAGGCATGTTTCTTAGAGCTTTGATAATAAAACAAGTTTTTTGGATTCGTATGAAACAAGAAAATCTTTGTTTTGTTTGACTTCAAATCCACACTGAGGCAATAATTACATTTGTACTTCGTATTTCAACCCTAACTGACAATTTATAATTTTCTACAGCCTGAGTTTGTTGAAGCTATTTACTGTTAAACAAACAACAAAATCACATTTCCAACTATGTTATTCTTGCAGAAATGAAACTAGGAGTAGAAACTCAATAAATCCACATCACCAAACTAATACGAACGTTTTGTTGTGAACCCTGGCTTCCTAGTTGACTTTTGCAGTCAACATAAACCACAAAGTTGATCAAACTTCGGATATTAACAACACATCGTTCAAATACGAAAGTTACGAATTCACAAATGTTTTAAACACACACAAAACCCGTTTGTAAAGCTCTTTACACATGGGGATAATGTACCTGTTCCTGTACTAAGAACTCTCCGGGTAAAACGAGGGTCATTGTAAGAGCGAGACAAAGGACTACAAAGAAGTAGCTCCGTCTCGTTTCAACAGTTGCTGTACTGTTTCGCAAGCTCGTAAGCACGCTGTTTTCACTAAACACTCGTACATTTCAAACTACTTCCGCACCCGACTTCGAAGTTAAGAGCAACTCTTATTCGACTATATTTATTTTTCTTGAAGTTTCCTGACTACACTTAGTTCCTTCATACAGCTAAAATAGATTACATCGACCTAAAAACTTAAGTAGTTTGCAACGGCTTTAACTTTTACTAGCCGTATTTATATTCGAAGGCTTTTAAATTGCTTTCTATCGACACTTTGGAAAATACAGCCTTTTTTGCAAAAGGTCAAATTTAGATTATTCAAAGTAGATTTTTTGGCTACTTATTGAACGTCCAATAAAACTGCCGACAAAGGAAAATTGAATAAATATAAGCACTTGAAACAGTTCATAAGTAAAGGAAAAACTATAAACAAGGAGACGGGATAAGAGGCTTTTGAAAAGAAATCCGATAGACGCCGAGAGTGTATTGAGACAAATAGAGGGAATTGAGGGGGAAGCCGCAGATATTGTGTCAGCGAACGTTCCTTTCAAGATTTCATATTCCGTTTATTTGCAAATTTTCGTATCCGAATTTAGGAAGTGGGTGTTGTTTGTGAAGGTACTTTGTATTTCAAATTGCAAGAACGATATTTGAATGCAATTGAAATTTCGGATGAAACATTCGGCATAAAGACGACGCTTTCATTTTTCAGTGAAGGATTTGGTTTGAGGACATATTTTTCACGATTACTTTTCGATGTCTGAGATAGTTTTTTTTTTACTATTACTCATTTAGACAATAATTAGTGATTTGTGTCGTCAGGAAAATCTTAGTGTTGCAAAATTTTAATCATAAAAAAATAATTGATATCCGTCAAACATAATCACTATTTCCCGGAAAAAAAAGAAGAAATTCTTACTCCTATTACAGAACTTAGAAATTACCAGAAACAACACCGCGTGACAATATACCGCAACAGGCGATACAAGTAGACAAGTCGAACATAATCAAAATGGATCGCGAGATTCACGCGAACGCAGACTGTGTGCAAATGCAAATCTGTAGTACAAACAACGTGATAGTATTTTATCAGACGTGCCAACATACCTAGATGTAAAACAACTACAAAGTAAATCGAGATCGTGCTTCTATAAAAACCAAACGCCTTATCAAAGGCTATTGCAAACCATCAGGTCATAAGGAAAAAAGACAAGCGAAAATCACGTGCAATAAAGATCCAAAAACAATGACGGACAATTTAAACAAAATAATTAACGAAACAATTACTAAGGTACATGGCAATTGATCTTGAAACGCGTCACTAAAGGAAAATGGAGATGCTTGTGTAATCCATGAATTAGTCATTCGAAAGGAAAAGGCTGAATGTCATAGTGTCTGTGGAATTAAAATTATTTCGAGCTGACACTTGTGAGGTGAATGGCGGTCGCAGTGGACGTTTACTTTTAAAATGCCCAGACTGCTTGTGATCGTTCTAGTGTCCACTTATTGGGTCTATTTTATACACAGCTCAGGTAGGTGGAATATTTTGAAACCTGATTGATTATTTAATTTAAGTGATTGTTTTGGGAAAGAAGTGTTCCTACTTTCTGTTTTGAGTGTATTATGCGTACGTCTTACTCAAGTCTTATGCAAAACGACACCCAGACATGGGACTAGCATGCATGGGTCTCATAAATGGTTGCTCTACTCATGAATCGAACCCGCTATGTCACGCACAGTAAGTTTTGCGTTGTGACCTTAACCCCGGCTATGCATACAGTCCTCCTCCGCAGTAATTGGGTGACTTGATGCTTTTTACGTAACATAGTAAATACTCGATTATTGACAGACAGACAAAAAAGGATACAATCCCAACAGTACAGGTCACTGATTCCAAACAAGTTATTTATGAACCTAGAGTTTGCGGTGTAAACACTACTTTATATACAATTTCATAAGTACCCTACATATACGCGGTTAGTTCAGAACTTTTGAATGCACCTTTTCTCTGTCGGAAATGTACTTTCAAGTAGTTTTATTCCAGAAACTGGTTACAGTAGTCTACTTTGCATGGACATGAGAGCTTCATTGTATTATAATATAGATGATATTATGTGACGTCTCCTATGCGAATTTGTATGATTTGTATTACTTTTTTATTATGCATGAAACTAATGATGAACTCAATAGTTTACGTCCTAAAAATCTTATATTATGTAATGTATTGCAACTGTTATAAAATGAACATTTATCTTTCTCAAAATATCACTTCTCTCTCATCATTTCAATTTCGGATATTGACCCTTGGAAATCGGAATGATCCTCTGATCAATTCAATCTGCTGTCAAATATATTATGAGGATAGTAATTAGTTTATCGAAAGATTCTAAAGCTATAATAGCTCCAAATATATGGTTGTTAAGACATTGCTAATTTGATTGGCAATGCAAAAATTCTCGTTAAAATTCTAATCATTGTCAATCAATGTTCAAAAATCTTTAAGACATTTCTCCTATTCCAGTTGTGAAACGATCCGTGTGCAAAGAGAATGAAATAAGCGTGGAGTGCGCTCACTGCGGCCCGAAGACTTGCGAAGATTTAGGACATCCGATCAGGTGCGGGGGCGCCACCTCCCTGTGCAAGCCAGAATGTGTGTGCACAGACGGTTTCGTAAGAGACTCCAACGGGACTTGCATCCGGAAGAGCGATTGCAGTGAGTTTAGCTTAATATTTATTCATTTTTAAGTGCGAGCATAGATATGTACTATTACGGATAGCTGTTACCAATACGACAACAAATATATTAAAAGAATGAATCCTACATACATAATCTAGGAAGCGGTGGCGAGACGACTTTAATTATTACCGCGCGTACTGGCACCATGCGGCCCAGTATAGAGAATCTTGGAAAGATTCGGGGAAGGCCTTTGCCCCGCAGTGGGACACAGTGGGCTAGAGAAAAAAATACACTAATGCGTAGGTAATTTTTGTCAATCTATACGAGAGATTTGTTTGTTTGTTTTTCACGAATAGGCTTCAAAACTACTGGTCCGATTTGACAAATTATTTCACTGTTGAGAAACTACATTATCACCGCTGAACATAGGCTATAATTTATTTCAAAAATATTAGGGTTCCGTAAGAAAATTGGGATATTGTAACCCAAGGTGACCTATATCTTCTAACCACGCGAACGAAGTCGCGGGCAACTGCCAGTTTGTTATAATTTTATGTCCAAACGGCTGAACTGGCTCGAGGAAATTGGTATAGAATTGTTTTGAAGGCCAAGACAGGGTGCCGTGAATTTTGTTCTGATTATGAAGTGAACTGAACATTATTTTTTGAAGTTATTATAACTTCATTAAAGGCTTTTGGGATTAGTAGACAGGCAAACCATACATTGATGTAACTTCTAGTTTCGACACCCTTAACCAACATTTTTGGTTACAGGTATAATTGGCTAAGACTGTTTTATAGTTTCCTAAAAGATCTGCAAGAAAAATAATTCTAGGTAACACATATTTCTTCTAATTATAACGTAGGTATTTTTTTATATTAAAGTGTTGTTGTTCATTGCAATGCAATACGACTCCTTTGGTGCGTCAATTTTTATCCTGCATGACGAATACAGGATAAAAATTATATTTTCTAGGAAAACAAAAGTGCAATTTAGTACTAAACCTATTTCTAACATTTACCTCACACAATTTTTAATCTAAGTTAAATCTTTAATATAACTGAAGTGAAAATATCAAGCAACAGGTCTTATTTATCCAAGTTTGCTATTTAACGTCAACCAAAGTCGACAAGAACTGTGAAGTGAACTTTGTGGTCTAAACGTAGGTACATTGAGTTGTCAAAAGGCGAATAGTCGAGATATTGTGGTTTTGAATATAATAATACCCAAAACAATCTTACTGGAAGACTTGGCCAGTATTCACTTAAGTAACGAAATTATGTCAGTGTAAAAGCAACTTTATTGCTTTGAGTTAAAAGTGTCGGCTCGAATGTTTGTGTGAAATATGTTTTGATATTTATAGTACGTAGTTTTACTGCCTTTTTGGCGATGTAATGACCTTAAACAGATAATGCGATTCAATGCCTAATTTATCAAAATATATAATTCGCTGAATATTAAAATATTAATTTAAAAATTATATTATGTAACCTATATTTTATAAACTATTTAAACATGTTTTTTCCTGTTTAAGTGCGAAAAACAGCAATGACTCGGTTCTAATTAATTAATTAGTTCAATAATTAAAACCACAATTGCAATAAACAAGTAGTTGCTTCATCATTGATGCGTATTTAGCCCAGTGTCTAATCGAGGCCTTTAAACTGTTAGTCTTTTGTTCAACAACAATCATAATATTAAGAGACAATTTAGGTATAAAGTTATTCAAGCACTTTACAATTTTCGTGAGACGTTAATGTCTTTAGTTAACCAATAAACCGACAATTAATCATATACCTGAGTAAAAACAGAACCCTTCTGCTTAGGAAACCTATCTGTCTGTCTGTGTGTCTATCCAGGCTGTATACTAGGAACCGTAATAGCTAGATTGTTGAAATTGTAGATGTTGTATTTCGGCTGTCGCTACAAAACAAATGACTAAACTATCAAAATAAATATCAAGTTGAATAACACTCGTTTAGAACTGTCATACAGTTTTCTGAACACATTTAAGTTTATTACTACGATTAATGCTATGAAGTACCACAGCAACAAACGCAGTTGATGTCAACCGGCTCAGGTTTAGGCAGTAAGAATCTGATACTACCCGTGCCCTCCCCCGAAGAAGTGGGTGTCCATGTCTCCATGAGTATTCGACTACACGGATACCCGAGTAGTTAAGTTCACTAAGACAAACCCACTGAGCACGACGTGTCGCGGGATCGATCCCCGCGGAGGACAATCGTTTATGTGATGCACGAATGCATTTCCTGAGTCTGGGTGTATCGGTGCATGTGACTTGGATGTTTGCGAAACCGGTGTTATTTAAGAAAAAAAATGGTAAAAAGTCTTTGAACGTTTCCAGGCAGTTGCGGCGGCGACTACAACGCGACCACAGGGTGCGGCAACCACTGTGGAAACTCATGTTCAGACTACCAGGACGTGAACAAAACATGTTTCAGCGGCTGCCGGTACAACAGCTGCGATTGTAAGGAGGGATATGTCTTCCACGATGAGTACAAAGTGTGTGTCTTACCTGAAGACTGTTGTAAGTGCCTATTTGTTGTTTTTAAAACTATATACACAGTACCTTGAATAAAAGGCTTATTTTTATTCATTAGCTAACATAATTATGATGTTGAAGTACCCACTATCGTTTTTTTAATGCTGTTTAACTTTCATTTCTGCTTGGTAGGTACTGAAAAAAATTAATTTTTCTAACTATTTCCTGCATACGTACAAATTAAATCCGCTTTATAACTTCCAGAAATCTTACTTATTCAATACCAATAATGCTTATGAGAATAGTTTTTTCTTGAATGCAGATCGTTCACTATGAAACAGACAAATACTAAATAAAAATATGAAAAATTACTTCATTATAATGGCAATTATATAAAACGGTACAGCGCAAAACCTTATGACCTCACACCTTTCGTCCTTTGCAATGATGATTACTACTTATCTTCCAAAGTGACCTTGTTTCAAACGTTACAAATGCAAAAAAAAAACAGAATAACTGCTATTGTTATTTTTAAGTTTACTTCAAAGAATTTTAATCTCTATAAGGCGGTTTGCAGACGCATGGATCTTATTATGCCATGAACAGAATGGAAATTCGTAACAAATGGGCAAGAAATGTGTCTAATACCAATGTTTGCCCGTTGGGTTTTGTATGTAACATAATGCTAGGAATTAAATTACTGTACATATTAAGTTGCTAACATACAGGTTATAAGATATTTTTAAATTGTTTAAAGAAAGAATAATTTAGAAATCAGAGCTAAAAGAAAATTTAAAACAATTGCTGGCGATTGATCGCGTGTAACAGACCTAGCGTTGTTTTAAAATTGAATGGAAAATTCCCAAAAAATGTTCCAAGAAATTTTCCTCTCAGAAATATTGCTAAAGCCATCACATTCCTGAAATTATAGGTAATGTAAACAATCTTGTCGGAAAATGTCTCGTTAAATTAAATTTGAATTTTCTAATTAGTATTTTGCAAGTAGTAATTATAAACGAGAGACCAAGAGTGGAACTAATATTTTTTTGTATCATAGGATAAATTCAACTATACTATACATAATGTTCTTTCGTAAAAGGCTCATGTTATTCCTCAACTGGGTAAACCGCTCTGAATAGAGTAAGACATATTATGAGTTTATGACAACTGTCAACAATCTTGTAGTTTAGAAACACCTACATTGTGGAAAAATTTTGGAGTTAATAAAACGTATCTATTTAATCAACTTGTCTATATTGAAGACATGTATATTTTTCTGACGTTCAAAATGAGCCAATTGGTAGCAAAACTTGAATAAATAGGCTTGAAGACTAGCAAGCAATTATAGCTCTTAAAATAAGAATTGAAAGTCCAATAACTACCGCTTGTGCTAATCTTCGCTTAAGCGTCCGTTTGCAAGTATAATATATAACTTAAAAAATATATTTTGTTTAAAAAAAACTAATCACTCATTTCATTTACAGGAGCAATACGATACGAATCGCAGAAAATGAACTTCAAGGAATTTAGAAAAGAAAAACAAACCAAGTTTTATTTAGCTTCGAGGAAAGAAAGATATAACTGTAATGACGACTGACCAGCGAGTGTTGTGAATATTTAGTACATTGTTAAGTCAGGATTTCTTTAGGAAAATGTAAGGAATTTTGGCAAAGGAAATTTCGTTCTGATTTTTAAGAGAATACTTTTATTAATTTACAGTATTAATTTTGTGTTAATTGTTATATGTTTGATTAGCACTTAGTATTACATTTTTGAGTATATATGAAAAACAGATTCGTAGTTAAGTAACTTAGATTATTGTATTTTTCTAACAAATTTTATAGGTTTTATAAATATAGGTACTTTCTTATCTTAACTTCTTAGGGTGAAGATCGGAATATTTGTAATAATAATTCAATTAGTTTTAATCTTTTATATGACCGTGTATATACGTTACTACTATTTCAAAAATATAAAAAAAAAACATATTTTTCTTACACAAAAGTAAACGTGTCAATTAAAATCTTACAGTATTTCAAGTTTTACAAAACACAAACCAACCATAGCGTTTTATATGCGGTTTAACATGTTAGTTTAACGTGGGTATTTTTTTGTATTTATAAAGGGACAAAGTTCCTACTTGTCAAGACAAAAAAATTCAGCTTAATCAAAAACTTGAAGTGAGTCAAAATTAACTTGATTTGATTACAGTAAAAGCGATACTAAAAATAATACAGCTTGTTTTTATTTACCCCTAATAGTGATCAACCTTTCAGGAGCTGAAAGTAATAACATACATCACTCTAAACAGCTACCGAAAATCCTACAACAAAGTTCTACATATTCTCAACATATTTGTGTAAGCGACTAAAAGCCTTGATAATATATCTAACATTCATTCATGAGACGACTGTCAGGCCATCAATCATCAATATGAGAAGGGTCCCGTCGTATATTGAAGTCACTTTCTATGGCAGTCATGACAAGAAAAGTGATTATCATTTTAAACCAAGGCGTAATAAGGCCTTGGGTATTTTTGAAGGGTTTTAGAACATAGTATAGTTTAAGTACTTCACATTGTATGCGACCTGTCGCCATTTTGACCCTTTGACAGGTGTTTTTGTGATACACGAATAGATAGTTGTCCTCAGTCTAGGTGTTTTTGTGCATGCGTGTTGAATGTTTGTGAAACTCGCTAAAGCCATTCCTTACGATTTAAAAGTAAAGAAAATAAAATAAGTCACAGAACCTTGTCTGCTGCTGTCTTACGCATGTGTAAATGACTAAATTCTTACTGATTCAAAATAAAGACGACAGTCTTTATCACATGCATTTCGCTATCTTACACGATACGGGCTAACATCTATCGCATTAAGGCAAATTTAATTATTTTCCATTTACATGACGTAACAATTTACCAAAAATCAAACACCTTATTCATAAAGATTTACTCGTCTACACTCACTATCAAAAATCCCTTCCAATACCAACCTGAACTAACGACCAATTCTCAAAGGCTTTCATTTTCCATAATAAATTAGTATTACTCACTCGTATTTAATCTACAATATCTATTTACCAGGATAACCCTTTAATCAAATTGGTAAATATTAAATTTTGCCATTAAGCAGGTTCTTTATAACAATATTTTACGTTTTGATTAATGGATGAGATTGAAAGCAAGTAAGGTAGATTACGTTAATGAATAAAGTTGTTATAAATTATACAGGATATTGATTATCAACGTTTTAAGTAAATTTACTTAACTATATTGATTACAGGTAAATAAATTAAAAAGTTGCTATGTAATAATCTATACGTTTCGATGTAGGTAAGGACGTATCTGCTAATGAAATAAGGTCTGATACACAAATTGAATGGTTAATTCTTCTAAAATGTCTGGTTATGTATGTATGTTACCACTAAGAAAGACATTTGAAATAGTTAACAACAGTTCTCACGCAGCTCGCGACCCCTCGACGCCTCAACGCAAGATTCAGGACTCCGGTCGGGTCCGAAACTATTCGGGCAATCATGATAAATTCGTGGGAATAAACTGTTGCATCATTTAACTATGTATCATCAACACGAAATTTACTACAAAAAAAAATAAGTAGAACAAAAAAACATATACAAAAACAGAGCAATTCGACCAAGAAACAAAAACCCACGCTCCTCGAAACCAAATCAAGACGCGAATATATCAAACACAAATCAGAACAAACACACGAAAAGCACACAGAGATAAAACAAAAATAATCAAACAAAGAAATAAAAGAAAAATCAACGAAAAACAAACAACGGCGAAAACCAATTACAGTTCTCAGAATAACATTTATCGTAACCAATTATTTAGTTAGAGTTCCAGTCGAGGAACTAATATGGCTAATTAATCGAATGTTACTTCGATGACGGCTATCTTAATACTGGTACAGACTATGACGACTTTGTCTTTGAGACTGGTTGGTTTGTGACTGGTTTTATGACTTCCTTGACTTCTGCGACTGTTAGAAAGAGTGAGCGTTAATCTGGTAATTTTTCTTCGATATAGTGTGTTTACCAGGTTGACAACCTTTGGATTTGCAGAATAGAGTTTCTGTTTTTTTTCTTTTTTTAAAGGTATTTAATACTTGTGTTGCGGTCGGTCTTTTTATTTATTATTTTTGTACTTCTGACATTCGATAAAAAAAAACAAAAAAATTGAAGTGAAAATAGAATTTCCAAAAACTTCTAAAAACATCAAGCTGTTAGCGTATTGATCAATGGACACATAATGCTTCTTTAACAAAGTATTTTAATTAATTAATTTAATTTTTAGTCTCAATACTATCGACTCATTTAGGGAGCACCGAGGCAACCCTAATAAAAGTGGTTATAAGCACTAGGACTGTAATATGTAATTTCAATATTAGAAAAAACGAGTTTTTGTCCAGCAGTAACACTGTTAAGGGATTTAGCTACAATTTCAAGTGCTATTATATACCTTACTTTTATTATATCGATCGTTTTCTCAGTCAACTGATGTCTCAACAATATATTCACATTTCAACCTCGGTAATACTTTCGTATTTAAAGGAAACTCGCTATCTATATCTGCACAAGGATTGTAACAAAAACTATAGGGGAATCTTTTCGCTCTGGATTGATTTATGTTCTTCACAAAAACCTCCGTTCACAATGCAGAGGATCTTTGCTTATAAACGAGTAAATGCCTTGCAATTTTTCCTTTTCTATTTTGATGCCTGACATTTGGTAGGCAGATAGGTACCGTGGAAGGGGTAGATAGGACCAGCGGGGTAAATAGAGACAGATTTTGTAATAGTATTACTTAAAACGTTTTTTAGAAAAACTGAAAAAAAAAGATAGATTATGATGACTTTATATTGTTAAATAAGTTATAAGAAAGCAGTTTTCGTTTAAAATAAACGCATGCGGCAAGAACAAGTATGGTGGTCTTCTATTTAGGTACTTTCAGTTACATACAACCCGTTTCTCCGATACCTATAGTTTTTCTGTAAGGTAGTGACTTCTAGGAATCATTTTCACTGGTAGGACAGGAATGCTATCTAGCAGCATATTTTATGTAGATTGTGTAAAAGGCAATGTTCATCAAAGTCTGTACTTAAACCTGAAATCATGTAATTCTTTAATTAATATGATGCGATACAAAATTAATGTTTATTATGAGTTCCTGTTCAACAAACATCTAATTGAACTTCAGTTTTGTTTTATTATAAAAACCACGTTTACAAGCTTTTAATTACGAGCTACGCGAACTTTATTAATAAGATTCGTTTTAGACGTTTATTTTGCTAGCATGCGTACCATATTCTCTTAAAGCACAACTTTGGTTGAAGTGAGACAGCAATACCTTCAGTGTAGAGCGCCATCTCGCTCCGACAGTGACAAAGTAATTAATACGCGAGCGTTAACCACAGACGGAAGCACGCAACGGTATCAGGAAAGAACATGTTTGTTTCATGTCTAAGCGCTTAGTAAAGGAGTTCAGAGATTTGGAATAAACTCTTACGTGTAATATAAATACAACATTCCTACACACAAACGATAAGCTAGACTGTAACGATAACATTGAACTTCAGAAATCTTCCTCTGAATCTGTTAGGTATGTATAGTGTTAATACCTGGTCAGAGGTAAATCATATTTAATTCACTAAATACAAAGGCACTGATATAACAACTTCCAAGCGGTTGAAGACTTTTATTAACTGAACAATATAAATAAAAAATATAATTTTCAATCAAATTTATTCCGTGAAAATTCTTCTAAATTTTTTAACATTCGTGCTGTAATAGATTCGTACAGAACTAATAGAAATCCATTAAAGGTTATAAAATATGCATGGTTGCGACCATAATCCATTTTCGTGGAAACTACGTGGAAATCACGAAAACTGTGTAAAAATAAAAACTTTTTGTAGTCATGACTTTACATTTTTTAGGGTGCGGTATCAAAAATCGAAAAAAGAAGAACGGATTTGTCCACTACAAAAAGCAGAAGTACTCAAATAACTTTTTAACTCGCCCTTTCAAAATACCTATTAACAAGAAAAACAGAATAAAATCGTTCAACATTTTGAGACAAACTTAAA
Organism: Trichoplusia ni; assembly: GCF_003590095.1. Classification (NCBI taxonomy): domain Eukaryota; kingdom Metazoa; phylum Arthropoda; class Insecta; order Lepidoptera; family Noctuidae; genus Trichoplusia; species Trichoplusia ni. Next base: position 3,981,853 of record NC_039485.1, read on the forward strand.
TAATGCGAAGATTACTTTAAAATTTGATTCAAACCGGCAACAAAGGAATATTAAAATATCACTTTTACGCTCATTCGGAGTTTGTTCGCTCTTCCCCGTTACTGAAAGTTTGATAACTTTGGAATTTTGAGTTACTTCGTCCGAGGATAGACGTGTTTTACGAATTTTTGAACATCCTATTCATTTGAGTTTTTATGCTGCAGATTTTATTTTACCACCCTCTAAATTAACAAATCTGATTGATGGATTTTTTTCTACCAAAAATAGTGAAATATAACCGAAATTTTGCAATCGGATATTACTCAATTTTTAATTAATAACAAGTTCTGGAATTCTGTTATATTTTTAAACAATATCAGAATCAAATTCTGTTCGCTTTTTATTTTGTCTTTTGCCTTTGTCATAAAAATAAACTTTATGTGGAATTAATTTCGAAGAGACGATTTCATTTTGTATAGACCTCAACAGATAGGCATAAAATGCGAAGTTGTACCTAATAGACAGGTTTTATAATTTTCTCTACTTGTCGTTGCGTTTTCCTTTGTACGTAGTCATTCATTTTTAAAGAAATTGTAAGATTAATTTTTTTGTGGAAGGTTGAGCCTAGACAAATGCCTCGGTGGTAGTGTAAGTCTTTGCAGATTTAACGTCAAATATGTAGTAAAAATTGAGTTCGACAGCTGAAATCCTCAAAACGGTATAAATCGGCCTTCTATCGGCGCCCACTGCTATTCATATAATAAAACATTTTATCAAAAACATAACACATTTGGGACTAGGGACCATACTTACTATAATCGAAAGTTTTCGAAACAAAACCTGCGTAAGATGGATGGACCGATTTGTCTCCGCCCCCGCAAAACTTGAGGAACAAATTAGTAGTGTTTGTGTGATTCATGAGGCCTTTCCTTTTATTGTATTTTTGTGGTAAATAAATAATATTTCTGGGTAATAAAAACACTGACCATCGGGACATATATTTATCAGTAGCAGTTTATTTTATTTCGCTAATATGTAAGTAAGTTGTTGTAACGAGTTGTTAGTTGCACTATTTATCTATTTTGAATTTTTGATTACAAATTTGATAGGTGTTGTCTTCAGCAGGCTGTAAACAAAAAAAAACCTCTTAAGACCTGAACAGATAATGATTGTTTATAATAAGTAATTATAACTCTTAGCTATTGTAGAGTGTTTACTTTTTTTTTTTTACAAAAAGTCCATGCCTTTATTTGTCTGTTCTATTCGTCTGTAACTTCGGACTTGATGAACCAATATTGTTAATTTTTTTTTCCATTCCGCCTGAATTTGTCGTAATTTGGTTACATACAAATTTCATCAAGTTCGGCTTCGTAGTTTTTTAGAAAGCAGAGTTTAACGTAAAATACTTCGATGACGGCAAACAGATTGAGACTCACAGATTGAATAACAATATCAAATCGAACTTACGACAATCTTTAACAGGAACGCAGATATCCGTTGCATTTCTAAAATGATCCTTCTTGCATATACACTTAGGTTGACAGTTCAATACGAGAGTGTTGCAGGCTGTTGGCTGGTTGTGGATGTCTTCACACCTTTCTTGGAGACAGTCGGAGGGACAGCCGCTCCATTCCTCATTAGGTCTCGTGCATGGTACAGGAGCTATATTAGAATGAACTTTATTACTTAAATGATAAGAAATGCTTTTGCGTAATCCTCGAGATTGCCCATCCAGTATTGCGCTTCATTTTCACAGAATGTTGACCATCAATGGCATTGATCATCTTATTTTTCACTGACATTCAATCATACTGGCATTATTGTCAATGTTATTTACAGGCAATAACTGTAATTCCTAATTGCGGTTAATAAAGACGTTATTTTTACTCTTTTCATAAATTAAATCATACTCTTTTTGCAAAATTTCGAAATACCTCATAATATAATTACATATTTCAGACTTACACGAAATAAAACTTACTAGCTTTCTTGTAGTAAAAATGTTTAAACGAATCAAATTGCGACAAGTATCAGCAACTATTCCAATCAAAATTCCCTAGAAATGTTTTCTGCTAAAATAGATATTTAACTTTAAATTTACTCACGGCAATCCGATGACACTACACAAGTGGGGTCTGTTAAACTTTTCCTCTTATGGTTTAAGTCACAGATGCAGCCTGAAAGACATTCGGGGGAAGGATCGCAAGCAATAATGTCCCTACTGTCGTCAACCGGGCAGTAGTCTTGAGGGCATTCATTCTTACAGAAAGCAAAGAGACCTGTACTTCCACAGGGATTTCCACCTGAAAAATGGTTTAAAAATTTATTGCTCTTAAAAAAATCACTTAATACGCACATGAGACAACATATTTATCTTTATACTTGTTCCCGATTAGAATGCGAGCGGTACCAAATATTACAGATAAATTGATCGGAGAAAGAAATGCTCTTCTAAAACGAGAAGAGAGACAACATGCTATGAGAAAGTTTCAGGAATACCAAAATGTCTTGACTACTGTTATGAAAACCATCGCGTGGAAACTTAATTTCCAAAAATCGAAAATTTCTAGGATAATATATGCGTAAACCTGCTTGCTATGCAGTATTATAGTTACAGTTATTAAAATATTTTTGCGTAACATTCGTAACTACATTCGTAAATTCCACACCAATTTTCAATTTACGACTGAGCATAAAGCTCCATCGGACCTACCTGGACATTGGTTAGGCAACACACACTCTCCAGTTGCATTGGACAGAATAAATCCTGGTTTACATTCACAGCCGATGGGATCACACATCATTTTACAAGGTACTGCATCTGGTGACTCGCAAGTAGACGGGCAAGGTAAAGGACATTGTTTCGGTCTAGCGTTCGGATCTCCGTTACAACCTAATTCACCTGAAAAGAAATTCGGTTATCAGTTACACTATAGTAAGTAGGTAGATTAGCCTTCTGAGACAAGCAACAGTTACGCTGTTAAGATATTTTGAATACACCTTCTGCATTCAAGAATAAAATTCTTATATCTTCAAAGGAGTGTTCACAAACTCTCAAATCACATGCATAAAGACAGACTCAGGCTAAAATTTGTGGGTCACACACTTGCCCAACGCAGGGATCGAAGTCAGTAGGTTTGGAGTGGAGATCCATACAACTCAGCTAGTCATGCAGTAACGTACCTACGTTTGAACAATGCGATCAAACTTAGGAACGGAGTAATAAAGACATTAAGGACAATGATTGTATAACATGCATTATTGGAGATCTACATACAATTAACTGTTCAAACCTATTGAGCTACTCACTTGGACAATCTTCTATTTTGATGCATTCTCCACCTATTTCCGAAAGGACGTATCCCATTTTGCAGTCGCATCCATTGATGTTCTCCTCCGGTGGTGAGTACGGACAATTGGGTGGGTTTGGTGAAGAACAAGTGCGTCGGCACTCCGTGGACACGGAACATACTGAATAAACAAAAAGCAACTTTACTGACCAGATATTAAGAGCTTATTTGTGAAGTTTAAAACCAATAACGAAAACAAAAAATTGATTGCCTATATTTTTGGGGAGTAAAATAAATATTGAGATTGAAGAGATGGAGTGAGATGGCTTTATAATGACTAAAAATTAATTGATGACTAATTTAAGTAAAAAAATGGTAGCAAAGTAAGTTGATACTCAGTAACTCTTAGAATAGGGCTGTCGACTGGGCATATAACGAAAAAAGCTATGAAGTACCTCGGTTAGAATTGAAAAATATAAGACACCTACTTTTTCTAAAGAACTGAACTTGACACTGCTTTAAAGTTTTGGAGAGGGGGGCGTGACATCAATCTGTATTCAGTTTCAATTTGTGTTTGAAGGACAAGTAAAAAATACGTATTATTACCCATTATTATACATTAAACTACGCGACAGGCACTGAAAAAAAGATTGCCGTCATCCCTATAATCTACATTTTTCGACCTCAAATATAACTTCAAAACAGTTCTTACATTGGGGACACTTATCAATCGGAACACATTTCCCGCTGTCATCCCTAAGATAATTAGTGACACAGTCGCATCCAGGCTCACAAGGTATATCGTCTTTACATTTGAACAAAGCATACTGACTCCAACAAGTTTGCGGGGGACAAACTGTTTTACAGTCTCTAGCTATTTCATTGATACCGCATACTGGTGTAGATGGCTCTAGAAATATTAATTGAAACATATAATTATTATTAGCCCATTTTGTCCACTCCACTTTCCAGAGAGTCTAGGCAAAAAGTTTCCCAGTCCCTTATGTAGGATTCGAGTACATCACGACCTCTACACCTGGGTCTCATACGTGATAAACCGAGCAAAAGCCTTATGGTTTTGGGAATCCAGTCTTATGTTCTCTTAGCCCACATTAGAAGTGGGCATTTGGCAGACATGGCCCGAACAGTCCCACTGCTAAAGAAATATTATAGTTACAACAATAAAAAAGTGGATACTGGGTCACTTACTAATTTTTCGGTCAGGTTTTCAGTGTATCCATGCCATGTCTAAATTGTACCTAGTCTAATTCATGAAATGAGTTCAGTCACCTCATTTAAAACTCAAGACTATACCTAGATTTTGGAGCAGGTTTGTCAGGATAATAATATAGTACCCGTTAAGTAAAGTCATATTTTAGGGGAAAAAATAAGTGAAAAAAAAAGTATATATATTATGTATACTTCGTAAATTTACTTACAAGGACAATCATTATTCGGTACACAGATCCCGCTACCGTTTCTCAGGTGATTTGGTAGACAGTCGCATCCTGGCTCACATATCTTAGTCTCCTCGGTACAAGCGTAGTCCGTATATGCTATTTCACAGTTCTGTGGCGGGCATATTGTCCTGCAGGGGACCGCTACTTCGTTCAATCCACATTCCAGTTGCGAGGCAGCTGTGAAACAAAGAAATATATAAAATTGTTTGATTTTTTTATCCAATTTGTCCTACATTATGCATTTTTTTAAGTTATTTTCTGTTGTTGCCTGTTTCTTGTCACCACAGAGATTATTACTTTTAATTAAGTGTTCCACTCGATTGGCATAGTCCAGCTTCACATAAAAAGAGACTATATTAAGCCCCAAAGTTCTTCTGGGATTTTAACCCTTGCCCCTGGTACCACGCCCCGGCCCATTCCCATAATGGTTCCATTTTATTTAGATAAACAAAATGGCTATAATGATCAGAAAATCAACAAAGAATATATAACAATACTAAGAATAAAAACTAGATAACACGAATCTTATAATCAATTCTCGTAACTGCTATCCAAAATCCTTGGTTCAGACAGTTAAGCCGTCTGATCCCAACCATCATCTACAGAAGCTGTCATTAAGGCATTCGGGAGGCCTATAAAGCCGTTGATAACGAACTGAATAATAGAAACTCAGATTTCAGTAAACTGATAATAATATCATTTCGACAGTAAAGGTCGAATTATAGAGACGAGAAATACCTTCAATTTATAGACAAAGATGGATAATGTGAAGGAGGTTGGTCATGAAAGAAATATAATGTGGAGATGACAGCTGGCAAACATAATGTAGAAGAAACCACGAAACATTGACCCCAACTTATTTTAAGGTAAGAGAAAAAGATAGTCTAATTTAATTTAAATAACATGATGTTTTATTAAGCGTGTAATAATCATAAGTTGTGGAAGAGGTCTTTTTACGAGTTGCATCACAATTATATTATAATACCGGGAAAAACTATACGAGCTTTCGGTTTAAGATTGTAAGACAGATCAATATCTAAATTTTTTACTGTCATTTTTTCTTTACATTAATGTACATAATTAACGTGAGTAACTTTTTATAACACTATTTGCACACAAAAAACAGAATTGCCATACGTTTTTTTTAATATCACGCCTGATTAAATTATTTTTAATTGCAAAAGCCGTAGGGCATTTCATAATTGCAAATATTATTAAAATGGTAATATAAATAATAAAAGTCCAATCAGATCAAACCGTAATTCCTGTTAAGCCTCCAAAAATGAATACAAACGGTAATTAACTAAATTAATTTAACAAAAGTTAATTATTAATTTGTTCGTGTTTTTCATTAAAAATATATAACTAAAATTATCGTAATGACATCATTGTTTGATTGGATTTTACCGCTGAGTAATTGTTATTTGGGCCGTAATACGAAATATTTACCTGTATTAGCAGAAGCCTTGTAAAAGAAAATAGAGAAAAAAGCTTTAATAACCTGAGCAGGGCCTTTTTTCGAGCCAAAAATATTGAACTGACAAATCAAGGCCACGTCACTTGTCACAAAATAATATACTAGCACATTTGAAAATATTAATTTAATTGCGATGTATCATTATTTAAGACTTAGTTGTTATACTGCTAATATTCACTACACAACGTTTATCTATACTTCTATATCTATACTTCTATATCTATACTTCTATACTAATATATAAAGCTGAAGAGTTTGTTTGTTTGAACGCGCTAATCTAAGGAACTACTGGTACAAATTGAAAAATTATTTTTGTGTTGAATAGACCATTCATCGAGAAAGGCTTTAGGCTATAATCCATCACGCTGCGACTAATAGGAGCGAAGATACAATGGAAAATGTGAAAAATACAGGGCAGGTATAAATCATAACTTATATCTTCTACCCACGGGGACGAAGTCGCGGGCAACAGCTAGTTTTTCTATATACAATAAAGGATTTTATTTACTTAAAGAAAAGCTCAAATCCTTCCAAATACTTCAGAATCCTTCATCTTTATACTAGATATTTAGACTGCTAAAGCGAAGGTCATTAGCGTTTGTATTAATTGTATCTATAGCTATTGTAATATTGTACTTGTACATTTACAATGACGTCGAATGGGAAAAATGGCATTGACAGTTTATGAACATAATGTGCGAGTAATAATAGTCGTTAAAACATTTTTCGAAGATAATCCATTGCTAAACAAATGTATTCAAAAAACAAAAAAGTTAATATTTTTTACAACAAAAAAATACAACCTTCTTCAAATAAAGCTTTCGAGCCTTCATCAGACCAAATGACAGCTATTTCAAAATCGGTTCATCCAATCCGAGATTCTGAGATAACAAACATATAAAAGTACAGATGAATTGAATAGCTCCTTCTTTTTTAAGGTTTTTGATGAACTTAATTAATTGTTCTTAGTATAACATCACCTCTTAAAGTTAGACTGGAGTTTTACAACAGAGCCGGCATACAGTGTATTGTGTCGTTTCGCTTCGTCAAAAGTCTTCGTCTCCGGTACGGATTAAAATATAAATCATCACACTGATACTATTTATACAAAAATATTGTAGTTTGATACCACATCGCGCTCAAACGTCGGAACCGATTTTGAAAAACTTCTGGTATTGAGTTATGTAACACCTTGGCCTTATATGACAACGTTTAAAGGAGAAAGTTTTTGCTGGTCATAGCCAACATCCACAGGGCCGGTTCTAGGGGGCCCAGGGGCCTTGAGGCAACAAAGGAGTGGGGACCCCTTGGTTCAAGTTATTTTCATTCAGTGAAAAAATTATCGAGCTTTTTTTTAAGATGCATAGTGTCAAGTGGGCTTCTACCGTGGTTTCATTTTTTTTATTTCATCTGGAGTGCTGGGCCCCTAGGCACTGGCCTACAGTGCTTTATGGATAATACGGCTCTGAACATCCAGCCACGAGCTTCAGAAAATTTTCCTAAACATTCAGTGAGCCCAACAAAACTAAGCACAAAGATATTTGTAAACATTATGACACCTCCACACAATGAATTGCCACTATAATATACAGTCGTAAACTAAGTGTAGAAGAGAAACAATAAACTCAACTGAATTATGAGTCAGATGTTACTATTATTTAGGTCCTTACAATTTAATCGTAGCGTGGTCTCGGGTATTTTTTTATAAATAATGTTGATGATGTGTGAGTGGAATATTCTACGTCATGCATATAATGGTGTAGGTCATGACTGACGTGATAATAATATGGCTAGTCTGAATAAAGTTGTGGGTTTAGATTTGCCATACTATGCTTATGTGACTTCATCGTAAAGTTACTTAATAATAGCTATAGCTATAGCCAGGAATTGTAGAGTTAAAATTGAAAAAAAAGGTACATTATCACATCGAAAGTATTGTAATTTTGTGTCCACCACTTTTTTCCGGGGTGAAACGCTAATGTCTTCAACCCACGTCGAGGGCACGACGTGGGGATATGTCGGACTTCCACCGACTAAAAACACCCCGGGCCAAGCCACCCCTTCTACTGCTTTAGCCAGAGTCATGGGATCGCTCGCACATACTCTGCGCGACTCTGGCTGGCTCTAGTCCTTTGGACTCCTTCTCAAGGGATGGGTGTAAAAAGCCCACCCCTCACTCCTCATAAGAACGGGTGCGCAGAGCGACGCGCCCGTCTCCTTCTTGGCCTGCTGGCTGATCGAGTGTCAGGGTGCCCTCCCTGCCACCCGCAGGCCCGACCTTACGGTGGCCGTAGGTCGTTTTGTCGTTGCCGCCTGGGACGTCTGCGTCGCGATGGGATATCGCTTGACGATTCCCTCACGCGTTCCGCAGCTTCCTTGGTCGCCATGGTGTTTTCGCAGTAGTCTGCTACTGCCTGCCAGGCGCACTCACTCCGTACCATGGCCGAAATCACATCTGTGAGTGACAGAGCCGGTTCGCCAATGTTTGCGACTAGGTCGCGCCTATTGTTTGCCCACGCCGGACAGACCAGCAAAGTGTGCTTTGCATCGTCCTCTGGGGCCCCACAGTGGTGGCACTCTCCTGTTGGCTCACGTCCGATCCGACACAGGTACCGAAACAGCCATGGCCGGTCAGCACCTGTGTCAGTCGGTATGTAAGAGCTCCATGCCGCCGCTCCAACCAGTCCCAGAAGACGGGGCGGATGGCAGCTATGAGTTCATGCCCAGCGGTGGGACTCTGTAAGCTATATAACCAGTCTGTCAGTGCCGCCATTCGCAACTCCTCCCTCCTTTCCCTAAAAGATAGCTCGTTGCTCTGGGTTTCATCTTGGCTTCGCCACGCGTAGAGCTGTGCTAATATTCTTGCCTCAAACTTCCAGGGCAGCGTCTGTGCGAGGAGTGTCGCCGCTTCCCCTGATATCGTGCGATACCCCCTTATAACTCTGACGGCCAACGCACGCTGAGGATTCTGTAGCAAAGCAGCTTTGCGGACCGTCAGGCTATTTCCCCAAATTGGGGCGCCGTATAAGGCCATGGATCGAACGATCCCGGTATACAGTTTCCGTGTCCACCATAACCATTTTAAAACTTCTTGTGGGAAAAAAAATATTGTAACACCATACATACCAATTATCAATACATTATATTGATAAGTAAGCAAACTATAAAATGGTGCGCGATTTTCCCAAATAAATGAATGTTGTTATTTTCATATACTTGACAATTTCATTTGTAAAAGACGCATGTTAACTTACGAACCTCTGTCAGTTACTTTTTCTATCCGTTTGAGAATAAAATAATATATAATAATTCGTTAACTCGTCTACGAATCACTTAAAGTTTATTTGAAACACTTAGTTGGTTTATCTTCAGAAACTCTATTTAGAATTCACTTATGAAGGTATCTTGTTAATGGTAGCCATTTAGATACTTAGATGCAGCCCTTTTGCATTAAAATGTTAATTATTCATAACACTATCTAGGTAGGTATTATGTTTTACCAAAAAGCCACCTGCGTCAAAGAAAATTATATTGTTCTTACATGAATTTATGGAACAATTCATCTAATAAATCAGACAACAAAAAACAATAAAACCAACAAGTAAATATGAATTGAAACTCAAAAAAACTTATAATTGGTTTTAAGTCTAAAAAGACGCCAGAAAACACTGTCACAGGCTAAAAAGGGGCGTAAATAAACACATTACTTGTAAATAGAAAGCAAGCTATCTCATAAATTACGGAACGAAATCTCCGCTTAAAACATTTTCAACTTAGAGAAAATCATGTCATCCCTAACTCTGAATAATTAATCGTTACAAACAAATTCAAAATAGCCTCTTTGAATGTTAAAACCTCGCTTAGAAGCCTGATTGAGTTTGCCGTGTCTGCTTAAGAACCAGTTAGGAACGACTCAACGGAATCCCTATTGAAAGTCGTTTGCTAGCCAGTTGACGTAAGATAGCAGAAGATGAAATTGTTATACATTTTATAGAAGGATTTGTTGTGATGAAAACATTTGATAAGCGAATGCTTGTTTTTTTGTCTTAAATAGTAATCCCCACACACCTCGGGGCCTTATAAAAATTCAAATAGCCGTTATTAGGATGCTAATGCGAGCTTGTCGCTTTTTGTTTAGCTGTTTTGTACGTCACATAATTATCTTCGTGTATTTCAAGAAAATTTAAAAGACTAGACTGAAAATAATCGAAATTGATCCGTAAATAAAGTAAAGGTACAAAGTAATCCACCGGAAAAATATTTCTATTACATTAACTTAAGTAGAAGAAACCTGTTTCACTTGGGTTTCCGACTAAGCCATCGAATTTCCTTTCAAAAAGCCGGGATTTATTTCCACTTTTCAGTTTCGTGTTATTCGCTCAAAGGCATTCGAACAAAGAGGTTCGATATACATAGGTAGGTACCTGTTGGGATTTCAAATTCTTCAAACAATAGTTAGACACAACGCATTTCTCATTTAAATACTCTGAAGGCGGTAGAAACAAAAATATTCAATTTGTCTTCGAAGTGGTTTGATTTAATTAATTTCAATCTAAATAGTACAATAAAGAACTACCGAAACTCTGTCTTCTAATTCTGTCGTTTTAATTAAAAATGTATTATTGAAAAATAAACTTCAAGAAAATTATAAAATGTTAAAAACAGTAGGAAGAAAATTCACGATTGTAATCTTGGCTTGAACTGAAAAAATTCAAATGAAAAATATGGTAATGCGGATCAGTGTCCAAGCGTCGCAGTAATTCAATTGCAGTATCTTTAAAATGCAAGCGACTATTAATCTTTTTTAGCTTGAGAATACCGTTTTGAATAGTAAAAATCTACGTTAAATAACTCAAGGTAGTTAAGGCGTTTTTTGAATTCATTCATTATCATTTCCGCGGAAGCGTTTCAGTGTCCAAAAAAATAGCGGCTTGTCAAAAAATGTTTTCCATATACGGGTAATTTTCTACATAAAGCATTTCCCATCTTTTAAGGGTCCGAAAGACAAACAATGATTTTCCCAAAAGAAAATCCTATTGAACAACATAACCAAATAGATTCACACTTAACGTTAAACAATATAAAACTTAAATACTAGTACTACTTTCACTACGCGACATGTTGCGGGTCCGATCACCACATAGGACAATCATGTTCCGAGTCTGAGTGTATCTTTGCATTTGACCGATTAAAATTTCTTACTGCGGGGGTCGTAATTAAAAAGGAAAAAAAAGAACTTACGGCATTCTGAAGCTGGAACACAAATGTCATTTTGGTTTCTATAGTAACCAGGTTTACAGATGCACCTTGGTGGTTGTTGAATAGGAAAGTCGCATTCTATGTTCCTACTGTCACATCTCTCACGTAGACATTTTGGTGGATTTGGTTCCCATACTTCGTTAGGTTTCGTACATTCGATTTGGGCTGAAAAGCAGGTATTTTGGATTGGAGATTTGGTTCATTGAAAATTTTGTCATTCATCTTCATACATCATTATCAAAACTAATATTGGACTCAGCTTAGCAGACCTTCAAAATTTTGTTTTTTTTCTTCTGTCATTTTTTTTCTCACCGAGTAAAGATTGCGTTTACACGTCACCAAAATTAATGAAAAAGCAACTTTCTGGTGGTCCCTTTTTTGCCTTCAGCTAAAATCTACATTAAGCAATACTTACGACATTCAGTAACCGGAACACACCGGTCATCCGTTTGGTTATATCTCAAATATCCTTCTTTACAAACGCAACCGCCTTTGCAGGGGAAAATTGGATCACAGATGACAAGGCTGGAACTATCATCAAAAACAGTAGGACAGTAATTACTGGGACACGACACTTTACAATTCACATATTCTTCGTTTACTGGACAAGTTGGAGATCCTCCTGTAGATGAAAATTAAAGTTCCTCGTTAGTTTAGTATATAAACTGTGTGTAATTTTCCTAGTCTGTAGTACCCCCTTGCTGCAAAGGAAGTCCCAAACATTTATTGAAATAATTATGTTACCAGTCGAAAAATACAAACTTACAAATAAAAAAATAAATACTTTGAAATACCTCACCTGGGCAATCAGAAGGGTCAATACATTTGCCGTCTATTTCTTGAGTTAGTACGAATCCCAGTTTACATATACATCCATCTGGAGCACAAGCTTGAGGACAAATACCTTTGCCCTCTGGATTGTCACAAGTTTCACGGCAATAACTAGGGCAGGTTTGGAACGTTGCGTTGCGATCTCCATTACACTGAGACTCAGCTGAAATTAAAACCGGAAGGAAACTAAGAAGGATCCCATGCTTCACTATTCAGTACTAAATTCTATAAGGGCAAATGTGTTAAATGTTCTATCACACGTAAGACACCACTTCTTGTAGGTATGAGACGACAAGAGAAACCTAAAAATAATTGTTCTGGAGATTGTCGTACTGCCATTTTTTTTTACCTGGACAGTCTTCGATCCTAATACAAATGCCGTCAATATCACTCAACACGTATCCAGGATTACACACACAGCCAGCCGGCCGACAGACTTCGATGCAGGCGATGTCAAGGTCTTTATTAGCGCACGTCAATGGACAATCACTGAGGCAATCTCTAAATGATGCATTGGGATCACCTTTACACCCATTTGTTGCTGAAAATAGAAATATACTGTGAGGCTAGTATTTTGCGATCTGGGAATTTAGATATGTTATAAGAAGGGTAAGGGTTCAAGGTATTGAACCACAAACTCGAACTTATCTCGGACGCGTCGAAATTATTTCGTTTGACTTAAATAGAAACAAGTGCAACTATGAATCGCGACACTGAAAGAGCCGCAAGCATAAAAATTTAGGATCCTACGAACCCTTGCAGAAACCAGCGTCAACAGAAAATGCGTAACAGACGGACTGTTAGACAGCGAAGCCTGACAGAAGGATTCACTGCATTAGGGTACGGAACCCTTAAATCTAGCGTAGCATATGATATTCCCAGTAAGATATTTGTAGACAGACAATAAAATTAAGTAAAACAACTTACGACACTCAGGAGCTGGGACACAGATGTCATTTTCGTTCCTGAAGTAACCAGGTATGCAGACGCACTTTGATGATTGTAGAATCGGGAAGTTGCATTCTGTGTTCATTTCTTCACATCTCTCACGTAAACAGACCGGTGGATTAGGATCCCACACTTCGTTTGGTCTGGTACACTCCACTGGTGCTAAATAAAAATTAAAACATTTCAACGGTTTACTCACGCGTATTTATAGGGATTGCCAAACCAGTTTTAGTAGAACTGATGATGTTCTCTCGTGAGAACACTCGCGACCCCGCCGTGTCAGCTCATTAGTAAGGACAAATACGCGTATGTAAACTAGAATTAAATTTGCATTTTTCAGAAAAATAACGAGACTTCCAGTAGCTCTTGCCCTCACACTGCTTGATCTTTCAACGACGTGCCAATATCTGATCTTTTACCTATCCCTTTGAGATTCAACCTGCCCAATAGCCAGATTATTTTAATCAATAATCTCATAACAATGCATATACTTACGACATTCTGCTAACGCGACACAACGTGGATCTTCGTTACTTAGTCTCAAGAATCCCTCTCTACAAACACAGCCGCCGCGGCAAGGGAAAACATAGTTACACGAAGTAGCCGAAAGGCTGTCGTTTTGTGGGCAGAAGTCCGTTGAACAATTAGTCTTGCAAAACTCGTACAATTCATTTTCTGGACATTTAGGTATTCCATCTAGACACAATAAAAACACAAATTATTAAAAATAGAATGTTGATTCAACGCTAGCGAGCGAAATAAATTAGTGATGTAACCATCACATAAAGGTACTTTCGGAATGTTTACTTTAAAAATATTGTAATCACTTAAACATCGACCTGTGGTATCGATATAAAGGTGCTTGCAATAGTAAATCAACATTTACTCGTCGTGCATACTGATCCGTTTTCAGATCCGTAACGCCACTACAGCAATCATTGTAAAGTTACTTATAAGTCACAAAGAACTCCTTGTAAATGTCTGCAAAACTTGTCACCATTGACACGAAAAGATGTTAAGCGAATAGATCCAAAATGTTCTTTACCTGGACAGTCTGTCGGCTGAATACATTGTCCACCATCCTGCTGTGATAGGACATATCCCGGTTTACAGGCACATCCCTCTGGTGCACAAACTTCGCTACAAGCTCCGCTCTGATCTGGGGCATCACAAGAAGCCTGACACGAGCTCGGACAACTTTGGAATGTTGCATTACGGTCCCCGTTACATTTGAGGTCAGCTGGAATATAAAATAACATGAATGAATTGGTATAAAACAGGGATAATCCATTTCTAGTCATTATTGTGGTCATTCGTTACTGAGCGAAGACCCTCGAGAGCGAAGAACCTCATTTTGGGTATAATACAAGACTAGAATTAAACTACTAGTGACGAATCTACGCAGCTTTATTCTAAACCTTTTTAGATCTATAGGTAGTGGAAAACACTAATTATATTCATTCAATTGCTATTGGAATTATTAATGTCATCAGGGATGTCAAAAAGTCAATGTTTTACACTACGAGATCGAGACAATAGAAGTCTAAAACGATAGTATACTGTCAGTGATAATTAACAAGTATATCCTTTAAAAACATTTTAAATAAAATTTTCATTCTTAGGACAGTATTACAAGTTAATAAATGATGTAACTGTTTACTCACGCGTATTTATCGGGGTAGACCGACTAGTTTCGGACCCAACCGGAGTCCTAGTCGGGTTACCCCGATAAATACGCGTGAGTAAACCGTTACATCATTTAATAATGAATCATTCTCACAATAGCTATGTATTACAAGTGATAAAATACGTATATCGTTAAATGTACCTGGACAATCTTGAGGTTTGATACATAATCCATCGTTATTCAACACGTATCCCGGTTTGCAAGTGCATCCAGATCCCTTGCAGTCAGCGGTACAAAAAATGTCATCGTCTTTATTAGTACAAGTTTTAGGACAACCAGACAAACATAAGCTGAACGTTGCATTAAGATCACCTAAGCAACTTATGGGTGCTGCAAAACAATAAGATGTTTAGAAAGAAAAACTTAACATACAATAACGGAAAGAATTCATCAAAATTCCGAATAATTTGGAAATATCAATTAACAAATAATTTCCGGTATTTTGTTAAAGCTGCTATTAAAAGCTTAAAAAAATATATTTTAGCTTCATAGCACTTACGGCATTCTGACTCTGGAACGCAAACATTTTCGTCGTTCCTGTAATATCCCTCCTTGCAAACACATCTTGGTTCATCTGCACCGACAAAATCACACTCCTTTCTTATATCTCGACACGATTCCAAATAACATCTTGACGGTTTCGGATCCCAAATTTCATTGGGTCGAGTACACGTAACTGGAGCTACGACATTATTAACAAATTTGGGTACTGCTTGTAGGACAATTCAGAAGCAATTGTGATAACTAGAAGTATATGTTTTCCAATAATAATAAATACTTACGGCAGTCTGAAGATGAGATGCAACGTTTATCCTCATAGTTTAATTGCAAATAGCCGCTGCTGCAAGCACAGCCACCAGGACAGGGATATGCTATACCACATGCACCTCTACCAACATTATCACTTATTGGGCAATAATTAGATGCACAGACCGTACAGTAGACATAGGTCTGATTTGCTGGACATATGGGTGATCCACCTGGAAACGAAATCTGACAATGACCACATATTTTTCTTAATATTCATCTTCAATTACTACAATATTTCATAGCCCATGTAATATGTGTACATTATAGGTATACAAGTATGTAGTTGTGTTAGAACCTTATTTGTGTGTGAAACTCCTTATAAGTATGTATCTATGTGTATGTGTCATTGTCATATTAAATAGAAATACCTCTTTAAAGACTGTAGGTCAGCATTAAGAAACCACGTCTTCCTCTTACTCAGATCTCCTACAAGCAAATTTGAACCTTAAATCTAGAACAAATAGTTCAATAATCACCTGGACAATCATTCGGTTTGACACATCGTCCATTTTCGTTCAACACATGATTGGGCTTGCATTCACAACCAGCAGGACCACAGCCCGAGCAGGTGGTACTTTGCTCTTTATTGTCACAAGAAACAGGACAAGGACTGGGACAATCGCTGTACTTTGCATTAGGATCGCCGTTACAGCCACGAGGACCTGCGTAATAATTAGACATTAGAAAACAAAGTCAACGAAAAACAATAGATAGAGCAATAACATGGTCAAACAATAAAATGGTCTAAATCGAGAAGAAAAAGGACCAGTTATCTTTGTTGAGTGTTTCGGGCTACATTAAAGTGAAGCTTTTCTTTTTACCTGTACACTGTTCGGGCTTGATACATGAACCATTGGTATTCAAAACGAAACCTGGCTTGCACACACAACCACCAGTGTCGCAAGAAACAGGACACAACTCGTCATCTTCTTGATCCTCACAAGTCCTTGGGCATCCAGTCAAGCAACCGCTAAACATCGCATTGGGATCACCATTGCAACCAATAGGAGCTGAAAAAGTATTTTAGAAAATATTTTTTCAAAGTAATATTCTGGTTGACAATATATGAGAGCTTGAATTTATCTTAAGGATTCCCAAATGATATACCAAACTTAGCTAGGTATTAATTTAGAAAAACATCGATACGTACGACATTCTGATTCTGGTACACAATCACCGTCCTTGTTTCTGTAGTATCCTTCGACACAAACACACCTTGGGAAAACAATAATTTTCTTAATAATGTCGTCACAAGCACCGTCCCTGTTTTCACATTTTTCCGAATAACATGCTGAAGGATTTTCTTCCCACACTTCATTTGGTTTCGGACATTTGGCCGTTGATGCTGAAAGAAAAAAAACGTTAAAATTTTAGACTGGAAAAGTTGTTAATATGGAAGTCTGAAAAGTTACTTACGACAGTCTGAAGTCAGGACGCAACGTGGATCTTCATAACTTAAAGCTGCGTATCCGTTACTACAAACACAACCTCCAGGGCACGGGTATGCTACAGAACATGCGAATTGACCGCGTAATTCAAGACTCGTACAGTAATCGGTTGCACAGGCCGTACAGTCCACATAAGTTTGGTTTGCAGGACATTTTGGTGAACCACCTATAAAATATCAACATTTAGTTCCACAACCACAGTGGCATCTCTGTCTGAAATTAAAATGTCTACAGGTATAATATGGTAATTAAAGAAATTTAATTATTCTCTAAGTAGAATATATTATCACTTTAATAGATGCGAAGGGCAAGAAACAGCAATGGGTTCTAGAACAAGGCTTTGAATTTATGACCAAAAACGTTGATGTCAGCAAAACTCCAAAGTTCAATTCCATGGTTGAATTAGTTTGATGTTTACCTGGACAGTCTTTCGGTTTGACACATTTACCATTGTCGTTCAACACGAATCCGGGCTTACACTCACAACCAGCGCTTTCGCAGGAGGAAGCACATGAGTTGACTATCTCTTTATTGTTGCAGGAAACTGGACAAGCACTGGGGCATTCACTGAACTGAGCATTAGGATCACCGTTACAACCACGAGGTCCTGCAAATGATCAAATTTAAAAACAAAGCGCACAAATAAAGTCTATAAATTATGTCAATAAAAATAAACATTTCTTGTACCTATACACTCTTCGGGTTTTATACATGAACCATTGGTATTTAATACGAATTCTGGCTTGCACACGCATCCAACCGCGTCGCAGGATATTGGACAGAATGGATCATCTTCTTGATTCTCACAAGTTCTGGGGCAAGCTGTTATGCAATCGCTCAACTCAGCATTGGGATCACCATTACAACCCTCTGATGCTGCAAAATAAGCAGATTCCAAGATTGCCTTTTTTTTCATTTTGCGTCAAAGTAATCTTAGCTTTAAAGCTAGATCTATTGTAGATATGTGTACTCTAAATCAATTATATCTTACCGGGACATTCTTCAGGTTTAACACATAAACCGTCGTCATTCAAGACGTAACCTGGATTGCACTTACATCCAGACCCTCTACAAACAGCAGGGCAAATGAGTACCTTGTCTTTATTGGTACAAGTTTTTGGGCAAGCACTCAGGCAGGTACTGAATGAAGCATTAGGATCACCATTACATGTTTGTATAGCTGTAAAGGTTAAATTTGTTACTAAAGTCTATTTTTATAAAAAAAACAGAATTTCTAAGCTTCTATCATCTTACTTACGGCACTCTGATTCGGGAACACAAATATCATTTTCATTTCTGAAGAACCCATCTTTGCATACACATCTTGGTGCAGATTGACCTTTATTGTCACATTTGGATCCACATCGTTCATCGAAACATTTTGTTGGGTTGGCGTCCCACACTTCGTTTGGTCTTGTGCAATTAACTGGCGCTAAAATAAAAAATAACCTTATTTAGCTTTACATGGTTTTTCAAAACCTATTTAATGATTTCTGAGAGTAGTGATATGTCATTATGCTACTTACGACATTCGGAAGATAAAACACATCGTTTATCCTCATCACTTAACATCAAATAGCCACTTTCACAGGCACATCCTCCAGGGCAAGGAAAAGGTGGGTCACAAGCAACAATAGCCCGACCATCATCTCTAGGACAATAATTAGTTGGGCAACCAACATTGCAATTTACATAGGTCTTATTTGCACCACATGTTGGATTTCCTCCTGAAAACCATTCAATGTCATTACTTATCTTTAGATATATTATTTTTCTTTCAATTTTTATTATCTTTCAAACTTTACCCGGACAATCTTCAGGTTTAATACAAACTCCACCGCTTTCAGTTAGAATATAGCCTGAGTTACACTTGCATGCATTAACTTTACAAAGCAGGATACACGGCCTGTCAGTATCGGGCTGTGCACAGGTTGCCTCACATGCACTACCACATGCTACTTGCGTTGCATTAGCATCACCTCTACATCCGGCACCCTCTAAAAATTAATAGGTATCATGCATCCTAGATGTTCCATCACCAAAGGATCAATAAGGACCTGCCTTCTATGATAAGTAGTTTTCCAAAGTAAATTGGGATCGGTTTTAAGTCTGACCAGAAGGAAAGGCAAAAACAAGTGGTAAATAACACTATCTTTTCATCTTCATCTTCAACAATCTAATTTGGTTACTGGGTAACAAAATATCCGACAAGAGAATCTATTAAAGTTTCCATATTTCCGATTCCGAAACTAGAAGGAAGAAACTAGACTTTCAAAGTCTTTTAAAAATTGACTTATTCGAATCAGAAAAGCTTTAATACACGTTAATTATTATAACACGGTATATTCGAGAAGCTATCAATAATCTTCTTCTAGCTATGGTTAATACTGATTTTAAATTTTCCGTATAACACTGGTCGGATTTTTTAAACATATATCGGTTTCGGCTTACCATTAAAACACTGATCACTTGGTATACATTCTCCTTCGCTATTTCTAAGGTATCCGTCAATGCAATCACATCCAGGAGTGCATCCCTTTTTGGCACACATGTATTCTGTATATATACTGTCACATGACTGAGGAGGGCATGTCATTGCACACTGTGATGCTACTTCATTGGGTCCGCAAATTAAAGCTATTATAAAAGGATTGATTAAAATAGGAGATAAACTAATGGATCTGGGAGTTTCAGAACTTTGTCAGTCCTAAAGATATCTCTAAAATTTCGTGTGCGTATTTGAGAATAGGACAGCCCTGTTTTTGGCCCTATTTTTCCCTAAAACTCATTTGTATGGAAAAACAACGTATGCTGGGACAACTAATCTATAAAATAATAGTTGCGTTATAAGTTGGAAAGTTTGACTATGGCTCCGATCAATTCGTGTCTTGTCAAATTTTGCTTTTCAACGTGAACGGAACATCAAATCTGCACCAAGAAAAGATATGTATCCAGACAATCATACAAGAAACAGTTATCATACGTACGTTGAGATGAAAAGCATTCCGCAAAAAATATGCAAACATTGTCAGAATTTCTTAAATAGTTATCCCGACAGATACATCCAGGTTCGCACTCAGTTTTCGGACAGTCATATCTGGAGAAAAGGCTGTCGCACGTCTGGGTTGAACACTTTATATCACAACTGGTTGGTATTTCGTTGACTCCGCAATTAGTTGGAATTTTGGCTAAAGTAACAAATTGATTGGAATTAATGGATTTTTCATGGTTAGTAAAGTCGGTTAGTCCGTACATTAAAATTGAAGACTATAAAGTAGACCATATAGTCAATTTTAAGAACGCAGACTGTCTTCAAAATTTAAAAAATCTCGTTAATAGAAAATAGGACTGATAGTCCCCTTAAAAGGCTTTGCTATTCCATTATTAATAATAGATTAGCTGAGCTCCGCGGTTTTACCGATATTATACCGCATCCTATTGGTCATGGCGTAATGTTACCTAGACAGACTTGGTAAATTGGACTCTTGTCAAAAGTTCCAGAAATAAACGCATTTATAAAAACAAAAAAAGAAACTCTACATAACTATATAAATATAGCGTTTTAGATACAGATGGGTAAGTGAAAAAAAATAAAATCAATTCTTACGGCATTCACTAGCCCTTATACAGGACCCAGTAGCATTGTCAAACTTTCTGACATAGCCCGCGTCACAAATACAGCCTTTTTTTGGCGGACATGTTACGGCACTGGCTGATACTCGTCTATTTCCACATGTCTTTGGACATCCCACTGACTTCCTAGTATAACGCTCATATTTTGGGCAGATGCGATTTGTAGCTGCAATATATTTTTTTTATAGTTAATAACGCAAACCCTCCTAAAAATCTTGTAAAAAATACGACCATTCAGTCATCAAAGAATATTAATTGTGTCCCACTACATGTCAAAGGCTTCCTTTCCCTAATTCCATTTTTCTTGGTCTTAGCAGAGGCCAGTTTCGTTCGAAAGAGTCGAGTTTGTCCTGCTTCTTTCGGCTTTTGTCCGAGCTTCTTTTGAGCATGCCGCCAGATGTTTTCTTGTCCTTGTCCTTGTCCTATATGTGTGGTTGCTTTTGCCCCAAACTCATTTGCCAAAAGGCAGATGTGAAAAGCTCAATTCCACTTGAGTTTAGCTGCCGTGTACCCCACCGCGGCAATTTGTTTATTTTTTAGAATTAAAAAAAAATAAAAACTGTCATGAAAGCATGTTGTGACATATTCAATTAAAAAGATAAAATTAATTTGTCACGACAAGGAACAACGTGTTTCAAAGATAAAACTTAATTGAAACATTTAAATGCACGACACACATGCTTAAATAATAAAAAAGTAGCGGCTTCGCCTTTCACAAACATTTACCAAAAGACCACACACTCAGCACAAGCTTCCATTGAGTAGATTTGCTTTAGACAGGGATCGAAACCGCGACTTGTCCCAGCGTTTTTGGCGAGGCGGTTAAGAGAACCACCAAACAACCATTTTTTACCAATAAAAAAACACGTTTATTGTGTCCTAGGCTATATGTATGTATGTATATGTAAAAAAAATGCTAAAAAAGAAGTGTGTATTGTGGTCAGTAGATCAGACAGTTCAATTAAAAAAAAAATCCACCGCAATGAAGATGATTTGTAACCAATCTACCAAAATAATCTGGTTTTGACAACTAACAATTTCGAATGTAACCACAAATCTCAAGTAAGGCAATCGCAACGAGAATGATAAAATACATTTTAAACGGTATCAAGTCAAAGGTCATCGGATACAGTCAACAATGACGCGTGTATACAAATTAGCGTGCAGTTCGGCCCATAACTCGGTCATAGAAAGACCTCTATCGTGCCAAGTGAAGTTTGTTCTAATTTTAAACAACTTTACAAATAAATAAATGGATTTGGATCGTATTTTAATATACAAATATAAACATTTTAAAACTTTATAATTCGAAATAGTGTCTTTGAATAATTAATTTAAATGAATTAGTAGAGGACAAGAAATAAAACAGGTTTTATTTAAAATTAGTAATAATTTGTTGACTTCCTGACTTCCTTCTATTAAAACAATATCGAATATAGATTGTGAAGATTGCCATTTAAAGAATAATATGTTCACTGTGAAATATTCAACCAACACCAATAGTTTGGGAAAATGTTAGGAAAAGGCCTACCACCACCAAGTGAAAAGTTGCATTGTGGAAGCGAGACAACGCTATACACCGCATAGAACGACGTTTCTCTTACAAAGCTAATAATAATAACATTATTGGCCATTAGATATTTGACAAAAAAAACTGTTTAGTCGACAGATTTCCAAAAAAAAATGGATACGCAATCTTTCTTTTACCTCATAATAAAAATTGAATGGGAAACACAGTAAAATAAAATTTAGTGTGACGTCACTTACCAGTACACTTCACTAGCAAGTGATGTTACCCTCCACTACGTAAAGTACGTAGTACTATTCTATATTCTATGCCCCACTACCACAAATCACCTTAAGTGCTTTGAATAGTCCTAGCTTTCTGATGATTTGATGAAATAAAAAATACGTATTCAATATTTTCGGAAAACCTGTCTGACGGACTACTTAGATTTTTTAGTCAAAAACCTTTTAAAATAAATAAACATTATAGTGTTTTCTTACCGCATTTCGTTTCTCTTATGCAAGGTCCAGTGCCGTCGTCGTATTTCCTGACATAACCCTCGTCGCAAGCGCATCCAGTAAAGAGCTCGCAGTTAATTCTTACCGGATCTGTTCGATTTGCACATGTTCTTATACAAATGGGATTGCTTTTTGTGTAATATTCGTTTTTTAGACAAGACTCTGGAAATAAACATAGTATATCTATGTAGTAAATATTGAACAGAATGTGCACGATTTTGTATTAGCAAATAGTAAATAGTGTTGATCTTGTAGTTAATTAATGATAGTTTTAAATTATGTTATAAAAAAAAGTATTTCATATTTAGTTGATAAGTTGAAAAGAGATTTTGTCTGTATGGCTTGAAATTATCGTAAACACTTGTTTTAAATACTCATATATTTCTAAAAATTTGATACAGTCTAAAACAATCCTATCACTTAATTTTGTTTTGCATAAATTTGATGAATAAGCATTACCTTCATCCTTGCATTTCTGCGCTTCAGATACACCATACACGCTTCCCGTGAACGTCACGATAAAAAACCCTATTACCAACAACATAACGCTCACACTGATCGCCTTTTGTTTCGTGACTTATATTTATTACACGCTCACTAATACACACAAAAACACAACGTCCATAGAAAAAGTACAAAACAATAAAACGGAATAAACGATTAACAGTTGTGTAAATTTAATAATTAAACCACATGTAAATAACACGATTTATGAATAATATTTTTACAGTTTTTGCCATAAAAAAGATATGATTTAGACATTAATTAGTCATGTTGAGCGATAATTTTTGATAATTTTTAGCTAAATCTATTGCATTTTAAATAAATCACTATTTAAACACATTTTCCGGTTGATTTGTTTAGGAATACACTTGGCCGTAAATCTGGCCTTAAATGCAAAAAATATGGTATACGATGTGTTATATTAGAAACCAAGGCAAGTTAGCTAAACTGGTTTGACCGACGCTTGTCTCGCGTCTGTTTGAAAACAAAACAACGTTAGCATTTATAAGTGTGTTTTTTTTAAACATAATATTGCTCACAGAAACATCACTCGAAATTCATCGTACACATTATTTGGACCCATCACATACTGAGTTTATTTGAAACTAATTATATTCTTGTCGGTTAAGTTGCACGTGGGAAATTCCTTATTTACATGCGGCACGCAGTTTTCTTTCCGTTCTTATCCGTTTCTTTTGATGGACATCGGGGAATTCCCTCAATGAACCAGATATCATTAGCTACATTTTACCTATGACGTACGTAGTTATGTCGTGCAAACCTTGTACGTATCTACCTCTTACCACTAAACAGAAGAGTGGAAGAGGTTTTAGGGTTCCCTAACAGATTTAGTGACAGAACACTTTGGCTTCTCTAGGCTCTATCACATATGAACTGTTGTAGCTATGAAATTTGAATACAGAATGATACCCCATCATTCTGTATTCAAATGTCCCCTTTTTCGGTATAACAACAAATATGATAAAATGAAAATATAGGTTGAGGTTAAGCAACGCTTGTTACAGCGATAAAATTTGGAACTGGTTGACCCAGTAGTTACACTTGACAGGTTCAAAAAATCAGACAAGATTTAATATCTGCTTCGCTGGGTGTATTAATTGCTTGATGCTAAAAATGCATGAAGCAAATTTTATGTCACCAGAGTTGTATAAAACAGTTTAATACAGAGTAATAACAATTTGTGTTGCTACATATAATTACGATAATTATCAAGCACCCCCCCCCCCCGCTACATTTAGATAGAATCAGAAATGACGTGCTAGGTTTTACACGCGTGACTTTAATTATTATATTCCTATAATAGATAACAATTTATTAACTTGATAAGGAAATCGCACTGGGGTCAGGTCATATTGCTACTCCGTATAATCGCGCTGAGAATGTGTAAACGATTCCGATGTTCCTGTAAAGGTAACTTTGATTTTACTGTGACGCTAGCTGCACGCTGCCCGTCGGCACTGATTATATCAATACTAGCTGTTGCCCGTGACTTCGTCCACGTGGTAAGAAGATCTTGAACCGTTTTTTTCCACATTTTCTATTGTATCTTCGCTCCTATTAGTCGCAGCGTGATGTTGTATAGCCTATAGCCTTCCTTGATAAATGGTCTATTCAAAACAAAAAGAATTTTTCAATTCGAACCAGTAGTTAACAAACAAACTCTTCAGCTTTATAATATTAGTATAGAAGTATCGATAATAATATTCCACAAATATCACACAGCGCTATCTAGTCTCAAACTAAACAAAGCTTGTATTATGAGGTATCGATAACTGATAAAAACAAAAAATTGGTCGTGACTCTGACTCACGCCTAATTTGTTCTTTTTTTGACAAGAATGTTATTTTTACGATAAAAACATGCAAGATTACATTAAAACTAGTGGTCTAAACTGGACGAATTTTTTTGGGATCAAAGGACAGTTATTACAAGTTAAAAAAAAATGGTTTAACCAGTACGAGGTTCTAAAGCAACAAAAATTATAAATAAAAAACAGATGAATTGAGAAACTCCTCCATTTGAAAACGGTTGAATATATAGTTTTACAACATTTGCGCAACTCATTTATGTAATATAGGCAATAAAATAATATAATTTATATTGTAAACACAACAACGTTGATCATTGACCTTGAATTTCGAAATATCATACAGAATTGATAATTTTATTCTTTAAATATGATAAGTACCTATTTTGAAACTATCGTAACAACTTCCACGATCTAAAGTATAAAAAATATTATAAAATCAATTTTATTCGCTTACCTGTATTATTCATCTAAGTAATTTAATTCTTTAGGTCCGAAATTTGTTTTGCCTCCATTATACTGTTTATTATTCCATACATTATCTATTGTACAGAAAAAAATAACACAATGTCTACTTTTATACAAAACAACGGAGAAATAACATGTAAATAATTATTGCATAACCCCAAAGCAGATTTAAATCGCGCCAAAATCTCAAAACAAATGACGGACGAAACTGTAAACGCCGAATGCACGAAATAAACTTAAAAGAATATTCGTTCCATTTTTAATGTGGTGATTAATAATTGTCAATCGCCGGTATAAAGTAGATTTCCCAAGCCTCATAATATTCTTAAAAAAAAGAATAGCTATTCTATCACCTTTAAAAAAAAATAAAAACTTCATTTATGATCAGACTGTATTATTATTTAACCATATCAAATTGAATGGCTTCCTATTTGGGTAAAAACAAATACATACATTTTTATTGACAGGAGATGTCAAGTGAATTTGCTAGTACTGATACAAGTAGCAGCTGATGTACAGACAAATAGAAACATACGAAAAAGCTTTTAGTTTTAAAAGGGTTGATTATAAAAGCTCGCCTAACCTTTTACGAGATATCTGAGAATTCAATAGCAATGTTACTGTTTGCCTATTGGCTACGTATTTGAAATGGCTTCGGGAAATAATTATTTGGATTTCCTTGTAGACAGTAATTTTCTTCAAAGTATTTGCCTTCAAGCCGGTAGTTTCTGGGAAGTTGTCTTTAATATTTGGATATACCAACTACAATTTAAAACACAAGTCAAAAAGATTTCGTTCGTCACTTTTTTTTTTTTATTGAAACCTTGATGTTGATTATTGGTATTTGCAAAATAAAAGTCAGCTCGCAAACTCAAAACATCAGAGTTTTTCCTTAACCTTAAGAACATAACTATGTTTTTTGTGACGTATTTTAAAAGCAAAAACTGGTTCTCAAAATGTCATTATGACGTCATCGAGCCATGATCAGTCATCCGGAATCACATAGCAACACAATGTATTACACAAAGGTAACATGTTTTGTTTGTGCCGGTTTTCCTCAAAGACTTGTCTGTGCTTTTGTACGAACCTACAGCTTCTCATTCCGTCAGTAAGCGATAGATAGATATACATATCGACGGTGACATAAATATCTTGTGAGTGTACATTGCTGGCGATGTCATATCAATTTTGATATCAATACTGCATAGCTCTTCAAAGTATTGCAATCTGCACGAGTTCAAAGAAAAATAATCAAAGAAATAGTCAAAAGTACGTAAGCAGACAAAGGCGCCAACGATTTACGAAAATAAACCTTAACACGATGACATACGATTCAAATTTTAAAACGCATGTTGTTAACATGGAAGAGGCAACAAGCAAACCCCATCACCAAGTCAATTACATTACATTTTAATTGAATTATGAATGCCTAATTCCACACTCCCATTACTCATCAAGAAAGTTAGTATGCAGTCAACAAAAGGCCCTGTAAGACATTTACAAACAGTAAGCTACGTTCATATTGCGATACTACATTATTCCTGCCTCTACTATAAGCGTATTGTGGAAGCAAGATAGCGCGATACACAGCACTTATCGTTGTCTCTCTTCAACAACAAGGAGCTTAACACTCTGTTTATCAATATGTGTCGTCTCTATTGTACAGACTTACAGAACATGACGTGTTATGCTATATTTATCCCTATGTGGCAGTAATAGCCTAGTCTACTGGTATGCCCTTGGATTTCCAAGTTAAACATCAAATCACGGCTTTCTGTCTTCAATGTACATTTTTTTTGCGAGTTACTTTTACAATTGTTGATCAACCCGGTTGTTTAGATTTTTTATACACGGTGATTTTTTAGTCGTCTTACAAAAGTAGCCCAGTTCATGTATCCGATGTAAAATACCACTAGGCGCGATTATTATTTTTTTATCATCAACTAAGATAATAAGTACGAAGAAAAATTAAACTAGAGAAATCTGAAATATACTTTTAAAAATGATAAAAACGCCGCCGCCCGCGCCCCTCACCATTGTTACAAGGCTCGGACCGCGCTCGCAACAGAGCTGTGTTTCTAAAAAACTACGAATGACATCATAATATTGAAGAAAAATTGCATTTTAAATTTATTCAAATCTCATAAATACTTATTTTTTATCATGAACGTGTTCTAGTCATACATGAACTGGGCTGCTTTTGTAAGACGACTAAAAAATCACGGTTTTTAGCCCTCGGTTTCCCACTGCAAGGCAAAGGCCTTCCCCAAATTCTTCCATGAATCGCTCTCCTGGGCAACATGGAACCAACCGTTGAGCGTTGATCGTCTCGCCAGCGCTTCATAGGCTACCCATAGTGATACCATCCACCCACTGGCTCTCATTGTAAGGCGACTTCGATTATGATTTTTGATTTTGACTTCGTCCCAGCGCCGTCGCTGTCCATACCAATGACGTGTACTGCCCAATCCCATTTATCCTGGCAGCCTTTTTGCCGTCGATAATCTCAGTTTTGGAATGTTTAGATTAACATAAGTATTTTGCGTATCGTAGTGTCTCAGTGTAAACCTAGCGTAAAACATTTACAAACTGTTACTCACACAGTTATGTCTCCCAAGCCGGCACTAAGAGACATCAAAGTGGAAGTTATTTCACAAATATTAATTTGCAAGCGTTGTCCGTCTTGTAGAAACTTCCTCGCAAATGTTTTATGGGTCAAGTGAGATATTAATTTGCATTAAATGTAGTCCTTTCAGTTAGAGCCTTATTGTAAACTAGCTGTTGCTCGCGACTTCGTCCGCCTGGTTAGAAGAAATAAGTTATGATTTATACCTGCCCTGTTTTTTCCACATTTCCATTGTATCTTTGCTCGCAACGTGATGGTATATAGCCTAAAACCTTCCTCGATGAATGGTTTATTCAATACAAAAAGAATTTGAACCAGTAGATCCTGAGATTAGCGCGTTCAAACAAACAAACTCTTCAGCTTTATGTATTAGTATCGATTATTGGAAGAGATGCTTCATCTGTTTATGATCTTTTTAACTACCTATCTATAATTCAGTCTTTACATGTATTGCAAAACAAATATTCCTTTCATTTGCCCCTTCATATTGTCTGCAGAATACATCTTAGGTAATTACTTTTCGAACGCCAGCAAAAAAATACTGGCATCAAAAAGATACACCTGCTACATATTAAATTAGTACCGGTGTGCGGTATCATCACAAACATTACTACTTAACATCTATTACAAAAAATATATACAATTTAGAGGTAATGTAATACAATTTCTACCTCGTGAATTATGTAAAATTCCTGTGGGTTGTTTAAAACTTCTTCAAATTAAATCTAGATTTTATTTAGCCTACACATTCGGCATACTATTATCACATACTTCGGTAGTGTACTTATATACATTCCAGTACATATTTCTAAGTAAAGTATCTCAATTGAAAATATATGATGGGAATTAAACTTATGTGAGGTTTCAGGCTAATAACCCATGCTATTAAAGATGCCTTGGACAACATTTTGATGAGCACTGTCCTATAAATGATGACGGTCAAATTCAGATAAATTCGTAACTATTTAAGTACCGAGAAGAAAAATTACCAATTTATAACTTTCTCCGTACCATCACTCAAAATCTCAACGGTGATTATTCACCATTAAAATGGGAGCGAAACGTCTTTCAAACGTCGGAAGTGGAATAACCCATTACCAAGCAACAGAATTTTATATCATTCGACGTTTCTGTAATTTCGTACGGCGTAATAGTCATAAGGGACCTCGGTACAAGGAGATATTAAATTTAAAAATGTAAGCAAGTGAGATTGCTTTGCGAGAGTACTCGGGAAATATTTGGGCATGAAAAGAGTTGAGTAGAAGGTGTAGAAGGGTAAGATTGGGTAATCTCATCACTTATGCACGGTTTAGTGGTGAATTTTTAATTTTTATGGGAGAAAATGTTTGGGGTTTATGGCGTCGGGCGAAGGCTTTTTTAATAGTTGAAAGGACTCACTTAAATAGAGTCAGAAAGTATTTTAAAGCAAGGTTCTAATAGTATAGCTAACCTAACCTATTTTTTTGTCTCTATGCCTTAATTAAGACCTACGTATAATACAATAAAAGAAAACCAAAGATACTGGTTCTAGATAAATTAATATCCATATTTCTTGATATATTTAAGTGCCTTCCCGAATAAATATGACTTCTAAGTCGGAGGCTCTCATTAATAATGTAGGTAGGCAGGTATTAATAACTAATATATTGCCCTTAGTAATTAATTGCCCGGATAAGTAGAGTCGACGACCAATTATGACTGTGACAAATTCGTTTGTGACTGAATTTTCTCCAAGAAATTTCCTCTAGATTATGGGGATAAATGGCGATGGATCTTGACCTTTAGCCAAATCATATTTCTACAAGATTTAGTTACGTTTTTGATAGAAAACTTTCCAATATGAAGAGAAACGGAGAGTATGTTATTTCAGTTCATTTGAGTGTTTCTTTTACAGCTTTGAAAAATATTGATATTCTGAGGAAACAAAGCGGCTACGGGAAATTAAATTTCGTTGATTAGGCACAGATCACAAATTATACGAGAAAAAAAATGAGGCACGATTATATCTCTTGATATTCGACATAATGCTACTGACGTTGATTTCTTCAAATAATTTTTAAGTAGCAGTAATAATTCTAAGCAGAAAAAAACATAATAGATCTGCAGTCTTTTCTGTATGCCAAAAATTCTGAATCGCCTCTCCCTTTAACTCAAGTCTGTCTGTGAAGTAATTTACTGTGAAAGTAACAAGTGCGTTTCCCCATTTCCGAGTTTGACGATCCATCAAAAGTTGACGTTCGCGGATTGTCAACGAGAGGAGTTATGGCGCGTCGTGTTTAATATCAAAATACCCAACAAAAACATAAAATACCACTTTCTCAAATGGATTAGAGTATTGCGGTTACATGAACTTCAAATTATCTTAATATAAACATTTTTACATGGAACGCTGACAGTAAAAAAACAACTGAACCAATTAAAATTGTATTTTGTCTGCGCTATGGCAGTTTTTATTGTGATCGAGCGGTAAGAGTTAAATAGAATTAAGGATTTTATTTTCAGCATTTAACATCTTATTACCTTTGACAATTAAGAAAATGAATGAAAGGACACTGGACTAGACTTATGACTTGTACCTACCTACTTAAACATTTTTTAGGCCGTACTTCGGTAGACAATCTTACAATCCCACAGCTGCAGGTAGCTGAAAGATTTAAGAAACCATTATGAAGTCCTTGTTTTTTCAATTCTTAATCATCTGAAATAGACCCATTTGTTAGGCCACCATCATAGAATGCTCAACAAAAAGGATCGGCTTGATCATTAAAATTCAATTTGACACGAACATTTGGGATGGTTTAAAGGGGTTTGGGTCTTACCTGTAACCCTTAAGAGGGCTTTTACGTCGCCATTACAGACTATCCCACTACTTTGCTAGAATTATATGACGGTAGATGAATTAATTTTGTTTAGATTTTGTACTGGATTTTATTTGAGCTGTGATATATGTGAGATGAGATACTAAGTGAGATGCCTGGCCCCGGTTGGTCGGTATGCAGTCTCACGTCAACGGAAGCTGGGAGCTATCAATGGGTTCTGGCACCCAAAGCTTTTTTTGCTAGCATGACTGCTTCGCAGAGGGAGGCGACCACTTCCCATATCTCTCGCCCCACCATGGATAGGACCAGGACCGGACGCAAGCGGTTGCTGCCGCCGGGTTCGCTTCTATACAAGGTGCTCAGTCCACGCAGGGCAGACTTCCACCATCCCGAAAGCTGTAAAAATCTACGCTTCTCGTGTTACTGAATGCTTCTAAATAAGTCTTTTTTACTCGTGTACGTTGGCAAGTGCTTAAATTCTGATTGAAAATAAGTTACAATTTAAATTTTATTTTTGCTATATTTTGTAGGCTCATTGTTTTTTGAGTAAATTACTGTTGTCCCACTTTTTTTTTAAAGAAAATTTATGTTTTCGGTATCTTGTAGCTGTGTCGTAAGAGTGCGATACTTAATGTTTCAGGTTAGAATTTTTGACGTTTAATCATACCAAAAGGCTGTTTGATGTATTACCGCAAAATACTTTCACAAAATTTTAACAGACAATGATACGTCTTTAATATTAGTATTTTAGTGCTCTGCTTCTCGTGGCTAAGCTTTAACCGCATAAGTGAATCGATCACATGTTAAGCTACGCTTGACGCAGTTGGTAAGTAGATGGGTGACCATCTTTGTCAGAACGAGTTCCTCCGTGTTTCGTTCCTACATCTTTGACAGTCGTTACAGGTAGTCAGAAGCTTGAAAAGTCTGACAACCAGTCTAACCAAGGGGTATTGTGTTGCCCAGGTAACTGGGTTGAGGAGGTCAGATAGGCAGTCGCTCCTTGTACTCAGCTGAAACCGGCTAGACGGGAAGCCGACCCCAACATAGTTGGGAAAAGGCTAGGCCGATGATGATTTTAGTGCTCTGATGGGTGTTGACGTAAAGTTGAATGAAATTACATTGTGATAATAAAAATTAATTTATTTCAAAAATTATATTAACAATTTTACCACAAAATTATGATACAATTTACTTCTTCACAATCAAAATAAACATTTTATTATTTTACAAGATATACAGTGGAATTACATTAGGTAACATTTTACACTCCAATACGAAATAAATAAAAAAATGTTAGTACATATCGGTTTGGCACAAATCACATCTTGAAGCCAGATTCAAAAGTAAAAAATCATAAAAAAAACTGAGCATTTTTATTTATTATGATAATTAATTATTATTTTTTCGTAAATCTACGACCACATCACTAACGGAATAAAAATGTTCCTCTCGTTCTTATACAATCCCGAGTAAAAAAAACTTGCGACCAAGACGCGAGTGTAGACGAAATAAAACCTAAAAATACATTTTAACAGTAACTGGCACAAAATTCGTAAAGAATATGTATAGAAAAAAAGATAAAAAATCTTAAGAATGAAGTTGTTCGAGATTCAAATACTAAAGTATTTTACAATAAACAAAAGACGTAACTGTTAATCAGCTGTTTAAAATGAGAATGATGTAAAATGGGGTTGCTTGTAGACGTTGCACTTGAATTTTAATGAGGAATAGATTTTTCAAACCACATTTTGTATTTTTCACAATAGTGCTCCTGCCACGACCTGCCAGACCCCCTATAAGACCACATATTAAATCTCCCTATTCAACTGTCTGTCCTGTTATAAGAGCTCTTATTGAAAGTGCAGATAAGTAACATTAAGCATTCAATACTATTGTAATAATACTCATTCTTGCACAATACTTGATATTGGTTTAAATAGTAGAAGTTCTCTTTATACACACCAATAAATGTCAGGTGGAAAAGTGGCAGCGAAAAGGATTAATATCTTACCAATGTTATTTAGATATCTGTGCAGGTATTGAGATTTAAGACAAGTATGGGTTTTAGTACAATAACATTTTTTTGGATCACTCTTAACCCCATTTTACAACCAAGACAAATAAGTTGATAAATTTTACTAAAACTAAAGAGAATTCAAAGATGGCAGTTGCCAGACTAAAAAAGAGATTTACAAAAATAGTTCAAGTCTTTGTACCTGCATTTACAATTCAGGTACCTTAATAATATACATCACCATGTAATGCCATATTTACATCATTATTATGCACATTTGTTCATAAAACGGGACTAGCCTTGGCTAAGAAATTACGTTATCAAATTAAGTACAAAAATATAATTATCTAAAAATTCGTTATTCACATTATAAAGTTTAATTATTCAAAAGTTCAGTCGTATTCTTATTACACGAAGAATATTATATTCGTTGAACACAAACGTTAAAACATAAGTTTTTAACACAATTTCGGACGGACACTTCTAGTTTTTCACTTTCTGGTTTAAGTCACTTTGTCTGTGTTAACACTAGATTTTGCTGGTACCATTGAAGCTATACTATACACAAAAAGAAACGCATTTTGAGAGCAACGATCATGTTACTACCTTCATCGCATTCCATCATTAGAATTCGAATGTCTGTCCAATCGGGGCCCCGACGTATGAGGTGCCATCTTGTGTTTCGGACCGACAACTTTGACAACATGATCATTGTTTTAAATCATGGTTCCAGTGTGCCATATAGCTCAAAGTATGTTATTCACTATAATTACTGCTTCTTTATAACTCGGTTGTGGTTTCCACTGGCGATTGGTCGTAGTTGTAACCGGTGAAATTACGTTTTCCAAATGTTACATTGTCGTTATCTGATGCCCTGGAATAGAAAAATCTATTATTACGATTAGCAGTTCGAGTCTTCTATTAACTTGAAATCGTAGAATAAAACCTAGATATCTATTTTTGCTCCATATGGTTAGGAAATTAAACAAAAGTAAATATTCTTCATGTTTTTTGTTTGAAAAACAAAAATAAACACTGCCAAATCGACGATGCTTCATAGTGTGTTGGTATAAAAACTTACATCAAGATTTACCTTTATTTAAGTACCAAAGCATAGAGTATGTATACATATATGTAACAATGTCGAGCAGATTAAAGGGTAAGTAGAGATAAACCTTTTTTCTATTATTAAAAAAATAACTTAATAATTCTACAAAACACTAGGGCATATTAAAGCTCAGTAAAGTAGGTTATTATAAGGATTTGAAAGCTGTTATTATGCTGATTTGCAAAAGTAAATCGCATTCTTAGAAACACAAACCTTTGTAATCCAGGTATTTCATCATACGCCATAATAGGCTGCGTCGATTTCTTCTTATGATTGTTCCCCGCATTAATCTTCCTCCCAAGCGTCGTAGCCAACAACCCGCTACCAACATTATTATTATTGACTCGCGGTAATGTTCCTATCGCGTTGTTCAATGGATGCGCGTTAGGTGCGCGTCGGTTGAGAGTCTGTGTGTTGCGCGCAATGGATGTGTTGTTAGCGATCGGCTCGAATAGCTGGCTGTTGTGTAAGTTGTTGAGGGTGCCGCTGTTTTCATTGACGCTTGATGCCCGGGCTGTGGTTGCTGTTTCTGATAGGGTTGGACTTCGTTCACCTGTAAAGTTAAGAATTTAACATTTAATAAGTATCTACCTAGATGAAAGACATACGTCTAGCAATAGTTTGTAACGGATTTACAATAAAAAGGTTTCAGTAGTAACAAAAACAGGTGTGCGTTAGGACGATCGACAGCTCATAATTTAAACTAGCTATTCTAAGTTGAACTTTTTATAGCCAGAGAAACAGAAACCAGATAAAGTGGAGCCGGGTTGAAGCGGTTTACCTTCTCTTATATACTTATTTTTATCTTAATTCAGAATTTTTCAATTCTCACCGAACTTTAGCTCTAACATTAATTTAGTATATTAATATGTTCGTTCGAGAAGCTCGTGGCTAAGCTATAACCGCATAAGTGATTCGATCACAGGTTAAGCTATGCTTGACGCGGTTGGTCCGTAGATGGGTGACCATCTTTGTCATAACCAGTTCCTCCGTGTTTCGGAAGGCACGTTAAATTGTGGGTCCCGGCTGTTATTTCTACATCTTTGACAGTCGTTACAGGTAGTCAGAAGCTTGAAAAAGTCAGACAACCAGTCTAACCAAGGGGTATCGTGTTGCCCGGGAAACTGAGTTAAGGAGGTCAGATAAGCAGTCGCTCCTTGTAAAACACTGGTACTTAGCTGAAACCGGTTGGACTGGTAACCGACCCCAACATAGTTGGGAAAAGTCTAGGCCAATGATAATATGTTCTTACCATTGTCTTTAGATAGGTATTGCACACTGTGTATGTTAAAAGCGTGGTTGTTTGGACTGAAGTCCAGCTGCAAGTCTGCATCATCAACTGCCATGTTTAGGACCTGAAACGAAGATTCATACTTTAATTTCTTTAATAATTTACAACAAAAATCATCAATGAACATTCGTGAAGTGCGATTTTAATGAAGGATATTTTCTGTCGTTGCCGTTTTGAGGATGAAATATAGTATAATGGGAGTAGCTAAAACCAGTGCTATGACGTATCGTACTTGGCATGGTATAGCGTTAGATAAGACATCTCCTTTTGCTACTTTTAACAGTTATATTATTTGTTTATCTAATTACTACGTTTAGTAAAAAAAAGAAAAAACACCTCTTTTTCAAGCAATTAGTACTGGTGAAGTCGTTCGCCAATGTTTGGTGTACTTTGTCTAAAAGAGCAGTCATAGATGCTACAACTCTTCCCATTTAAAAATTTACTTTATTTCTTACTACATAAGGTTCCAAACGTTCTTTATCCTGAGTGCTCTTTCAGTGCAAGTAGATTGTTTATGTATAGTGAGTATGAAAAAATGGGTGATTAATACATACACGATTATTTACCTGGGTTTCGTATCTCGGGGCTGGCTCGTCTTCACTAGATTCATACCCTGAGGGTGGTCGCGGGGGCGGCATGCTCATGCTGAGCGTGCCGTATTGTTGGATAGCTTGTTCTTTGTGTTTCTTGTATCTGTAAGGGTGTTAATTTGATTGGTTAATTACAAGATTTTCGGTAAATTTGACGATAGTATCTATTTGGTCGTTTTTAGATATAGGGATATGTCGAGTATTGTTATCCAGTTTATGATTATGCTATTTCTAGTCTTTAGTTGTGTCATTGCTACTCCTATTGATTGATAAATCCAATCGAGACCATACAATAACTCTTTCTAAAATTTAAAACTTCAACTGAAAGCTTAAAACTTTTTGAAAACAAACTCTACGACTTAAAATTATAGCTCTAACGCAATAAAGAACAATTCAGCTTGCAGCTATAGACATACCTAGTAAAAACATACATAAATATTTCCTCCTTTCTTTATAAAGGCAAATAACAGCCTTTCTCTTCTACCAAAAAAACTCTAAGACATTTAGTACAGGCATTCAAAAAAAATAATGAGTATTTTGAAACCCTCACCTATTCCACGACGCACATATATATATAGTAGCAGCGATCGCGGCGACCAGTACGACGGCCGCCAGCGCGATGAGCGCGGCGGGCAGCGCCGTGGCGAGCGGCGCCGCGGCCACGTGCGGCCGGCGCGGCGTCTCCGCCGGGGCCAGCGGCGCGCGGACACCGCTCACCGCCGACTGCAGGCGGGACGCCACCAGCTTGTGGATGCCGTTCTCTATCACACTGGAGGACAAAACGTCAAGATAAACGTAGGCTACAATGCAATGTGTATGAAGGATTTTGCAACACAATGCCATACACCGACACAAAAACGCGGATGACGTAGCACGGCGGTTCAGGTTTAGTCAGTAAGAGTCTGACACTACCCATTTCCTCCCCCGAAAGAGACGCCTGCAATGAAATGCCGGGGCTATGGGATTGGAGGAAAGTACTGGGCAAAGGTCCTTCCTTTGCCCAGTACTTTGGTGGGTTTAGTCGGTAGAAGTGGAAGGAGTCATTTGATAAATCATGGGTAAATGAAACGTGTTTTTGAGTTGATAGTAGACTTTTAGAATAATTTTTTTACTTGATTTTTAACAAAACAAGTAGCAGACCTGAGGTAGGGAAGAATTATACTTTAAAAGATGAAGAAAGTACAATTTCATCTTTCGTGTCTTACTCAAACTACTTAAAGATCCTTTCTTTAAAACAAAATGACAGTTATTCATTTTCTTAAAAAAAAATGATTTCTCATTAAGTACCAGTTAAAACGAAAACTAATTAGAATTGAGACAGTAACTTACGTCATAACAGGTTTCGATTCCCTGCTAAGAATTTCCCCAGTATTCGCATCAATAAGGTACAACCAAACATCGGTCCCTTTGTTATCACTTTCTAATGTTCCATTCTGTCCAAGATAATGCCTTGAAGTCAGTTTCTCTAGACCAGCTACTAGTCCAGTCTTCTCTTCAATAGCAGCTAACAAGCTTCGTGATCTACGGCGCATGGCGTCAGCATTCAAGTCCATTACTTCCACAACTAGTTGGTTTTCTTTTTGTAGGACATTTATCTGGAAGACATAAATCGAGATATAAGTCTAAATGTAGTCTATAATGCACTATTGATAGAGTTTGAAATTCTTTACTATTATTATTAGATTTATAAACTAGACGCTTGGATGTAACAATGGTATTTAGATGTTCCACTTAACGGACTATACAGAAAAAGTATCGAAAGTATCTCTCTAAGGAACAGACTTTATTTGCCACGTTCGTTCACTTGTGGGATGCTGCTTTTAGAATTTTCGGAGATCACGTTTCCCCAAGATGTTTTATTTCACCATTTTATACTTCAGTCTTAGTAATAAGGTTGCTGGACACTTAATCCCACAATGCAATTATATATTTTAGGAAAAGTATAAATTCTAGTGTAAAAGGTTTCTTAGAAAGTAGATAAATGACTCACCACAACAGAAGCTCTAGCAATATTATAATCCTGAGCTGAATTTGGATGATCTCTTGCCGTCACACTGAATTTAAACGGTAGTATATCTTTGGGAACGTTTTCAAACGTCTTTATATTGCTTATTACTCCCGTATCCGCATCTAAACTAAAGTACTCTTCAGCTGCTTTCGTCCAGGAATTCTTATGATATTCTATCTTTCCGAAATCACCACTGTCCTTGTCTTTTGCCTGAAATTTAAATTAATTGTTAGAACGCCAGAATATTAAAACTACGCGGGCCTATGTCCAATGAAAAGTGCTTCCACCCACGTCAAAAAACCACTATAAGCTGAACCACTAACTTACACTAGCTCTTCCTAACGTGAGATCACCAGAAACTATTTTATGAAATTATTTTAAAGTAACAATGCGGACTTGCTTGAGGTACGTTGACGAATGATGATGTATAAGTTAATTGGAAAGGTAAATGACTAAGCTAATTAATATCATAGAAATGTAATTAAAGTATCCATTTGAGTAATCATTACCAAAGTATGTAATGACACAGTAACAGTGATTATGATCTTTCTATCGTTCTAAATTGAACCACCTGTTTATTATTTGAACAAAATGAAGAACGTTTACCATAAATACTTTGGTAATTTCTTTTTAACAAATTTATTTTGTCATTGAATTTGAATAAAATATTCCAATGCCAATATTAAAATTCTGGGGGGGGGGGGATTTGTAAGAACTTTAATATTTGCAAAGGTGATCGGTTTTGTGAGTCAAAGGTACAAAGTTTGACCCACAAAACCGATTCTAATGTTATGTAAACTTATATTAAGCGCTCACCTTCACTTGCAACACATTAGTCCCCAACAGCATATCTTTGGTAACAATCGCGAAGTATTTCTCCTTAGCCCCAGCCACAGTACTTTGCTCAGGGAACACAAACACTGGGGCGTTGTCATTCGCATCGGTCACATGGACTTTTATCGTTGCTTTACTGCTTTCCGGGTTTATCAACCCCTGGATTGATTCGAGT
Source organism: Trichoplusia ni (assembly GCF_003590095.1). Classification (NCBI taxonomy): domain Eukaryota; kingdom Metazoa; phylum Arthropoda; class Insecta; order Lepidoptera; family Noctuidae; genus Trichoplusia; species Trichoplusia ni. The sequence goes on from NC_039485.1 coordinate 4,020,965, forward strand.
TGGACTTCTAAAGAGTATTCGGTTAAAGTCTCGTAGTCTAAGGAACTTGTGTTGAGGTAGATTGCGCAGTCTCTTTCCTCTGTTAGTTTTACGTAGAATATACCTACAATACAATAATTATATTTTGATAAAGCAAGAATAAGGATAATAGTATACGTGCCTCGTGAGATCAATGTCAGAGAGATAGAGTAAGTAAGCATATCTCAAAAACAACAGTATATCTCAAAAAGTCGTTATATTTGGTAATAAAAGGCGCCATATCAGGTTAGACCGGAGGCCAACCCAAATATAGTTTGGGAAAAGGCTAGGCTGTGATACAAGGCAACATTGTTCTGCAGCCGCCATTTTTGGCATTATTTCTCCCGTATCATGACATTATTCGTTTCCGACTACACTTTATTACATTTAAGAAATTTAATCAGGATTAAGGAATGCAATGCTCTCACTTGTATAAAGGATCAGAATGAGTAACCAATTGTACCTCACCTTTCTGCGAAGACTCAGTAAGGCGACACTTGAGTGGTGTATCAGGAGAATGTTCCCTCTTGTTCAATAATGGCAGGATTCTGACGAGAGTGCCGTTCGGAGAGTTTTCAGCCACATGCTCTGTGTATAACGTGTCCGCGAAGCCCAGACCAACCTAAAAAGAATTAGGATTATTAAAAACGGTAAAAAGTACGATTATTGTTTAAGTAATAAATGGAAAAACAGACTATTGTAATAATATGTGACAAATATATAACAAAGTCGCTCATTAATTATCTAAAAGTTACAGACATTATATAAAAGGTATTTAAAGGTAATAAAAATAATATCTTCCCAATAATTGTCATGTAAGGGCCGGGAAACGATTTCATACTAATGAATACCATAATTTAGAATTTAGATTATACTTACATCAGGCGGTACGGTTGCAGAATGACTGACGTATACAGTAAGACTAGAAACTGAGGACATCATTGGCTCGCCTTGATCATACGCTTGCACGTCCACCTAGAATTTAAACAAAGAAATTAATTTTCAGTGAAAACATACAATAATAAAATTGGTATACATATCATAGCTTATGTTATGTAGTTACTTAAATTTTAACATCAATATAATTTTGAATTTAAACAGAGATGACATTGTGAAATCAACCTTATTCCACTAAAATAAGACTCAAACCCAATACAAAAGCTACTCACAGTATATTCACTATCGGTTTCCTTCCTGAGATCATCCCTGACCCTCACAGCTCCCGTATCAGGTTCAACGTGGAAGTATATCGAAGCTTTCCCCCTCCCCACCAACTTGTACCGCACTCTGTTGTTAGGGGCGGTCGCGTCTGCGTCGGAAGCCACAACTGTCTGTACTAAACTGCCGATTGAAGATGAGTCTTCAATCGTTACGGGCCGGACCACGGATGTGAATATTGGGGCGTTGTCGTTTTTATCCTGAAAAGTATTATAAATATTGTACCTAACAATACAAATGTTTCACCAAATTTGAAGTGAAACATTTGTATTGTTACAAATGTTTCACTTCAAATTTGGCTTCGCAATACATGAACCTTGGAACCGGTTTCCAGTAACCAGGAAAACAAGTGCCAGGGTCATTTGCATACCAAAAATAAAATGAGTTGGTGATAGTTTTTTTTTGCATAAAATAATATGAAACTGACTAGCTCAAGAATAAGGAACTAAGGGATATATTATACCAAAATATATAAATGGCAAGTTCACTACTACAGTCGCCTGCTAGAGTTTAAGAGCCTTTCCCAAGTGACGGTACACATTATGCCTTCCGAATCAATTTCAGCCCAATTCCAATTAAAAAGCCTGCCCTCTATACTTACATCAACAAACACCTCCACTGTAGTAGTAGCGCCTTGAGTCTGGCTGTTATTCTCCTCAGTTCCCACAGTGATCTCATGGCGAGCTATCATCTCTCTGTCCAACGCCTTCAGCGTGCGTATCATACCAGTCTTGCGGTCTATAGAGAACAACTCGGTGTCACCCATAATAATAGTGTAGGTTATCTCTGGGATCGTGTCTGGGTCTTCCGCCTGGAATTGGAGAAGTTTGAGGTTAGGTAGATTCGTAAGTTCAGGTTTAGTGAATTTGTCTGTCAGAAGTTTTAAAAAATCTTGACCGCTTCGCGTTTAAGTATTGTCGTAATCTCTTTCCCACAGTTAAAATAGTTTCAGACATTCTTATGATATATACTTTGAAAGTTGCTCATGGACACAATGCAGTTATAGAAGGTATGTAGTTAGGTCCAGGCAATTCAACAATCCATGTTTGCTCCATGCAAAATTTATACACAAGTCGACTCTATTGCGAAGCAATAAAATACAATTCAGCAAATCACAGAGAACTATAACAATCAACATTTTGTTACACAAACCTGAACCCTAACAACAGGGTAGTTAGCTGCATTTTCGGGTACATGCACAGAGTACAGCGGCTGCGAGAACACGGGCGCCTCGTCCGGTATGTCCTGCACCTGTACTGTGACTGATGCTGTGCCTAGCCGCTTGTCTATAGCTCCGTCAGTCGCCGTCACTACAAACGCGTAATCCTAGAAATGAAAAAGTTTGAATTATTTAATTATTATTATTTGAATTATTAGCTTTAAATTATAAGGTTAACAAGTTATCTAATAAATTAAAAGCAGACGCCCTAAATGCTATAACAGTCTTCGTTTACATCAGCCTCGAATAACTTCATTTGCATCAGGCGTAGTGTGGCATATAAACAAAGGAAGTCCTATCTTCCTTTGTTTATATTATTCACTTTTGTTTCAAACCCTACGCAAAAATTATTTTTATGCCCTTTTTACTGCCGATCATTGACGGAATTTATTAGGATTTATTATTTAACTCTAGCACACCATATATTTTAGTAATTCCAAATATAGTGATTTCAGAGCAGGAACTTTGTCCGTCCACATGCAGGTTTGCTCAAATCCCACAAAACATATCAAAATATATTTTTAATACCTTAAGGTTTTAGTTAGTTGAAGGCTGACACTCCCTTGCGCTCAAGCCAAAGAGGGAAAAAAATTAAAACGCGATAAAATCCGTAAAAGTAGTTTCATTTCAATGTCTAACATTCGCGTAAACCTAAGAAAGCACAAAGCGGAGAGAGTCATTTAATGATCTCATCCAAAAATAAAATACCTTAGTCTGTTCATAATCCAGCTCAGTCTTAGTATTGATCTGTCCCGTTGAGTTGTCGATAGTGAAGGGCAGGTGCGGCGGTATGCTGTAACTGATCATAGCGTTGACGCCCTCGTCGATGTCCGTAGCGTGTACGTAGCCAACAAACTCATTTGCGGCGCCTAGAGTATAGATAAGTCGTTATTAGTACATATTTATAGGCAATACTTGTTTTTTGTAAACTTATAGTCACAAGCATCATTTTTAGATTTGTAGTAAAACATCAATTGGCTGAAAAGTCAAATGACGTCACAAACGCTTCAGAATTTAGAATTCACTTTGCCTTACTTTTTAATTAAGTATTATGGTATGACCCAGATTGGGTTTTTTTTAAATATAATATTACCTTCTTTGACGTGGAAAAGATAAGAATCTTCATCGAACTTCGGGTTATTATCATTGATATCCGTCACTTTGATGTTGACTGTCGCTGTACTCGACAATCTACCGGGATCTTCTGCTCTTACCATCTGTAAATGAGAATAATAACGTTAACATATAGCAGCAGGTATTTCAAGTTAAACAAAAAACGATCTACAAAATCTTTTTATCCAGACCGAAGTTCTGAGCTAACAAACAATTTAAAAAAACTGTAGTCGAATTGAGACCCTCCTTTTTTTGAACTCGGTTGATACGTGTTCACTGTTCAACTTACAAAACAAAAGCAGATGAAGCTATTAAACAAAAGAAGAATTATTAGGCTTTCTATAATCCTGGATTTCATAACAAGAAAACAATACAGAAGTCACACAGCGGTTGTCATGGCAACGTAGTACATACTTTAGTAACAATGCTTAACTTTAGTTACCCCCTAAAAATGAAACGCCAAGTTTGACTATAAGATTTTATTTATGACTAGCTGTTGCCCGCGACTTCATCCGCGTGGTTAGAAGATATAAGTTATAATTTATACCTGCCTTCTATCTATCTTGTAGTATTCAGTCAGCGTTTGCAATGTAAGCGCAAAAAATGTGTTTTTTTACGACCTCACATTAGAAACCCCAAAAATTGTAGCCTATGTGTTATTCTGATGTATAAGCTATAATGTGGTAAAGTTTCATTCAAATCCATTCAGTAGTTTTTACGTGAAAGAGTAACAAACATCCATACATCCATACTGTAAGTATGGATGTATGGATGTTTGTTACTCTTTATAATAGCTAACTTTCGCCTTTATAATAGTAGTAGGATATATAGATATATTTATCTATGTTAGCTCTATAACGCTACTTTACTCTACAGAATGACAGAGGTTGCAACTTTTTGAAGTTTCAGTATCGATTAGGCTATTAGGATGTCATTGTATATAACTAATGTTTGCTCACCAATTGATATCGTGTCAGCACTTCTCTATCCAGACTCCTGATGACCGTGATGATTCCTGTGTTGGAACCGATGGCAAACTGGCGGAGATCATTGCCAGAAGCTATGGAGTATGTCACTGGTTCGTTCTCTGGATCTTTTGCCTGGAGACGTTATTAAAATTTTTAGAAATGTTTTTCTTTTGTGTTTATAAATTAACGTCGATGCGTCGAGTCGAAATGAAAGCAGATATGCTATTGAGGAAGCGAGAGAGTGCAACGAGTAGCGGTGTCTCGCTTTAACAACACAACAACCCTAAGGGCCTACAAGCATTACAATAACCAAAAGACAAAAGAAAAACTGGAACCCATTTCATTTCGGAAAGTAATGGGACTTTAACTTGAAAGTTCGATATTTGGGCTATTCGCCAGAGTTAGCGTTTATAGGAATGTAAATTGTTCATTCATGTATGTGTGTCATACTCATAATACAAACTAGGGTTATATTCTTCATTTCAACCATTCAAATAAAATATCACAGCAACTTCAGTCGCTAAAACCATAACATACGTTATTAGTAACAAATTATCAAATCACTCACAGTAACAGTGGTTACAGTTGAATTGATAGCAGCACCCTCGGACACAGGTGCGTAATAATCTCTTGACGAGAACTGCGGTGGCCTGGTATTAGGTCCAGGCGCCACAGACAGTTCTACGATTCCTTGAGAACTGAGACCCTTGGCGTCTGTAGCGCGAAGGGTCACGCTGTATTGCTCGCCCGCTTGTAAGCGACCTGTACTTGCTGTGGGATACAGAAATAAGGAATATAGATTAGTAAAACCTTATTAGTAGACTTAGAATGTTGTAGACCAAAAGTGGTCCGTTCGAATGTATAAAAATACCTCTGATCTATCTATCGTTAATATATAGATATACTATAGAATAACGAGGTATTTTTTACTACAGAATCATACAAGTTGGTGATTTGATGCAGTTTTATTAAATTTGGTTTAAAACAATGTCATGCTTACTTTTTTTATATATAGTTTAGGAATTCTGTGTTCAATGTAACTCAGTTTTTAGAATTGATTAATTACAAGACGTGTATAATAAAGACAGATATGCAATTGTGCTACTTTGTTTAAAATAGTTTAATTAGTTTAATATCAAAAAAACATTCAAAGAAGACATTCGATTGTGAACACATGCTAACACAGTGAAAACACACATAAATAGTGTCTTAGGTATACAACTCCTTTCCTAATTCTATATTAAGTAAAATTAAGTTCTATCATACTCAAATAGAGTCCAGTTTAGATTGCAGTTTCTCTCGACCAAACGCATTACACGAAAATGAGTCGTATACTTAAGACATTAAGGTTCAAAAATACCTTTAGAAGAGTAGTGTAGAAAAAAAGGTAGGTGCAACTTACATATAACTCCAGTGTTAGGATCTATAGTGAACTTGTTGCCTCCATTGTTAGATACGTGATAAATGCTGTACGTTATACGTGCGTTCTCACCCTCATCGATGTCTACCGCCTCCACCTATGAATAAAAATAAATTTAGAAATTATAGGCCAGGAAAAAAGGCTTTTGAAAGACTTTTTTATAATACCCTCTAAATGAGGCTGATTGCTTAAATACTAACGATCACATAACTCTAACTGAGATTTAATGAAAATGGCAAAAGAAAAGACTTTAGATTTTTCTTTAGTTACTGGATGTTAAATCCGACGTTTTAGCTACCTCCAGACCATTTCATCGAAATCGCTTCAGCCATTTGGGCGTAAAGAGGTAAGAAACGTATAATATTAGTCTGATAGGGACACCCATTCTATCACTACTTTTAAGATGTATTTACAGAAGGGTCTATATATTGTCATCTGTCTTGCGCCCTGGGCATCTATATATTGATCCATTCCTTACATATTTTTACTGAAGTACCAAGATATAATGGTTCATATAAACATAAGTATAACCCTTACCTTATGCACAGCAGTGGGTTCCAAGCTGGCTGGTACTATGATGGGCTGTGTCTTCGGTATGACGGGAGCGTTGTCGTTCTGGTCCAGGAGTTGTACTCCTAAGGAATATGGCGCTGATGCCGCTCCACCGTTCGCTTCACGTGCTACCACCTGAAACCAGAAATGCATGATAATCATGTTATCTTTTAAGTGGCTACGTAATTTGCGGATTTTATCTCCATCCATACCCGGATACATATGGTTTCCTGATAAGTAGTCACAAAGATTATAATTTTTACATATGCTACAATGGCTACTTGGGTATCCTTTCCCATCCATTATAGCATAATCTATAAATTGTACGCCTTTACATCGAACACACAAGCTTCAACAGATTTCGTAGATAACACACAAATTGCCCTGTTCAGGGAATCGAACGACTACTAAAATCACTTGGACAGTAGGTGTAGTGACCTACAACCACTCGGCTTTTTATCTAGTTAAAATTTAAAGGAGTACAATCTCAGATTTGTTTGTGGCATCCCAAGGATTGTTCTCACCTGGAATCTAAACTTGCCCGAGTTGGGCTGATCTCGGTCGAGTTTCTCATCGCTGACAACCAAATATCCATCTTTGTCGATGTCGAAGAAGCTCGTTGTCAGTTCAAACGTGTATTTTGGTACTGGATCGCCGGGTCCCTGGAATGCAGCAATTTTTTTTATATTTCGTAAAGAAAAATAAATAGAACTCTAACTTGACTTCACAGGAAAATTAATTGTCTTTTACTTATCTAATTTCTTAGATTCTGTCTTTAGATAATTATATTTTCATATCAGCGAAAGCATCCTTTTTGTTTACTTAGAGAAGGCGGACTGTTATGGGCTAATAATACCGGAATGCTCTATGCCGGTCAAACGGGAATTTTAGTTAGATGTTTTTCATCCCTTTACAGTTACATATTAGACAACATTTCACAGCGTTTAAAATTAGATTTAATAGGTTATTAACAAATTTATGTGTTGATCGTTTAGTGCTTAAACTTTCAAAACTCTATGAATAAAATTACTCAGTAACTAACCAAATCAGGATCAGACACAGTAAGAAGAATCGGCTCTCCGTTTCTGTCGAGTATCTTGGTGCCTTTTGGTGAATTCTCTTCGACTTCGCCTTCATCAGCTGACGCGCTGACTACGGGCGGGCTCGCGTCCACCGGCCGAACTGTTATCGTCAACTTGGCTGTAGTGAAGCGACGAGCTTCTGTTACTTCTTCCGCCTGTTTAAACAAAAAGTGATGTTATTAAGAAACAAAATAATTGTTAAGAGCATCAAATGAAGCTTCAATAGCTAAAATATATTCGAGATATTTTCTGAAACTACCATAGCCGAGACGCAGTAGTTAAAAAAACCGCTTAAATAAAACTGGGGATAAAGTGATGTTTAAAGATTAATCTGGATACAAATTAATCATACTAAGGGCAACTTAAAAAAAAATCGTTCTCCAAGAAGCATTTACCTTAATAACCAGCTGAAACTTCTTAGCTATAGAAGTATCGACCGGCACGAGCTGCCTGACCGCGCCTGTATTTTGGTCTATCGCGAAGTACGACGCCCAGGAGTCGGGCTCCCCACTCTCGATGGTATACTTGATGCGGGCATCAAGGGTGTCCATGTCTACAGCTTGAATCTTCTCCGGCTCTACGGTGAGGATGCCTGCTAGGACGCCGCTGTTTACCTGGGACAAGGAATTTTAATGAAGAAGATGTAATGATTGAACCTAATAGAGAAAAAAGGGAGAAGTGTTTTCGACTTACAGTATGATAATTCATTCAACATCAATTCAACATCTTTATTTTTAAATTTTATGTGGTCTAGAAATCTAATAATCCCGTTTGAGGCAAAATAGATTTTTGTCATTTTCTACACTTTATTACGTTAGTAAATATTTTTTAAAGCTCTGTTAGCAACCAAATCTTTAGTGGTGGGAAAAAATAAGATTGAATATTGATGCCTATAGAAAAGTAAAAAAAAAATTACATGTTAAAAATATACTTACAAAACTGGTATACTCTGGGTTAAAGCAAGCTCCCTCATGCAGCGTGCAGCCTTTGTAGATGAACGAAGGATCTTGATCGTCATCATCTTCAACATTAACAGTCAATGTGGTGGTACTGGATAGGCGTCTCTTGGTGTCGCGAGCACGATCCTTATGGAAAATAAGTTGTTAATACTTTGACTGAATGTATTTTACTAAGTGAAGATTTATTTAGAAAAGTTTTCCAATCTTTGATTGATCAAGTTTACGTTTTTTCTATCATCGACTATGACGACTATACTTAACAAAGTGTTACCTTAAAAACAATTGGAAATATTAAGCACAGAACGTAACATGAGGATTGACTGTTAATTGTGTGTAAAATCGCTGCACATTTGTTTAAGCGGTAAATATCTGCTCATTTCGAGATCGGCATTTATTTTGACTTATAGAAATAATAATCATACAGTTGTTTAGGTACTTACAGAAGCAAGGATAGTGACTAGATACTTCTGCGTGCGCTCATAATCTAAACTCCTGTTGACTGTCACTTGTCCCTGATGAGGTAGTGGTATCGCGAAGAAGCCGTAACCGTCGGCTGCGTTCGATTCCTCCAGGGTTTTATTATCTCCTGGTATTATGAAGTATTCTGAGAGACCGTTGACGCCCGCGTCGATGTCTACGGCTTTGATCTTGTCGAAGATTGTGCTTCCGATTGGGACCAACTGGAATTTATAATTGTTTGTTAGGTGATACGATTCGGATCTTGGATGAAAAAAGTCCAGAACGAAATAGCTCCTGCCACTAACTACAACGACAATACAAGACAAAATAAGACAATGAATTAATGAATTATTCAATACAAACATGACCAATAATTTGAAAAGAAAGTTTTCAGCAGTAGTTACAATTTGCGTCAACGCAAATGGCTTCTAAAAACATGAATGCAAAACGGCGCATCTCTAAATTCTTTAATGTAAAAATAGCAGATCTGGACTGGACGATGTGTCTTTCTTTAATAATTCGGTTATGACAAACATTACTCATTTTCATTACTTACCTCAGAAACCGAAGTCTCGTACGGCGTTCCTTGGAACATCGGCGCATTATCATTAATGTCAGACACTCTGACTATAACTGGGATCGTCCTCCGCTTCTTCGTCGCTTTCACTTGACATACCAGCTGCAAAAAAAACCCCATTAATTATTCACCAAATTAGTTTTGACAACAACTTTATGACTAACTACCATATTCGCTTCAGGGGATACTTAATAGACTAAATTTTGTTACATGTAACGGAATCTCAACTTTACTTCTTGGTTATTGAGTTCGAAATCAAATAGCTAGTTCAAATATGTCCATTTTGTAAAGAGGTCTTAATAAATTATATGACAAATTATCATAAGATGATTATGATACATAATTTATTTAAATAGTGATAAATATGGATAATAGGCTGGTTTTGATGGAGTATACGAATGAGTGTGTGACAATAAGATTTTGATCGTGGGAATTGAATGAGAAAATCTGTGTGTTTGTTGCGTAATTGTTATTCAACCACTGACCTAAAAAGACATGATTATGTTAATTCTTATAGCGAGCGTTTTATAGGCTTATACAAATAACTTCGGTATAATAAATAAAAGTATGATGATTGAAATACATTTTCTTTCAATATGATCTTTCTTCTATAAAGCCAATCCCTTTCAATGTCTATATAAATGGCCTCTTATGCATAAAATAGGCTGAACTGTGATCGCTTTCAGTTTCTTTAATCTAGTATTTATTCACGTTCACATACGAGTAAATGGTGTCATCGACGGCGAACTATGAATTCGCTTCTCTCTTTATACGGCAATGGTAGACGAAAATCAAAGAGAGTACATAGTGTGAGACTCCAGAATAAAATATTCATATCCTACTGTTTAACTACTGTGTATATTTGAAGAAGTATGTTTATTCATGCAAAGTCTACAAAGTTCCCACGGTCACCAAGCAGGGAAATTAAGCCGTGGACATCATTTAAACTTTCTTTTCGATCAAGCTGAATGAGCAGTTATTTCTCATTCTAGGTATAGATAATGATTGTTAATGTATTTTCTCAGTTAGTTGTAGCCTATCAGTCTAATTTTCCGGTTTAGAACTCCATTTGACAAATAACGTTACTACAAGCATTAATTATAAAAGAAACACCTCAAATGTTTTAGAATTACATTTTTGTAAGAAACGACACGTCAGTTATCAATTCCAAACATTTAAACAACACAGGGATATTACGTAAGTTGCAAAAACAACGCGATAACGATTTAAATATTATTTCGTCAGTTTTTGACAGTTATTTTCTAATTTCTGCAAACACTCTTTACTCATTAGAGCCTAATCGCGATCGCTATCACTTGGCAAATACCTAGAGCTTTGACGCTCCTCAAAAGTCCTTAGTCTAGGTAGTAGACAGCAAATGGATAAAAATCGTCAATTTAATTAAAAAAATCAAGTATTACCTGAAATACCATGTGCGACAAGTTATCAGCATCTCTATCGAGTGGCTGCAGCAGCTGCAGTCGTTTGCCATCGAGTTGGAACAACGTCGGTCCCTTGGGGAACACCGTGGATAGCGCGACATCCACATCGGGTTCTCCTACTATCGGTAGTTCTGCTGGTGTTGTGCTTTGGTTCACCTCTGAAAACGTTAATGGGAAATTATATATCTAAAGTTATAGTTGATAAAAAAGGATTTACGCGAAATTCTGGTCTTTATTCATATATTTAAGGTTTGATGCTAAGACTCAAAGGCTTCAGCTCAGTCATGAAATAGTTTAGTTTATAAAGTTTCCGCTATTATATTGCAAATTTTATTGACATAAAAATCAGTCGTCTAATGAAACGCGAGACTAATTTACGGATAAAATTCAGTGATTTTATAATTGTAAGCTCATAAAATGTATTTTATTTTATGTTAGTATGTAACAACTTACGATCTCCTCTACTCTCTTCAATATCAACTATAATACTTGACTGGCCCGTTTCCACCTCACATGGACCTGAAAAAAAAACAAGATACTTCACAATCTATCACTAAATCGTGCAAAATAAATAGGTATAAAAAGACATTTATAACTGTAATTACATTCCATTAGTGACATAAAACTATTACTAGGCACATTCCAACATGGTTGATAGTTTATTTACATCATAATAGGCATGGGTGAAACAAAGACTTTGAATGTTTATTACATATGAATAAATTAAGCTTTTAATCGCTATCGAAAAGAAACCCTATAGAAAAATCATATCTTAGAATTCTTCATTCACACTGTACACTTTACGAATGCTTTGTCGTACTAATATTCACATCTTTGTAAATATAAAAAAAAATGGCAAAAAGGGCTTCGTTCCACTAGAATAAAACCTCATTAATCAAACATTCCCCCTTTTTCCCAAACCCTTTATCCAGCGAATCGAACAAATCCATGAACCATTAAAGCTCGCATTAATCACCGTGGAAACAAAACACAATGCATTTAGATAAGGCGGAGTACAAACTAAGCGGGCCCACAGATAGAATAAGCAAACACTCTCACATGAAACAAACAGTAATAAATAACTGAATCGACAGGTGCACACCAGACCTTACCTTCGTTAGGCCTTTGAACAATTAATTAAGGTTTTGCAAACGCTGCCTTTCCTTTTCCCATTAAATTGTTTAGAGATAATGTTAACTGTATATCGTAGCGTGCTAGCTGAGATATGGGGAATAGGAATGGTATGCACGTTATATAACATTGCTATCATTTTTCATAGATCGGTACAAAACATTACTACTGAGTGTAGTACAATGATTCCACCATCTTCAGTCATTTTACCCCAGACTTTTTTTTCATGAATAAATTGATATTTTGCAGAAGAGCAATTATTGACCTAGATGATTCGAAGTTTACTTTTAATAATAATTGATGTCTTCCCCGTACTCCCACTTTTTTTTAAACCGTCACTAGTTTTGACGTTTAAAATAGCAACGACCGTTTATTATCGCATTAATCTGTAGTACCTATGTATTATCTTTCAATTTGTAACAGTAGTAAAATTGTAAGTGATAATTGTAGGAAACAATCAAGAAAATAGGAAACATAAAATACATCTTGAAACCGCGTGAAAGTGTCGTTATATAAATGATAGTCTCCAATATAACATTAATTGATTTCATTATTCTATTAACGAAAGTCATAAATATTTTATTAGTAATCAAGAGCACATTTTCTAAGACACAAATCGATTTCCTCTTATCATCGTCGAGAATTCGAAACTGAAATTTCTATTTGATATAAGATGTTATGTTGTATGTCTCACAAAGGTACCTTTTTTTTGGGGAGGGAACGGGTAGTTTCAGACTCTTACTAAGCCTTAACGCGGTAGATAACATCTTTATTATATAAGTCAGCTAAAACCTTATCATTGACGAAGACAGATCACCAACGTACTAATAAAAGAATGCTGAGCGCTACAAAGAAAAAAATGTTAACAAGATCAAATCATTAATCGCTTTTGTCCACAACAAATCAATACTCCATTGTGTTCTGTTTACAAATACTTTGAATGGGTTCAGTAATAAAATAACGTCAGCGTTTCATTGAGACTAATCACATACAGCCAGTGGAGCTTGTAAAAATCAATTGAATGGTGTTTCGTTGAAGCTGAAGAGATTATGATCGGTTTTACGAATCATTAGGGTTTTGAATGTCAAAGGTTTTTTAACACTTGTGTGGTTGCACGTTGACGAAAAGGTAAGCTTTTAAACACGGAAAGGACAATACAATTAGTCCGGAGATATTAAAATTGAAAACACCGATGTCTATACAAATTATGATTTCTAATCTCAGTCTAAGTTCTGATTCCTACTTTTGTACTAGTGTTTTACAAGCAGCGACTGCGAATCTAGCCTCCTCAACCCAGATATATGGAAAACACGATACGATCAAAGATTTATAAATAAAAGCCGATACCCACAATTCAATGTGCTTTCCTAAACTTAGGTACTCGTCGTAACATAGATGATCACCCACCCACGGACCGGCCGTAACAAGTGTAGCTTAACCTGTGATCGATCAACTTGTACAGTTGTAGTTTATCCACGGACCCTTTGAAAACTAACTCGAAATTAATAGCCTTAATCCAAGAATTGATAGCGTACAAGAATCTGACAGTCTGAAAACAAGGCTATATTTAGAATTTTCTAATTAGAACAAACGCGTATATGGGCATCTCTGGTTTCCTTTGCAAGTTGCTTATTATCACATGATCTAATTAACACTGTCTTTTAAGGTTGCCATTTGTATTTAATACGGTGTTATGACAAATAATTGGTTAATTAATCGGTTCTCAGGCTTGTGTACTAGGAAGCTTGTTTATCAATTTGTAATCTATGTGTTAATACAAAGTGATATGTACTTTCTTTTTGCAAAGGAGAGAAATGTTTTGTGAGTTCGACTCTATATGCGCTTTTTTAGTCCGATGCCTAAATCACTGGGAGTGACGAAGGAATTAGTAATTATACAGCAAACAAAATATTTTTGAAATGTTACGAGACTATTGGGTACTTTTAGAATGAAGTCCCGCACTAAAATTACAAAAAAACGTATTTTATGCCAGTCAAAGCAGAAAAAAAAGCACTTTCTTATAGTAAAAGAATAAACGAATAATTATGGAATTAAATCTTTAAAGACACTCACACTCAGAGCGTTCCTGGAGTCGTGAGTTCTATCCTCGAAAATGACTGTGCATTTTCGAGGATAGAACTCACGACACCAATCACCTATTTAAGCGGAGTGACCACAACCATGGGTCTAGAAACTAATTAAGACTGGTGACTCACCGGGCGTTGCCTGCGCCAGCTGCAGTAGACATAGGAGAAGCAAACACGCCGTCGTCTGTCCATGCTGGAGCGCTCCCCACCGCGCCATCTCACTGTAACAATAAACACAATATTGTTAATTACACTTACTTTTCAACCGTCTTCAAAAAGGAGGAAGTCTTCAATTCGTCTGTATTTTGTTTTATGTTTGTTACCTTATGAATTCGGACTGAATGAACCGATTTTGATGATTCTGTTATATTTAACAAGAAACAGCTGCCAATTAGTTCCATCAAATTCAAGCAAAAAAATTAATCTTAAGATACTGTTTTAGAAGGCCTAACGTTAACCGTCCGAACCGATTTTTATGAAGATAATAAAGACATCAAATATCATATGTAAAAATAAACCGTAACCAATAAGGAAAAGAACATTTTTATTTCAACCTTGTGTAACGGGGTTTTCACAAACATTTAAGTCACAAGCACAAAGACAATCAGACTGAGGACAAGCATTCGAGGCTCACTCACACGCTTATCCTACGCGATAATTGTCGTCGACCTATCATAAACCGCCATTTGCAACGTCTTTATCAGCTATAACCACACCAATATCACTACCATTTCTTTTCCACAGAACAATAATGGTTTAACACTTCATAAAACGCCCACAACAGCTACACCTGTTATAACTGTGTGCCTGTGTATAAGGATAACGATAAACCAGAGTCCTGTCATCTCATCGCCCACAACCAACAATACAATGAACCTTTCAAACACAATTTAATGCAAAACCAACGAGTTCTTGTTTACGAGAGCAATTGTATTGCACTTGAAGGAAATCAATTTTACATCTTTGTATTCTAATTTAAAATGGTGGGGATGGAAAATGGTTCTTGCTGTTATAAGCATTGGTGGACTGAAAGAATATGTTGACTAGTCCTAAAGGAGAGAAATTTTAACCAAAACTGCGTTGGCCAGATATGTTTTGTGAATCATTAATTAATAATTTCAGGTCTGTGCAATTGAACCAGATTAAATAATTTGGCACAGGCATTAACTATCTATAAAATATGTAACCTGTTTACTGTGGAACTGTTAATCAACTCAAATAATTTTAGGCTGAAGTAGAAACCAGTTTGTTTCATTACGTTCGACTTTTTTACATTTATTAAATTTTTTACAAATATGCGTAGATTTTAAAGTTGCCCGCCTACCGCAAATGCTGAAACCATATAATCCTTTTAAGGATATAGATATCTTAACTTTCACAACTCATTATTATATTGCAGCTAACATAAATGGAAATTGACTATTCTAAACGTTATCAAACCTGCTAATTTCACACCAATCAGGCTGATTCTCTTCTAGAACACCATACACGGACAGAATATCTAAAGATAAAACACAAATAACAGACATCACAATTCTCACAGACGCGCACAACACGGCTTTTCACTCGCATCTTATCTTGACAAATGAAATAACAATACTACGAACAATAGTCAGTTTTAAACAACAAACAAGACAACACGAGACGCTAATTTACAACAAAACGTAACGAATCAAACTTTATCTGGCAAAGAGGATATCGAAGCTGGCATTAACTGGCACTAAATTGGCACAACATTGCTGCTAAACTGGCATTCTAGATTGCGATAAAAAAGCTATTAGGTTTATTACAAATTAACGCCAATATCTAAGATCTTATGGATGGTAATGTAAAAACTTATATGGATATTGAGATAGGCTTAAATATATTGCTGAGGCAGCTGTGGGTGGTATTCTCGTGAGCTTACTTGGATTAATACATTTAAATTATATGCCATAAAAATGCAATGAAGATGTTGCAGGAATAATGATTTCCTCATATTGGATTAGTTTCGTTTTTGCACAGGTATATTGCGTTAGTAGTTATTTCTTCTTTCAAATACGCCATGAGATATGGTAACTTCGAAAAAAAGTAATAAAATTATATTCTAAGCAGGTTTTACTTTATAGGACAACTTAAGTCAATCTTTAAAAAAACATTCGAACTTTTTTTCATTAATTCTAATTACAATATTATGTATATTATTTGTAACGCGTAACGATTTGGTCAAATTGATACGTGCGACAGCCATAATTTGAATTAATATTTTGTAACTTTATCATTCTTACATTATTTGCTTTCTACAGATTATTGCAATTTTAATCTTATTAATGTTGATGTAAAGTAGTCGCAGATTATTTAAGTGTACCTAAATAAATATTTGCATTAAATGTGTATCGATCTACTAGTAGGGATCGTTCCATTAGTATAAAAGTATGAAATGCATTAATACTATCTCGCTTATAGCAATAACAGTAAAAATTTTGTTGAATCGGTAGTCAATGAATCGTAAGATAAACATAAAATTAAAGAAAAAATTATTGCATCGCCACTCAAACGGTTCATTTATTTTTCTAATTATGTTTTGAACTATATGTATGTTTCTGTACAAGTAAGAATATTTTACGAAACTCATAAAACTCAATACGGTAGGATCGTTAAATATTTCCATGGCCTATATAAATACAATGTAACACAACCCCTTACACAGTTGCAAAAGTAATTTATGAATAAGAATCTAATATCAGTCAAATAATAATTCTAGTCAGAGACTGACATGCTTTGTTCTAACAATAATTTTACTAGTCAACATTGCAAGCTACCAAACTTCAAATGTCGGACATTGGGTACCGAGGTAGATAATATTAATCGGATTAAAGATAGAATTCAAGCAATTCTCACGATTAAACAGAGCTCAGCCTTGGAGCTAACAAATCCATTTATACTTTAATGCAATTTGCAATCATGAAATCCTACAAGCTGTGACAGAAAAATAAATGGTGTATTGATGCATCGATGTGTGATATAGGCACCCAATGTTTACTCGTACTAAATCGAGATTTCTATAGCCATATTAAGACATAACCCTAATTTATACACTAAAGGTTCAAAAAAACGACGAAGCGCTTGGAGAAAAGGTAGGTAGTGCCCGTGTGCTTCGCTTGGTTCGCCTTGGCAGATAGTAATAGTAGTAGTAATTTATACATAAGGCTTTAATTTAAAAGCATACCACAAGATATTCAGTGAATATAAGGATTATTATTGATTTCATTCGTACGCCAATGTGTAAGAGTTAAGATATTAATGCCTTTGAAAAGAAGTTCTATAGATTTTGTGAAGTAAGATAGCTTTTGTATTTTACAGAGTTATATTAAGTCTACTTTAAGTCTCAAATATATAAATTTCTTTATTTATTGAATTTGTGCGTAATCTTGAATAATTTTTATTAGCGTATATTTTTTTTAATATTTTCTTCATGACTTCAAATTAGGTGTTTTATATGTTCAAAGAGATCATTGATTACTTCAAAATTAAAACATTGCCTAGGTGTATAATTTGTGTGTATAATTTTGACTAGCTAAGTAATTCTACACAATGTAGTAACAAACCAACACGACGTGACAATTCAAATTTAATTTAACGTCCCTATTTCATTTGCGAATTTTGTAAGACATAAAATTCGTACAAGTCATAACCTACCAACAAATCTCTAAGTAAGACAAGCAGTTGTGGAAGCGAGATAGCACTCTGTATTGTTAAGAGCTTCGTCTCTTTCACACAACTACAACAATACTATTTTACTTGAAGTAGGCTCAATTTTAGAAAACCCTAAGGAATATAAGCTGGTGTTATAAATTCTCATTACGATTAAGGTTAAGCGCATATTGTAAGTCATGCAACATTGTAACAGTTGCTTACACACCTGAACTTGTAAAAGGCTTTGAAATAACATAGAACCGAACAACTCTCCCTATAATATGCAGAGGTAATATTCATGCGCATATTGCTAATGTCAGATGTAAAGTCATGCTTACAATTCTAATGCGCATACCAGTCTCAAAGAAAAATATGTGAGAATGCGTCATCTCGCGGAAGACATCATTCTCTAAGAGAAATTAAATTGTCATATACCAGTTTCATATCATTTCCACGTATAAAAGTATGCAATAAACTCATATGTTATTTATTTAAGTTTCGAATCACCTGCTCATAATCCCACGCGAAATACAAATAAACAACAAAACTTTCAAGCACAAAATGAGCTGTTTGATTTTATGCAAAAAGTCTTAAAGCGTCGTCTTGCACTTGTTTAAGTGAAATTATTTATAGCGCTTTATAATAGCAATAAAGCGAGCGAAGCGGACTTGACCGGTTGCAAGTCAGAGCAAAAAGTAGACTCAGAATTAACTGGCTATTGAGTAGACAGGAATCATGAGAAATCGTTAAAAGTCTAACGAAACTTCAGCTGTAGGCGTGGACGACAATAAATAAGATTATGCAATGATACGGCTAGCCGACGATCCCACTTTTGTAAATACTGATATTTTGTACGAGAAAACACATTATTCTTTAGTACGCCATTTGTAATACAGTTGCAATGATAAAGTATAGAGAGAGATAAATAGTAAGTAATCTTACGTGCAATGTACAGATAGACAGGAGAAAAACAGTTTTAACTTCGAGGTTGTGAGACATCTATGAAATTGTTTTGCATTATCAATAGCGGTTTCGATTAACATAACCAAAGCTTGCATTCTTATACAAATGTGATTTAATCAAGTCCCTGAATGAAACGATATTAAATGAGAAACAAATGAATTTCTTACGGTACTTTATTTAAGTGAAGTTCCATACATCATAGTGCAGTTATCATAATTCGATATTGTACATTGGTTGCTAGGCAACGAGCACGTAGCTTTAATTTGTCACGGCCTGCACGCACTCATTTGCATGGTAAAGGGATGTCTGCCCCCTGGCGAAACGACATAAAATTTGACTGGTACCATGAATTACTGGCTGAACAAAAGACCTGGGATGAACTGGGATTCTGATTAGTTTTGCTTGTTATTGTTTGGATAACTAGAAACGTGAGGCGAACATATTTGTAATGTTCAAAAAAAACATTTGATGAACAAGTACCAATAAATTGATTTTCAAATACGTTAAACGGAATTGAATATGAACTATACAGCATAAGTGCGGTATCCGTTTGGAGTATTGATGAAAACACATTTTAATTTCTTCCCATAAATAATGTAAAAAGCCTATACGCCGACCAAGACCTGTTTCTTTGAATCTTAAAATTCTTTGAAACACATTCCAATATTTTCTAACAAAGAAATCATTTTCTAAAATATAGAACGAACGTTTTTAGTAAACCTATTCGCTTCCTAACATCAAAATCTTGACCTAACCAAAACGAGTTTCAATTTCCTGCTTATAGAAACAAAATCAAAGCCTTACGAATAAATACACGGTTTAACATCAGATATATGATCACAGTTAGCATTTATTACATACCGTATAATCTGTTAACAGTATTACAATGAATTAGAGACGGCAGGGGGCTTTGACATCCCATAATCCTATTAGACTCGACGTTTGGAAATCGTGTCACATCCATGCCGTAAATTGGTCTGCGTTAATTTACACTATCAGGGTTTAAAATGTTAATGATGTTAATTATGGTATAGTTGGTGAAATGCGACCAAGAAATTATGTTACAGATTGAAATAAATCGAGGACGATGAAGTTTCTTAAAGGTTTATCTATAGGAAGGACATTTTGGAACCGCGCACCTGGAGATATTAGGTGTTCATTTGATTTTGACAAAAAAAAAAGAAAATATCAAACTACTTGGTTTTGTTTTAAACTTCTCATTTTAAATCTAAGGACTCCGGAATTCTGGTGTTGTATATATCAGCAAGTACTAAATACATTTTCTAAAAATCCAATGAATATTAAAAGCGACTTTTTGTGTCAGTTTCTAGAAGTATGGTAATTATGAAATTTGATACGGAATGAGCAGACATCCAGGATTAACATGTTGGCTACTTTTTATTCCACTGCATCAGAAGGATGATAAAGTTTCTGTGGCTCTAACCGATATCCACGCAGATGAAGCCGGTAAAGGGCTAGTACTAAAATCTACGAATAAATTTTAGGTACGAAGGTATTATAGCAACTTTATGAACATATTTATGGCTTATGTTACGTTCATGATTTAAGTAGACCCGACTAGTTTGTGTTTTATTGACTTGCTAATTGCACTATTAAATTTCTTAATCCCATATAATTTAACGGCTTGGCTCACTTTTAGACCACACATTCGTTACAATATTGTAAAGATTATTTATTACTCATTTTAAACCATACAAATCTCTATGTATATCCCAGTTTGTTATGGAAAACAGGCGATATTTTGACATGTAAGCATCATATTTCCCATTTGAAAAACTTCATTTCTACTTTCAAAAAAAAAAATTGGCAATTTTGAATTTTTCTTCGTTGGGAACTCAAAATCACAGCATCCAATTTCAAATCTTAGAATAATCCAAACTATTCCATCTGAAATTCATGACAAACCATCACCAACATTCCCATTCTCCTTATTTTTCATAATTCAACACACACAGCATTTTCATCTTCTATCTTTTAACAATTTCAACATAAATCGTTGAATACACAATACCTAGGTCCAAGAGGCGACCACGGAACTTCTCCACATGTAATTTGTATAGGAATTCGTATTGTAATGCAAGTAACCGAACGCCATTGTCTTAACGGGTTGCGGTTCAGTCTAACACCGATGAATGTTGATAGGTTCGTATGAAACACGTTACTGGAAAATAATTTGAATTTGTAAGCTTACTGGAGTATAGGATTATTAAAATTGAATTTTAAAAAGAATATGGAGCTGAATCGATATATGAAATAGTAGATGATGCTGATAGTGTTTAAAGAATTGAAACAGGATAATACGATAAGGTGTAGCGAAGAAACTCTATTAATTTGTGAATTAGTATCGGAGAGAGAGAGAGAGATAGCAGATATTAAACACGAACTAAAACTGACTAACAGGATGAAAACGCTAGCAGGCAAGAATACTGTTTCCAAGTGAGTATGTTGTTCTAAAGGGTAAGCCCGAAGATGATCAAGCACATACATAGAAAGAGTTGATTATGTCATTACACACATCAACATCACTTTTCCGATATTCGTTTCATAAATAAAACATAAACTTAAGACTAGCAAAGATCTGAAGATAAATTCGATCATTATAAACATTTTGACACTTAATGATGAATCGATTGTCGACTTACATTATACTTTCGATAAACTAGTTCTGATGTTTTTCTGTTGAGTGTGGGCGTCAGTTGCCTTATTAAGACAGCTAATAAAACTTTTTTTTGTAAGAATTAGTCCAAAATTGCCAGATTAGACACACGAGGAACTCGTACATTAAACGCAACATCTACGTGCAATAGGTACCTTATGTACCTATATCAAATTCTCATTATAAAAATATAACAAACGACAGTTTCTGTTAAAGACCGAATGAAACCATTGAACAAAGCTACATGAGCCAGGAGTCACCGACTGCTGAATTAGACCATACATTGATTCTAATATATTACACAGTCAATATTAAAAGTCATCTCATAAATCCAGTCCCTTTCCCAAAGCATTAATACCCAGTTAAATAGTTTGTCGCTTTTCATGAACCGCAGCTACATCTGCATTATCACGGATCATTCCGTCTGTTTCCGCATCCACCCCTCGATTTACTTTGCTAACGGCGGCGATTGTGCGCTGGCGCAACCAAATGATCGATGCTTTATTGTAATGGCCCACACGCGGGTGAATCTATTAACGTTTCACGATAACCTTCGTGAACATGAAGATCAATTTTTTTTTAATCCATTAATCTTTAAGTAGTATTGTAAGAATTGTCTTCTCCTGGTCTATTGAACCTCGTTCAATATTGCTGATGAATATCCTATGAGAAAATTAGTATATGAAGAAACAATGAATCAGAGAAAACTTTAACCTTTTCTCAATGCGTATTTGATTCGAATATATGGTCTGTTATAGTGATGCAAATAAAATATAATCGTTATAAAACGGCTCCACTCCTTCTCAATCCGATCGTGATTTAATCTTTAGATCTAACAACACCCACGGAAGCGGAGTAAATAATTGAACTATTTTAAATTCTAGTAGCTGCTACATAAAAAGTAAAACATAAAACAAATAAATTCATAATAAAACGGCATTCAAAAAACAAGTTCCGAAATAACTCAATCTATAAAATTTAAACGGGTCTTTTTTCTGCACTCACGACTCTATAAACACCCAAGTTCTTTTAAAACCATGTGCAAATTAACAAACAGAATCGTTTAATGATAAAGTCTTAATATTTGGGAATGTGCAGAAGTGTCCAACACAGAAACGGGTATCGTGTTATGTGGCATTTAGTTTTATCTCGACGATCTAATTAAATTACAAGAACAACGCCTTAAGTAGACTGCCTGTTAAAGGAACGTAAGCCGTTTTAGAACTGAACAGTAATGAGCTAGATTAAAGTTTCTTGATCCTTCGCAAGACAGGTGTAGAACACGCTCACTGTATTGCGATCGAAATCGTGCTCTAAAACGTGGGAATAAGGTCGATATTTACCTGATATTTGACATGATTTAAGTAGTTCCCTTTTATTAGCAAACTCCCGTGCAATTTCGTCAGCAGTTTGCTTTAAGACTTGAATGTTGTTACCCAATAAAAAAGGTGGAAATGGTTATAGATATAATTAATGGCTGTACTTAATCTTAATGGTTTTTAAACTGATTAAACGTTAAAACATACATAAAGATTCTTGAATATTTCGTATACACTAAACGGACACGGCATCCGACTATCAAGACACGTTTAAATACAGATCATTTAGCATTGTACTCGCCGGAGGCAGTTAGGGCTATAATATTTTAGTTTATTTATAAAACCCTCAGACAAGGACTGGTAGTATTTCTTCAATCAGCAGCACTACGCATTGAATCAATGTAAAATATCGATTTGCGTTCGCAGCTCCAAGAAACAAAAGAAAATAAACCGCATCCTAAAAATACAAATGAACATAAATATATGATAAGAAAAGAGCCCTTCTAGATAACGTAAAGGCAATAAATCGTAAAGTGAAATTGGCGAAGAAGAAGCCACACAGTACGAAAGAACATCAATAAATATAAGACAGGGTCAGGCTATTTGAACTTGTTGATCCCTAATCTCCTATCGCTGATATTATCGACTCATACGACAAACTGTATAAATCCATACACGCATGAGCAGTAAAGAAAGTACTCATAAATAAACGCAAACATAATCTGTTATACAGCCAAGCTGTAATTCCTGCATATAGCACTCCACTGGGCTTAGGTTTACTGGTTAGGTTTATTAATGTTACTTAAAATTACAATAATATCCACAAACGTTTTTTGTTAATTCTACCCAAAACTTACTTATTATAAGTATTACTGTGTGCGTACGACGAGAAACTCAATGGTTACACACGTGACATTACTGATGAACGATGTTAATTCTACCCAAAACTTACTTATTATAAGTATTACTGTGTGCGTACGACGAGAAACTCAATGGTTACACACGTGACATTACTGATGAACGATGAGGCACGTAGAAAACCTACTACAGTAGAAAAATGTTAGGTAAGGTTAGGATTCTCACAAACAGCCTTGTTAAAGGAAATAGTACATTTACTAAACAACATCTAAACGATCACGTTTTAGGGAAAGCAATACCTAATGGTGCTATTATCGAAGCTAAGAACGAAGAAGACCTAAAGTGTGAAAGTTCAACATAAAACATAGATGAAGGAGATAAAGCCACAAATCAGAAACAATCACGAACCATTCCCTTATATTACCTTAGTATTACGTACAAAACCTCTATTAGTTCAACGTGAAAGTGTTTACATAAAGTCCGCAGACGGTGCATCCTCATGATTTGCATAAGTTTGCGTAACATCTTCATCTAAAGTTCATTGGGTCGCAGCTTAAACTCGTGAGTGATGAGAATTAACAGTATCGTCTTCGTGTCAGCATTCTGTGATTTATTAGAGCACTAGGGTTATGGCAAAAATTTGTAGCCCATCTTAACTGGCATGATTGTTTTACATGTCAGCCATTGGACAAAAAAAGGCATAAATAGAGTAGTATATTATGTCAAAAAATAGGTTAAAAGAAGAATACAAGTAAAGATAGAGGTAATTTGAGAGATAGTTTAACAAATGGAAAGGTAATATTTTGCAACTTGCCTTATTAACCAACTGCGATATCTATCAAAGCTTACTCAACGTTAATGATAAATAGTCTAAAATTTGAAATCCTGTCAATTGGTAACCCTAAGGTGTGGCGAATATACTTAATTTGTGAAATAGAGATATAACGTGTGATCAATTGCTGGCCGGGCTTAATGACCGAGTTGCTAATGAACAAAATATCGCAAAGTTCAGAGGGCAACTGCACTCTGGAGTAAGTAATTAGTGCAGATCGTTAGAGGTAAGAAATTATTATTTTTGTTTCTATAAGGCTGTCTATTTCGTTTGCTGAAACCATATAATCAATATTTATGGCACTAATTGTGGTAACAGTGTATGGCCTCAATATAAGTTTGAAAAGTGACAATTTAATATCCGGAACTAAGTAATGAACGATTTAGTATCGTATAGTATTTTTTCAGCCCACAATATTGGTCACAATTAAATTTATGAAACAAATTTAATAAAAGTTAGAGAAAAAACAAGTTCGTACAACTCGATGATACAATTAAGGAGGCAACTATGGAATCAATATAGGTGGCATACAATGAAGAAATACTGTAAAGCTAAAATTAAAGTCCCAAAGTTTCTCAACTCGAAAATCATTGAGCATTCATTCACATTAATTTATCACTCATAAATAAGAAGATTGTAATAAAATTTTAAAAGAATTACGAAATGTTTCGAATTCACACAAAGCATTTCTTGAGACAACGACAAGATCTTGCATGTTAAATATCCTCATTTGAATATTATTCCATTACACGATTAGATAATAAGATGCAAACGTGATTAACATAACGAGATAGATATTACCAAGATTGTAATGCCGGACGCGATATGAAATACAAAGGAAATAAACACTGGTTATAATTTCTTTATCATTTTTAATTTCGTACGTGAGGTAAATCTCATCTTGGATAATGAAGAGGTAAATTGCACACAATTTCCTTAATAGGGAGATTTAGCACGATTTATACTATATTGATAACAGTTTTTGACTGCATGGATAGACGAGTGTCATGGATAGCTGTCATGAGTCTTTGATTCGTTGTACATGTGACTTGAAAGATAAGCATAAGGCAGCCGTCATCGTGCAAACGAGATGCTGCTATTAACCGTGTAGTGAACTGTGTCACTTCCACAAAAACAGCAAGCCTTCTTTAAGAACTTATACAACCATTTAATAACATTTAATAACAGTCCATAAACAAAAAGTTTAAATCATACATTCTTACATGGACACGTATTAAAAAATCCAATCATTTCAATGTTGAAGATAACTTAAATGAACTTCAGACGGTGTTCAAATCGTCTAGGACAATAGACCAGGAAACATTACAAAACAATGATAAGCCGATGCTGATGTATGTGCATAATAAGAAAACTTACATATGTGATGTATAATAAAAACGGACAATTCCTTGGCACTCCCACGAGCTGAATCAGCAGCTCATTAAAGCAGGGCTTGAAGATGGGATCGGCACGCAACGAGATGCGATCTAGATGCTATCGTAGTGACATCGCCACCAAAACAGCTTAGAATAAATCTAGTGCTGACTTTATTTTTGCTAGTATTTGTTTCTTTTTTAATTTAAATGGCAGTATTGTTGGATTTGAGTTCGATGCACTACGTAGTGCGCTGGCGAATTAAAAAGTACTGGCTGAATAAAATTATAGATCGTGTGTCACAAGTAGGTAATATGGATGTTACTGTCAATGTAAACTTTTTGAAATTAGAACAGCAACAATAACACGAAGGGAGCCATGATAATAGAACAAGAAAAAACAAAACACAAATGTTAAAACAATAGAACATCGGACAATCAAATTGAGGAAGATTATACTTCTTTTATGAATTACACTGTACAGTGTACATAATGTAGTTATTAGAACTTGACTTTTACCATTAATACCTAATTGTGGAACAAGTTCGGCAATAAGGAAACAATAAAATTGTTTACATCCAACGAAACGAGTTGATATTAAATATCGTGTAGGATGGTAGTATCATGAAACCGTTGTCCGATCAAGGCGTCAGCTGTTTTCAATTAAGCTTAAGCTTATTCCTAACATAACTTCGACATAAATTGATGACGGATTGAACAAGTAGGAAAATGTATCTCCATTCGTGTTTGTTTCACATTAATGGATCACAAGGAAGTATCGATAGTATAGAACTAGGTTAAAAGTCCTGTTAGTTCCAATAATGATATCCATTGCTATACACAGACCAGTACTAAAATCACCTCTGAGTTCGGACTATAGTCATTGTGGAAGCGGGACAACGCACTACAGTGTCCATAGCTTTGCCTCGTTCCCACATCAACAGTCCCACTTTAAAAGCTGATATTACAGGTCAAGTCTAAGAACTAACAATCTTGTCATCAAAAGCAACAGTACATGTAATAATAAATCTCATCGTGTACAAAACAACACATTGACCGTCATTGGTGATTTAGCATACCATCTTATAGATATTGGATAACCATCCAGCTAAAGTTATGAAATATTAGAACCTTATGACGAAGTACTAAAGTTCATTTTTGTGTATGATAGTGTTAGTAATGAAGTTCGCAACAATATCCTAAACGACGCGGAATGTCAAAGGGGCAATAATGTCCGAACGTCATAAATAGGTAATAAGCCTCGTTTAGCCAACCCTTTTATCCTCAGATTTATGAAGTAGGAAGCAAGTGTGCATAAAATATGAGGTATTTACTGCAGCAGAATTTTAATGTTAGGCGCGTTAAATTCTTAATAACAAGAGAAAGAAACATTTGAAACTAATTACTCCTTACAGCGCCTTGTTTTAAATAGATACATATTGGGGATGAGTCCGCTTGAACATGCTTACCTTGCAAATTGGCTAAAGTCAGTTATTGGTTAGAGGTTAGGGTGGAAAATTTATGAGTTATCCCGGTTCATGATACGCAACTTGGTGACTGATGGTCAGACTGAGGAGGCTCAGTAACAGGGTTTCCTTTGGATGCGGAAAAAATATTAATCAAATCGCAGACGAGGCCTTTGTATCTAAATCATAAAATAAACTAAAAAAGGTAAAAAAGTACCTCGAAAAACAATAATACTTTCCTCATCTATAACAAAATATCGGAATTAAGATTTCGCCTTCTTTATAACTGCAATATAATTCACAGTGGGGTCTCCACGAACAGCCAGCCCATGTAGGAGTAAAGTCAGTATGGACGGTATATCAAGCGAATGAATCTGACATCTACCTGTAAATTGTTAGCAACATACTGTGAAGATCTTACGAATGAAGAGAGAAGTTCCGAACGCTGGTTCGTATAAATACTGTAAATATTATTTATAGTTGACTAATGAGAGGCTTAATATTTGAGGAGGTTTGACGAATACATGATGTACGTCTGGACTCGAAAAGAGGCTATGATTATAGATTTTGTTCGTCCTTTCTTTACAGTGAAGTCAGTTACGAAATGTTGACTTCAAAATCTTTTGACATGTAAAAGCGATATCATTTATTATCCTTTTTCATATTTTTTTACGGTGGTCTATTTTCGCGTAATTTCTAGTTATACGTATTTTTGCTAATCGCAGTAAAAAAAATCAAATCTTTCATCTTCTTCATCAAATGTTTGTAATTTGCGTTTTATTAGTCATATATTTAAAAGCAAATCCAACGGATTAAAGAATAAATAAATACTAAGAATCGTGTAGAAAAAAATAACGACCTTTATAACATTTATTATATCACAATTAACATAATAGAACGGCTAGTCACGTGCGTTTTAAAATAATGAATAAATACATTAATTAGCTTATAAAACGAACGGAATAGGTAATTCTTCAATTAACATCCAATAACCTTTAATACAGATACCGATATCTACTGAACCGCTGAGAAAATAATTGACAGACCCCATGAATATTAACTGAACCCAATTGTTCTGTCAAACGGATTCTGATACGGCATTCCCGGTTTCCCAGGGCACAAGCGAACCGCGACTGTAAAGTTTCCGCATAAGGTAACAATCCATTAACATTTTACCTCTAACTACACATCAGTGCGCGAATGTAAAACGGCAATGTACATGCAATTAAGCGTTTAATTCGTGGCTTGTATAGTTGGGTGAGGCTCAACTATTTTCTAGTGGCCAGGATTAGTGTTATTACGTGAAGATAGAAACAGGATTTGTGCTGAGGTGTAAGCTGTGGTTATAATGCCTATGTATAGATAAAACTGCAGTGTTTTGTTTCGCTTAGAGAAATTGCGGGGGAAAATTGACGGGTTTGAAATTGAACGACATGACCGTGGTTGCATCATTTCCCGTTGTAGAAAAAGTGCAGGAAGACTTAGAATGAGCATGCAGGCATATTATAATTTTACTGTAAATTTATGGTTTCTGCAGTGGTCGCAAATTTTTTGACTGCGCGACATTTTAAGCCTTTGAGGAAAAAAAAGGTTGAAAAAGTTGTGGAAATCTTATTAAATGCAGGCAATACTCTATTCTTAGCTGCTTTACTTAAGTGAATTAAGTTTTCATTATGTACAAAACCTAAAAGTAATCCCATTTCAAAAGCAACAACGAAAATAGTAAAACATTTCTTACAAACAATTTACTTTTAACAGAAATAAACTTAAATTGAATATAAAACGAGTCAACACAAACTCGTCAATTACGATTCGATCAGAACTTTAAACGTTACAAGAAGCCATTCGCTCGAAGTATAGGAGAGGAAATTCCTTTACATTCCTTAAGACAAAGCTCCAGTTAGCCCAGTCATTATGGTAAGGAACAGGTAGACTGTGGTACTCACCGAACATGGAGGAATAGAAAACTGGAAGTGGTACAAAGGCCTAGCGCGCTTGTCACAAACATGAAATAAATTGAATGAAAATTTTACGGACTGAAAATGATTTTGCGACCTATATCTTATGATTAACGTAAACTAAAAGATACCTACAGTATCCTTCAGCCGTCGTTTTTTTTATTTATAGCTGAATCGGGTGTTACTACAATTTTGTATCGTGTATTCGTGTCTGACAAACAAGAAGCAGAATAATATAAGGATCAGGAAAGAGGAAGAATCAAACTGAAAAAAAAAGTTAAGCCGCTCTGCCCATATTAACAATTCCGTTTTAATCAGACTAGTAGATTTCGTTTGTTTCGTTCTGATAAGTCTTAGAAACAGCAGAAACCAGACTTTAGTACAAGTCACATTTATCCCTGTCATTTTCATACATTGACCCGTTCTTTATCAACGCTCACCGTTGTACAGTCATTTTGCTAAGAAGTCTGGCCCAGGCAGTGCACTTCCTGCTATTTCTATGCTCCGTGTAGCATCCACCTACCCGCCATTACCGAGCCGTCTTGTAATTTTGCTTCGAATAACGCAACTACGCGAGCCATCGACTTTACTGCGCCAATAATAATTAAAGGTGCTATATTTTTGCGTTTACATTCACTGTTTATTTTTGTACTAAACAGATTTATACCAAGAAGGTTTGAGTTTGTTTATTCGCAGATCGAATTGATGTTTATGGTTTAACTTCTTAGATTTACAAAGAGATAGGTTGAGGAGTTATTGATGTAATAAAGGTGCCTTTTTAATAAAACAAATTGTTCAGATTGCTGACAAGATTTGTCAATATACAGTTTAGCAGAGCTAAACAGAGTTTAGATCGTTATCCAATCATTAAAGAAAATTTTATTTCAAGTTTCCGCGTGAATAGATTTAAAATAATGATATCAGCATTAACATAATTATTTAAATTTAATTTTGATAGATATCAGCCATAAATAAATTTGATTGCTTACAAAATATTACATTAATATAAACGATCAATTAAATTCAGACTAAAATAGAAAACAACTTTTCAAACTGACCAATTAGGTGCATCCGAAAGTATTATAATGAAGTTTTAATTTAATTAATATGTGCATATTAAGATTGTGTAACATGACAGCAATGGAAAAAGCTATGAGTTTCAAAAAGTTAGTCTCTTTAGCGCAAGCGGGACAGCGCTCTACAACGGCTATATCGCCATCTCGCTTTCTCAGCAACAGTCTTAAGATAATAAATCAAAATATGCTTTCTTTATACAGAAAACGGTTAACGAACTAATTGATTTAAAATTTTTATTCACATAACTATGGTTTACAATTCTAAATGTTATACTTGTAATAGATATGATGTTAATTTATTTCAATCTAATGAATAATGTATAGGATACATCTTCAATTTAAGAGGTGCTAATGTGTTTTTATACTTTTTATTGTTTACTAACTGTAAATTAAACTGCTATGTCATAAAATTGAATCAAATTAGGTCTATTGGAATCGCATAATTTAGATTGTGTTGTGGTAGACATATAAAAACAGTTTTAGAATCTGTTTAACCCTTTTTGCAAGCATAAAACCTTATTGCAAACAAAAAGGACAAGATTTTTTCAACAACAAAAATAAACAAAGAAAATATAAATATACCTATGTATTAATGATGATGTGTTATCAACGACAAAATCAAATCATTGCAAAAATCTTAAGCTACAATATTATTCCTAGAAAATGTGTTACCGACCTAAATTCGAATTAACCCATAAAAAATATACTAAACCAGGAAGCCTTCCGAATTGTGAAGTAAACTACTCCAGTGGTGGAAGAGAGACGGGACTCTACAATGCGTAGCTCTATCTCACTTCCACGTCTGCAACAGTCTTAGTACCAGCTTAGGAAGGCCTAAGAGCCTGCGTATTTCCACGTGCGAACTCAATAAGCATCTCACGAAATATCTCACGGTATACAGACAAGCTCTAGACATGATAGTTGTAAAGATTAAGATAAAAATACTTTTTGGTACAAGATAGGTTAGAAGATAAAACTGTAGTGAAACTACTCAGGCGTGAAGTAGCAACAGTAGCGTGAGTTTATAGTATTCTTAGATGCTGTACTTAAGTTTTGTGAAATAAGAAACTTTGTGGTATAAAAATTTTGAGACATTGAAAATGGCCGGATTACACGAAATTATCGAAAATATCGCATATGTACATACGTAAAACATACTTATTTATTAAATTATTTACTAAATACTAAAATACATAGGTGGATCACACTAAAACACAGAAGAAATGAACATACTCATCACACAAACATTTGTCCTGCGTAGCAACCGAATCCAATCGAAGAATTTAATAATGTCTTTAATATAAATCACTGATTAAATATAAAGTGCCATATCAACGTAAAAGAAACCCGGAACACATCATATCTTCGCAGAATGTTATCATAAACATTCTAGTCTCGTTCTAAATGCAGCTAAAGCTTTTTATTCACACAATTTATGGTACCAGCCGACAAATAAAATCACAATGCCGGCCTAGCCTTTAAAATTTATAAAGAAATTCCAGCCGGCGATGAATTAAAACATGTAAACGTCTATAGCTAACCGTAGGGTTTAGAAAGCAGATGTTGTAAATTATTGCGAAGAAGAGGCACCGGATACAAAGCGACATGTATAATTTTCTATAACCAGTTCCTACAGCTCAGACCGACCGTCGAACCAGTAAAATATAGTGTACCATCCACTTATAAAATATCACATAAGAATTTATTTATTGCGTTTAGAACATAATACAACTGCCAGGTGTGTCGTGATCATTAATATTAAACAGTTTTAAATTTCCGTATATTTCATAAATAAAAATCGCTTCAAAAACAAC
The DNA here is from genome assembly GCF_003590095.1 of Trichoplusia ni. Lineage (NCBI taxonomy): Eukaryota > Metazoa > Arthropoda > Insecta > Lepidoptera > Noctuidae > Trichoplusia > Trichoplusia ni. The sequence goes on from NC_039485.1 coordinate 4,053,221, forward strand.
AGCCTAAACATTTGCTAGTGTTGCATGTCAAAATTATCGATAATCTTGTCTCGTCGCGGCTACCCGACAGACAATTTATTGTTCCAGTGTTTCGAGACGTTCACCTACGCGTTGCGAGTGTTTTAAATAACTCCAACGATTTTATCGATCGAACATCAACAAAGACAAACTGTAAGATTTATTTACCAGCACAGTTTATCGATTGCCGTTTGAAAACAAATGCCGACTGTGATACGTGTTGTACGCATGAATTGCATTCATCATTTCAGATGAATAATAATTTAATTAAGTCGTAGTAATTTTAGTTAACATTTAAATTACGCAGTGAAAACAGTGATTTTAATCAGGGATGTTATGGATGTGTAATTTCGGATCCGGTTTCGGATAAAGATATCGTCGGATATCCGATTGTTTCATACAGTATCGTTAATATTCGTTAAGGATATTACATTTATAAAGAATTGAAGAACTGGAATGATAAGTCAAGGAACGAGGCTTTTGTGTGACATTTCAAGAGATCATAACCTGTAATAAATTTCTCTACCATTTGTCTCTACCATTTACTTTAGATATCGACAATATCCGAAATTATCATACCGGATATCCGATAGTTTCGGTTACGGAGTTCCATAGCATCTCTACACCAAATAAAGAACTGCAAGTCAGCAGGTTAACGAGGAAGGTTAATAACATAGCGGATGGCAAACCATAACGTAATTGCTTTTATTATAGCTCCCAACAATAAATAAAGGAGCACATTCTGTATTATGTGTTAACACAATGTTATTAACACACAATGCTTTAATCGAAATTGCAAAATAATTGCTTCGTAACCGAATTGAAGGCGCGTTACAACTCAAATAAACTTTTGATGTTATGTGAAAATTGGTCTGAACTTTCTGGCGCGTGTAATAACTTCACGATTTCAATTAACATTATCACTTGAAGCAGAAAAGCAGATGTAATGTAAACGTATGTAAATCGATAGAATGTAATTATCGTAATCGCAATCTTTAATTACTTATCTCATGGTCAGTTGACTACAACCCTATTTGCGTAAGGTATCGATATAATGCAATTGAGGCCAACACTTTTTTAAACATTGACAGTTGATTGGAAGATCTCTATCTCAATACCCGTGTTGGTAGAAATTGTTCGTTATTTTCTGTTAATTGTTTTCCGTGTTTGCTTTATGATTTATGTGTGTTGAGAACAGGTATTACTGCGTGCATGTCTACGTAACAGTCGATATCCCCTCATCATGGCGTCTAATAACTTACGTGATGCAATCTTACTGTCGCTCCCTTTTGCAAAGACTGGCTGTTAAATAGAAGCTTCTTATGTCTGGGTGTATGGATGTTTGTTCCTCATTCAAAAACCACTGAACGGATTTAGACAGAACTTGGTACACAGATAGTTTAACACATATGATAGATTCTATCCCGATTGTATATTCTTTATTTACAGCTAGCTCTTCAACATTCATTGTTACTCGCTGGAATCATTTCCTCAATGGATGTCCTAAGTAGGAAAGTCAAAACAAAATCAAGAGCCATTACCTCTTATAGCACTGCTCTTAAGCAATAATTTATCTAGACTTCAACTAGATAATTTTGTGCTTTTTTTATAAAATTAAAGCAGGTTTTGGAGTTAGAAGTATGTGCACATTTAAAACAGCTGCAACGCATACAGGATTAATGATTGTAATAAAACGGGAGTAGTGACAAATAGCACACCCTCCGGTCACGGAAACGTATTATTACAAACCAGTTTTGGGTCGGTTTTAGCTACTTTAAGGCGATAAACAGCTAATATACTTTAATGTGCCGTTTCTATTTTGTTCTGCTACCTAAGAAACAAGTGACGGAGTAATCACTATATATTATCTTTACATGGTTTGATATACAAGCCTTTAGATGCCAAGTAATTGTATGCTTGCTATAACTGTTAACTGCATAAACTGAGATTTACTTAACATTATTTGAGCTCTTAAAATGCACTTTACTTTCTGAATAGTTAATTTTCTATTGTACTAACTTGACGTTCATTTTGAAATACACTTATTATGTTAAGTAACAGTCAGAGTCTGAACTTAGGTTAATTGCAAAAACACTTCACCTTAATACTATTAATTATGATTGCGACTTTCGAGTGGTTGAGATGACCACCCTAGACAATCGTTGGTGTACTCCACGAATGCCTGTAGTAGGACTGTTTGTGAAACATTTAATGACACAAGGATTTCATTTCTTAATGCGGGACTGTGTACTATTTTAAATTAAATATCTTTTTTAATTTATTGACTTAGCGCGGTAGCAGATTTTGTAAAAACAACTCTTTAGCCTAACAACACGTGCATTTTGATACACATTTTAAAGGTTGTTTACTATTAGATCTTTACAAAATAAAAACTATAAAACTTTTCGATCCCATCAAACCAGTTACAAAACTTATAAAACGCTCGTAAACGTATCATTATCGTATCGTTAATTGTCAATAGCTTCATTAGAAGAACACTCTTCAAGTATTTGTTTTAAGCTTTCTATAGGAAGTTGTGTGGGCGTGTGTGTCCATAAGAGTGCTAATACTTGTGACCTCGATATCGATATACTAGCCGGGCCACACTATTAGCAAGTTGTAGAGTAGGGCTGTCACACAACAGTAACCAATAACCAGGGCTAGCACAAAAAAGATAATGTTTTGTTAAATAGTCTAAAAATTTGATGAGATTGTTGTCATCGCTACATCATGATCATGGATAAATAAGGTAACATATACATATATATATTATGTATAGGTATTTACACCTTTCAGCTTCAGCCTCGAATTCATCTTGAAAGATATTGTTACAGACCAACAGACAGATAAAAATAAGTACTTTAAACTTTATTCCTTGCAATTCGTCTTGTAATGATTGATAAATCTATTCGCAAACCTGTTACTAGATGGCGTTACTAGGCTCGCGACAGAGTTAACAACAAATAATTACCACTCATATTGACAAATGAGGGTCAGAGCATAAATATGATAGCGCGGGTGGGTGAAAAAAAAGGATGACAGTTTGGTCAGATGACCGTGCAAATTCGATTCGTCACCGCAATTATTGTTTCGAGAAATATATTAAGTGACCTGTTATCATTGGCGTGATTCCAGACAGTACATTGTGATTGTGAATTGTGTGCAAGTAGCAGGAGAAACGGGGTAAGTGTTTGCGTCTATTCTACGAAGTGTAAGCTGGACAATTTGATTTTTTTTACAAGGCTGACCGTGATCATTTGTCCGCAGCTTGCGGAAACGCCCTTATTGACGGGTGGTCAAGCTTAAGGGTTGGAGACCAGCCTGCCCCGTGATAGTCTTGCGCTTCATAAAGCGAACTTTGAACCCGTGTCATTTAGTGAGTGACCACCTGGTGTCTCGCCATCTAGACACAGCAACGGCCTGCCGACATCTAGCCCGGGTTCGGAAATCGCGAAACGTCATCCTTCTGCAGTGTCTTTGAACATTATCGGTAAAGGGTAAAGGCCAATACTTACGGCCAACCTGTATTAATTGGTGAGCTCCCTGTGTGACGTAAGTTGTTCATTGCTTTGGTCATATTGTGTTACCATCTTGGTCACACAGTGTTTACCACCGTTGTGGGGTTATCCAGGGTTGTGAGCGAGATTTAATTTTAGTAATTAGTTTTAGTTTAGTAATTAGTTTGATTTAATAAATTTAGTGAGTACCGTATACTTGTTTATCTTCTGACAGCCAGCCTACCAAGAACCCCGGTCATTACATTGGCGCCCACGGGTTAACTGGTTGGAAGATAGACAAGCTCATTGTAAATTTATGTATGTAAGTTTTTTTTTCTCCATAACCTTAATTAATAAAATTAATTTTTGTTTTAATTTTTGGTACAGATTATTGTAATTAATTAATAACAACAATTATTGTAATTAATTATTGTGCAGAATATATAGCTGGTTGTTTAATGCAGAAAAACCTATAACTTTTTCTCACTTGTTTTGTTTGTTTACATTGTAGTATTTGATAATGGATGTTAATGCACTGCATAAGGATGAACTTGAGTTTGAGCTGGCTTGCCGCGGGATCTCTGATTGTAGGACCGTGGCAACGATGCGTAAATTCTTGCGGGAAATTTTAGTTCGAGAACAGTCGGGTGAGTCAACCATTTCCTTTAAGGTTCCTAATTCTTGCATAGATAACCCGGGTAAAGAAATAGTTTTTTGTGAGAATAAACTATCGGAAGTGATTATACTTATATCAGAGGTATCAGAAAGTCCCGAGCGTTCGTTTTTTAGACGTATACACTCCCGCTTATCACACTTATCGAACCGCGCCAAGCTCATTATACCTTTACAAGCCAGTGATATGGAGAGGCATTCGACATTGCTAAAGAACATCCAGGATGCCATGACGTCACTACAGGAGCTTGAACAAGAAGAGAATGAGGAAGATGATGCTATTTCCGAACACGACAAAGATGTCTTGCAAAAATCATTAGGTGATGAGGCCATACAGATAATAGAACAATTAGAAAAGTGCCGGCACCCAGGAAGGGCTTCCGTTCCAAAACGTGACGCGGCAATGCACCGAAATTGTGCCACTCAACCTCATTCTGACGATTCGGATAAACCAGGAACAACCACGGAGAAACCTGGCTTTTTTTCACGCCACCCAGGCCTACAAAGGTCTTCTACATTCGACAATGGTTTCCACAAACAAAAATTAGTTCCCATTAAAGATTGGGGTGTTAAATTTAGTGGAAGGGGAACCATAGGTGTGAACGCGTTTTTGGAAAGAATTGAAGAACTTAAAGAAGCACGGAATGCTACTGATGAAGACTTGTTTCGATATGCCATAGACTTCTTCGAAGGTGAAGCCTTAATATGGTTTAGGGCCAATAAAGGTGCGGTATCGAACTGGTCGCAATTAGTGGAGCTTATGTTAGATACGTTTCAGCAACCTGACTACCAAGAAGAGCTCTTGGAGGAGATTAAACGGAGGACCCAAAGCAAGCAGGAAAGTGTTCTAATTTATATAGCCATTATGCAGAATATGTTTAATCGTCTACCGAATCCCATTACTGAAACACAGAAATTGATGATTCTCAGAAGAAACCTACAACCGTACTTTCAGAAAGTTATATGTCGAGACACGTTTGACTCTGTGAGTGAATTAACGTCAGTCCTTAGAATAGTTGAACGCACGAAATTAAGCTGTGATAAGTTCAAGGAACCTAGCAACAGTGAACACTCCCTGGAAAGAGATCTAGCATACAAGGGAGGCACTTTGGAGATATCACAAAATGGAAACATGACTGAGCTGGCAGCCATAAATGATAAGCAAGCACCACTCACCAAATGCTGGAACTGCAGGGTTACGGGACATCGCTTCAGGGATTGTAAAATGCCGAAGCAAAGAATCTTCTGTTACAAATGTGGACGTTTTGGAAAAACGACAAATAAATGCCCATGCAGTGCTGTTGATAAGGGAAACGACAACTCGGGGTCGATGCCAGCCGATCGAACTCCCAGAAATTAAGTCATCTTCCCTCAGATGACTGGCAACAATGGCTACAAACAATTTCGAATTTCTTTAAAACAGGGAAGATATGTAACATTGAGAAGCTTAATAATGACAACCGATATTATGCCGAAATAAAAATATTAAATCAGTCGTTTGCGGGTTTATTGGACTCTGGAGCTACTGTCTCGGTGATTTCGCGAGGATTTGCAACGAGAATAATGCAATTGGGGCTCTCAGGACATAAAATTGACAAACAAGTAATTTCGACGGCCGATGGCACCTACCACTCAATGGATACCGTTGTTCATTTACCTGTTGAGTTTTCAGGCAAATATAACGTGGTAGACTTCTATGTCATGGACCACCTTAAGCATGATATTATTTTGGGAATGAACTTCTTTGACATATTTAAATTATCAATAGGTGCCGGAAAATCGATGGCTGACATTGCGGAAATTAACGTCACACAACCAGTAATTTCACGGGATGATCTTTCGGCTCAAGAGAGAGAACGCTTGGATAGGCTGTTAGAACAAATGGCAGCAGAAATTGGCAAAGGTTTAGGTAGAACATCGTTGATTGAACATAGAATTGATACCGGGGACAGCCTACCTATCAAACACAGACAATATCCATTTGCTCCTCCAATTATGGCAGAACTAGAGAAGGAAATTCAGGAAATGCTGGATAATGATGTTATAGAACCTTCAATAAGCTCATGGCGTTCTCCAGTATTATTCGTAAAAAAATCTACAGGTAAGAATCGACTGTGTCTCGACAGTCGTCAATTAAACAGGGTAACGGTAAAGGACTCCTATCCCTTGCCTAGAGTTACAACAATATTAGACAGTCTAAAAAACGCCCGGTTTTTGTCTACCATTGATTTACGAGCAGCATTCTGGCAAATACCTTTAGAAGAAAATAGCAAGGAAAAGACTGCATTTGGTCTTGCTGGAAAAGGACTTTACCAATTTAAGGTCATGCCGTTCGGGTTAAGCAATGCCTCCCAAACACAACAACGATTGATGGATCGCTTGTTTACGCCAGAATTTGAAGGTAGAGTATTTGCATACCTGGATGATATTGTCATATGCGACGACAACTTTGACAGCCATTTATTGTCATTATCATATGTAAAAGATCAGCTTAAGAAAGCAGGATTAACGATTAACCTGGAGAAATGCGTTTTTGCGAGACCGTCCTTAAAATACTTAGGCTATATAGTTGACAAGGAAGGATTACGTACGGACCCGGACAAAGTTAAAGCCATTCTTGAATATCCCAGGCCAACAACTTACACGGAGCTAAAGCGTTTTATTGGCCTAGCTAGCTGGTATAGACGGTTTGTAGAAAATTTTGCTATTGTTGCAGCTCCACTCCATGAACTAACCAAGGGAGGTAAGAAGGCTAAACGCATTACATGGAATAAAGAGGCTGAAGATTCTTTCTTAACCTTAAAGACTGCCCTAACCTCGACACCAGTTTTGAGAGTACCAGACTTTACAAAACCCTTCTCTGTTCAATGCGACGCCTCTAACAGAGGTACTGGTGGAGTCTTAATACAGATGGTTGATGGTCTGGAGGTGCCTATTGCTTACACCAGCAGAAAACTATCGGAAAGGGAATGTAAGTACTCGGCGTCAGAGCGAGAACTATTGAGCGTCCTGCACGCTGTTGAACAATTTCGTCCATACATTGAAGGAAACCATTTTAAAGTCATAACGGACCATAGTGCTCTGCAGTGGCTACATCGCAATAAGGACCCTCACGGGCGCTTAGCAAGGTGGGCCATGCGCTTACAACAGTTTGATTATGAAGTGATCCATCGCAAAGGCAAGTATAACATTGTGCCAGATGCTTTATCAAGAGCTATTGAAGATGAAATTAACATAATAGACGTAAAACCGGAAGACAAAGATGAATGGTATAAATCAAAAGAAGACTTGGTACTGGCTGGAAAGAGTGACCAGGATTGGGAAGTTAGTCAAGGACAGCTTTGGAAATACATAAGACTGAAACAATTTCCCCATGAAAACGATAGTTGGAAACAGGCGGTACCAGAAAAACTCCGTCCAGGGATTTTAAAGGAATGTCACGATGATCCCACATCGGGGCATTTTGGGGTGAAGAAATCGGTCAATCGCGCGAGACAGCACTACTTTTGGCCAACCTTGATTCAGGACATGAAAGACTATGTACGGCAATGCGAAGTGTGTGCAAAATACAAGAACTCACAGAATAAACCGTCTGGTTTAATGGGGAAACAACGAGAAGTCACAGAGCCCTTTCAAATTATATCTATGGATCTGATGGGACCCTTTCCAAAATCTAAACATGGCAACACAATGTTGCTAGTCATAACATGCTGGTTCAGCAAATTCTGTTTTCTATATCCACTCAGAAATGGCAAAACGTCAACCATAGCTCAAATACTGGAGGAACAAATATTCTTAATGTTTGGGACCCCTAGCGTCATAGTATGTGACAATGGAAAGCAGTTTGTTTCCAACCAATTTAAGGATCTGGTATCAAGCTATGGTGTAAAACTGTGGTATACTCCCTACTATCATCCCCAGGCCAATCCCACTGAGCGGGTAAACAAAGTTATAGGTTCGGCTATAGCTTCTTATGTCGAACATAATCACAGAGAATGGGACAAATATATACCGCACATAGGACATGCGATTAGGACATCGGTCCATGAAATAACGGGGAAAACGCCATCATATTTATTTTTTGGGCGCGAGACGGCAGTACAAGGGATGAGACCCTATAATTTTGATCCCGTCGAACCGATCACCTTCGACAAAGAAAAATTCGAAAAAAGCATAGCTTTTCGAAATAAGGTTATGAAGAAGTTTGTGAAAAAATACGTCAATCGCATGAGATCAACAGCCGACACTATAACAAGAGACGTCGTGTATGCACCTATGATGTTGGGGACTTGGTTTGGAAACGCACCAAATTCCTCTCGAATGCCAACCAGGCCTTCATGTCTAAACTAGCTCCTAAGTTCGAAAAAGCAATCATAGCAGAAAAGGCATCAAACGACGTCTACAAACTAAAGAGTCTCAGAGGCAAAGACTTAGGGGAGTGGCATTCTTGTGACCTTAAACGTTTGGTTTGAATCCGGTTGGATTCTTCTCAGGAGAGGGGATATTGTAATGATTGATAAATCTATTCGCAAACCTGTTACTAGATGGCGTTACTAGGCTCGCGACAGAGTTAACAACAAATAATTACCACTCATATTGACAAATGAGGGTCAGAGCATAAATATGATAGCGCGGGTGGGTGAAAAAAAAGGATGACAGTTTGGTCAGATGACCGTGCAAATTCGATTCGTCACCGCAATTATTGTTTCGAGAAATATATTAAGTGACCTGTTATCATTGGCGTGATTCCAGACAGTACATTGTGATTGTGAATTGTGTGCAAGTAGCAGGAGAAACGGGGTAAGTGTTTGCGTCTATTCTACGAAGTGTAAGCTGGACAATTTGATTTTTTTTACAAGGCTGACCGTGATCATTTGTCCGCAGCTTGCGGAAACGCCCTTATTGACGGGTGGTCAAGCTTAAGGGTTGGAGACCAGCCTGCCCCGTGATAGTCTTGCGCTTCATAAAGCGAACTTTGAACCCGTGTCATTTAGTGAGTGACCACCTGGTGTCTCGCCATCTAGACACAGCAACGGCCTGCCGACATCTAGCCCGGGTTCGGAAATCGCGAAACGTCATCCTTCTGCAGTGTCTTTGAACATTATCGGTAAAGGGTAAAGGCCAATACTTACGGCCAACCTGTATTAATTGGTGAGCTCCCTGTGTGACGTAAGTTGTTCATTGCTTTGGTCATATTGTGTTACCATCTTGGTCACACAGTGTTTACCACCGTTGTGGGGTTATCCAGGGTTGTGAGCGAGATTTAATTTTAGTAATTAGTTTTAGTTTAGTAATTAGTTTGATTTAATAAATTTAGTGAGTACCGTATACTTGTTTATCTTCTGACAGCCAGCCTACCAAGAACCCCGGTCATTACAGTCTTTAATTACACAATAACTTAATTACGTGTAAGAAGCCTAGTTTCACATTACCAAATTATAATTGGAAAGTACCATAAAATTAAGAGCCAATAAACATGGGACATATACATTTTTTAAAACACGTTACAACCAGAAACCACCACAGCGCTATGTCAACAGAATTCACACTCCGATGCGAAATAGCCAATAAAGTGTGAATAGTATGCAAATCCGAACATTGACCAACAAAATCCTAATAACATGTTAATATGAGTTTCTCTAAGGATGAATCACTAGTAACGGTTAACACACTTAACTGTTATGTTCAGATGTTCAAGATATTTGCATGTGCTCATGTCAGTAGTAAGTACGTGGTATTACCGTAAGGCAATGTTAAAGTAAGCTAAAGGTCAGTTCATATATGATGGACGCTTGATAGATCACCTAACGCCACAAGAAGTCAACATCATCATCCTAGTCTTTTACCAACTATGTTAGGGTCGGCTTCCAGTGTAAGCAGCGGCTAAATAGTACCAGTGTTTTACAAGGCACGACTGCCTATCTAACTTCTCAACTCAGTCACTTGGGTGACATGGAATGTTGAGACAAATTGAAGAATGAACAAAGTAGTCACAGTGAATTGGATATTATGTAGTTTCTGTAGTTAGAAGAGGCAATAAACTCTTTAAATAACAGAGTTTGTATTACATGCTCATTTGACCACAAAATTAATATGTTAGCATATTTCATTGCAACGTATTTTATTTATATAATAATAAGCGTTTACTCATGAGAAAGCTGCGCGCGAGCCGCTTTAGCGACCTCGCGACTCGCACGCAACCCGTCCCGCAACCAACAAATGCTACAACCGGCAAGCGTCAAACCTTTATCTCACGGTTGCTAGGCTCCTACGTATACTCCTAGGATTAATTATTTCCTAGTGTTTATTACGTAACACGCATGCTTAAAAGGAAAATGTTCGATAATTATATGAAGATTTTATTAAGAGATAAATTGTTGAATAAGGTTTTAATAGCTGCCTTATAAGCACATATTATGCGTTTAAAGAGAACGCGAAAATGAACCTTACTGTTATGAGAATAAGGATTTTCTTAGTCAATTAACACCTCTACGTAACTTGATGGGCGCGAAAGACTGTTGGCTTTCTAGGTTAAAAGTCGTGTCATCTTTTCTAACATAAATTACAGCTATTTTGTACGAAGTTGTTACCTATAACTGAAAGTGTTGCGATTCGTGAGATTTATAGATGCAGAATTGCAGAAATAAAATGTTTTTTTGAGAAAGACTTCTGAAGTGTATGTTAACATCGAACAATGTACAATCGATTTCTTTTAAATTAGGTTATTTACCAGGCCTTAATCAGCAGCCAATTATAGGTTAAGAAAAAAAAACGAAATATCACTTTACTTCTGATGACTGATGTCGGAACGGATAGCCGTGTCGTTGAGGTCACCACGCCAAGCCTACTGAGCGCGACGTGTGGTGGGTTCGATCCCGCGGATGGCAACCGTTTATGTGTGATTCAAAAACACTTGTCCCGAGACTGCGTGTCATGAAACTTGAGAACTCGTGAAACCACCGCGACACAAGTATTAAATTCCTTAGTACAGGACTCGTTTTAAAAAAGCACAAAAATAAAACAATTCAAGCCTATCCATTAACTAACTCTAAATCATATTTAGCAGTACTTAGACGATAATTATGCGTAACTAATTCAGTGGGCTCGTAACCAGTAAACCATAGAACAAATTAGCGTAACATTTCATAGTCGGTAGATCAGATTCAGATTGCAATTAGGTGTACATTGTGAACCACTATTAGATAGCTACGTACTGATGGAATGATACTAAGGAGTATTTAATACCGGATTAATATTATGCTAGATTATTAGTGCTTTTATAATGAAAGTTTGAGTTGCGTTAACCAAAAAGTTTGTATGGTCATTGTTAATTGTATTGTGTGTTTCTGATAGGTAAGTTAAGTGTTTTTATTATCCCTTTTCATATATGCGGCCCATAAAATACCTACCTACTAATAAAATGATTTTTAGGATTCTGCACCTAAGTCATATAAATGGATCTCTATTAGTAAGGTTCCGCTGTCTGTCCGTCTGCCACCACACTATCATAACCGTGACAGCTAGAGAAATTTGAAATTTTCAGAGATCACGTATTTGTTGTTGCTGTAACAACAAATACTACTAATGATGATCGTTAAGCAACGTTGTTACCGGCATAATTGGTTGGTTGACAAAATATATATTATGTCCACAATTTTATTTTCGAATAAAATTATTTTGATGATTGTTATGGTATTGGTTTTAATAATAGTGTGTTAAAGGTAGTATACGCGACTTGAGAATTGAGTGAAGCATGGAAGGTCAAGAATGTAATACATGTGTAGAATAGTTGACAATCCGAAGTTATAAGCCAATTAGACAACTGGCAATGACCTATAAACACAGTTACATCGTAGTATTACTTCTGTACTTCTGAAACTTGCTACTGAATAAACTTGAACCCCTAAAAATGGGTCCCTGTTAGAAAATTTTCTAAACGGTTGTATCTTATATACCGTGATGGCTACACAGTTACAATTTTCTGTTGTCAATATAAAACAAACAATGTAACTTAACAACGAGCTCAACGAGTGATACGATCAGTAATTGGATGAGTGACCAAATTTAGTTGTACATAGGTACTCTTAAGATCATTTGTACAGAACCCTTAGTATCGTGAGTCCGACTCTTGACCTATTTATCTTGTATAATGTAGAATACAAATTCAAAACAAAATTTTCTCATACAATTTAGCTTTGTCATTGTACATATTTAAGTTCATTCAATTCCCTAAGCGATGACATACCACTTTATCAATTTGACTTATAACTTTAATGACTAGCATTCGATTATTCTATATGTCAGTCACAACAATAATCGATAAATGTAAAGCAATCGTAATTTCAATCGATTTCATTTGCAATTCACCTTTACGATTAATTTGAACTCGGTAATGTTGCAAGCTACGCCAAATATAGTGTTGCCTCAAGTAATAAATGATTAATTATTTAATTGAAAGTTGCGGAAACTATAAATTAAATATTTGATAAATTAATGGTAGGGTCTAGACATAACCTAGAACAGGAAGATACCCTGTACCAAGTCATTCGACAAACAAACACTGTACCAAGACATTTTCTTGTCATTTAAAAATTTGTAATGGAATAGGACTTAATCTCGCACGATTACGTTTTTAGTTATATTTTCAAAGGCAATAAAAATGAAATTTTTGGGATTGAGATTAACAAAAATAACACAAATTTTAATTTTAAAACCCACTTTATTGTCTTTAATATCCAAAGATTGATCAACGATACTACTATCTCGAATACCACCTAGATATTAGATCCAGGACCAAGTGGGTGTCTAGGAATACAGGATAGGACACCACTCCAACGGATTACGGAGGCGCGAACCGATAGACATCAAAATATCCAGTTTGTATGACCACTCAACGAAATGTAGGCGTTACATTAAATATTTATGTCACTTTGATAAATTGAAAGGTTTGAAGATATTGTTGGGGTCTATCAGAAACTCTTAGATACTGCTACAGAGCAAAATTGGCAAAATTGGTTAGTGGTTGATGGCCCTGACTTCTATACCGAAGGTCGTGAGTTCGAATCCCAACCAGAAGAAATGTTTGAGTGATAAGCACAATCATTTGTTTAGTGTCAGGGTGTAATTTTCACAAAAACGCGGATGAAGTAGCACGACTGTTCAGTTTTAGTCAGTAAAAGTCTGACACTACCCATTTCCTCGACTAAGGGAGTGGGTGTCCAAGAGGATTCGCCCGCCTTAACAAAAAAGGGTTAATTTATCTATATTTTATTATGTATTTATTGCATGTTTAACACTTTTTTAGTATCGTACTTATAATACAGTTTGCTTAATTTGAGCCTAGATGGCGCTGTGTGAAAGTTGTGACACAATATTATAGAATAGAGATGCTGCTCTATGTCATGTAGACCTGTCTCGCTTCCGCAGCTACAAGTTTTAAGAGATGGTAATAGACCCCCAGTTGATACGTAATACATAATTCAATGACGATTTTAATGACCGTCTTTTGTTAAATAAATGGTCATATGATATAGAATATTAAATTTTGATTGCTTCTATGTTTCTTGGTTGTTTTGTGTTATAGATATTTGTGTTCCTTTAAGTTTTATTGCTTTGCTGTACCTATCGAATACATATTTTGTTACTAAGTTTTATTTAGATTCTTAAGCTCACTTTACGCTTACATCAGACGCTTTTAACTTTGAGACCAGCTTGAACATCACCTAATCGATAAGAAAATATTAGATGTATGTCCAAAAAATATTTTTTTCTTACTTATTCAATTAATTTACCAGGTATCAATTAACTTAATAGGTTGACACAACAAATGTTACATTCTAGTTAGGTAAATACACACGCACGTGCCGATATAACAGTAGAAATAAATTAGTAAGCAACACACGGTTAATTATGCTAATCTGAAGCGTAAGTAATTAGCACTGCTTAACAAAACACTATGGACATTTGCAGTTGGTTTAACAAACTGTGATATCGTGCGTGTGGAGAAAATTAACATTAAAAACAAATGCTTGTGTGTTGGTTTCATCAGGTTAATCTCAAGAATGACTGAACCGATATGATTAGTCGATCTGAAGTGGGATATATGGCACTAGACATGCGAATGCAGGCTTTCGACTCAGTCTTTTAACGCACCATGCTGGGAAAGGATTTTAATCTTATCGACTTGAGATAATCTCATTGTACGTGCAGCGACATAATCTGCACTCCACAAAATATTTGACTAGTTTAAAAAAGAAACGATATGGACTTCTTGCTGTGTATCCAACACAGGAGGGAGACTATTATCCTACTAATTTAATGACGCATTTGTGCATGTAGCATCTGTCAAGGCTTAATAGGTTTAAATTGTAGCTTCACTGACTACTTACTAGATCAAAAACCTGACAAAAATACGAAATAAAAAACGAACGAAAAGCATAAAATATGAACGTCAAAACATAATTACATTTGTCGGCGAGATTACCTTTCACGAGACCGCGAAACCTAATCTAATAATTCCTGTTGTTTGATACTAATTCAGACAGTATTTATGTCACATTCAATGACACAAGAATTTGGTTTCTTCCTACAACTAAACTTGTTGATTTTGATTTACTGATTTACGTTAATATTTTTTAAGTATGGAAATGTTGACACTACACGTTGAGACGTTGGAATCTCAACACGTAATGAGCAAGGGTGGTACATGCTCAATGGGAAAATTATCGCCAATTCTGGGTCTATCTTTGTCATATAATAGGGTTTATGTAAGGATATAAAAAAGTAATAACCTTTTTGTCCGTCTGATACATAAATAAAAGATATTAAACACGTGTGTTTGCCTTTAAGTGAACTGTAAAAATTGTAAAAGATATTTTGCGTTGAAGTTTAACAGAGGGCTTGTGACGTAAAATGACGTAAAATTTATACACGAAAGGGACGTAACGCGAAGTCCCATTCACTGCGATTTGTTTTTTTTTTAATACAGGACAGATATTGAACCCGAATTGTGGTCATCCTTATTGTTCTTATGTCATGATATAAAATCTAGTCAGAGAGACATTTTAAACAGGTTATAGTTGCGTTACGCTTTAAGCGGCCTATGACAGCATGGTGTTTCTAACAGACCACGTTTTTATAGTAATTAGGTAATGTTTAAGTCGTTACCAGCGCATAATAAAAAGTAAAGTTATTGTTTATACTCTAGTTACAGCATAATTTGGCATTTTCCATGAAAGTAAGCGTGCCCAGGAGGCAGAACCATTAAATCGATACTTTTTTGGACAAAAAGTAACCGTAATAATTGTTATAGGCACATTTTTTAAGTTGTGTAATCGTTAATCGCTTACCGTAATCGAGTGACCTACTAATACTGAGTTCAATGTTCTATTTTATAGTGATTTTATAGGAAGGGGACTTGTAAGGGTCAATTAATATGACCAACAGATGGAAACACTGGTTCTTTAATAACTAATTTAAAGTTTTTACATTCCAAATTAAAAAGATAGTGCAGTACCTTGTTAATTAATTAGAATTTATATACGTAAGTGTCAAAATAAAAACGTGATAAAAGTGGGCAGACCTAGTTAAAAACCAAAATTATGGCAATCCTTATTTGAAATTAAAAATGGAAAAGCTTCTCTGTCAATCTGTTATTTTGTCACGGACAAACAACGAAATCGCTTTAGACAAAATTTGACATCGTAATAGCTCGAAGTCCGAGAAAGGAAATAATCTACTCCTTACCTCGACATCTAACATTGACGCGGGCGGTGCCACATCCAAAACCTAGTACGCAATAAATCTTCCGATCACTTCAAAGCCGTTTAAAGGAAATACTTGATCGACCCGTACTTGTTAGCTACATTTATTTATCGTCAAAGCGCACCTTAAACTTTTGTACTAATTCGTCTTACTTTAATTGGAAGTTCCCAAAACTAGAATAACACGGTATATAAATCAACATGTTTGTCGGCAGTCGGTATGAGACAAGTCGACGCTGGATTAGGGCTGTCACTTTGCTGAAATATATTCTAAAATTTCAAATTCTTGATGAAATTATGGACTCGTGACTGCGTCAGTTATTTAGGCTTTAATTAACATTTCTGAGTGGTTTTCGATAATTAATGGGATATGTTAAGTTGTTGTTGATGTTTGGAGCCAGACATCGTGCTTGTAATGGTTTGGATTACAAGTCGTTTTGTATTTCAAAATCATTTCATTGCATCAACACTAAGAACTTTTTAGTAGCCCATGTACCAAGACAGTAAAATTAATATTGCCACAACTAAAGATATATTTTTTACATGGACATCTATCTATATACCATACTAAATATATAATAAATAATGGCTGTGGCTAATAAATAATGCTACAAAATAAATGCAACGTTAAACCTTGGTCAGTCAATTTGGTCTTTAAAATTTTGATATATTGTTTGTATTGACAACCCTACGACTAGATCCGCGGCAAAGGAATGTTGGTGTGACGAAACGCAAAGGCCGTGTTGGGTGCCGGCACTAGCTTATTTCAAGTACTATAGAATTAAAGGCAATAATGTGCAGTATATAGTAATCTATTCGAAAATGTTTGAGCGCCGAAAGGCGGTTTTATTTAATACTATTGTAAAATGTATTCGTTTAGAATGTGATCACAATATTCTTTCACAATAGTGAAAGAAAGTGTCACACAGGGTAACCGCGTGTCTTGTTTTTAGGAAATTATGGCCAACCTTGATGTGTATAAAAATAAAGGGAGCATTCATATTTTCTTGCCTGCACTCACTTTTAAATGACGAAAAGGAACTGTGAACAATTTCTAAGCACACTAACACTATAAATGCGAAAGAAGTAGCCTGAAATTTTGGATTAACACATAAAATGTTATCTCATTTTAACCAAATATTAGGGTTTTAATCAAAGAAAGAATAAATACTGCAAAAAATAGCGGCAATGAGACCGAGAATGAGTAAGTTTGGTAGCACTTTCAGCACAGCGAATTCGCACTTTTCTCTACTTGTCTATGCTCCATTGTGATCGGTAGTCGTATCAGTTGGGAACGTTGTAGGTTGTATATGTATATTGTAAAGCGGTGCATTTGTTAAATGTGGTACTGCTATTGATATTATTTGTATGACTATTTGCATGCCTTATAGGAAGGAACGGAATGCGTAACATATTTTATGAATGAGTAAGGTGGGAACATGACTATGTTTGTTGTCTAGAAACACGGCTGATTTCACCTTAAAGATAAGTTCAGTTTATTTTTTATGACGTAAACGTGTGATGTCTGTAAATTGAGTTACACCAAATATCTTCTGTTAAATTATTGTGCTAAGTGCTGTGACAAGTCGTAAGTTTAAATCGAACAAATATTTTTTACATAACTTATCAGTATACACACAATTAATATATTTGTTAACATATTGTATTGAATATTTTAATACATTTCAATGTGTTGTTAATAAGTTACATGTTTTATGCGTACTACTGAGTAGTGTAATTGCTTTGCACCGTTCTGTCTATATAAAAAACGACACTTATACACTAAAACCTTACAATATTCTGCTGTGTCACATCACATTTCTTTTTAAATCATCTCTACCAAGCATTACAACGGCTTTATCCACAACTTTTATACTTTTTTCGTGTCACAGCTGGCGTGCGCAAACGCATCGCCCACGGAAGACAGGTGCGCGCGCTTCCTTTGTTTATCATCAACTATAAAACACATATCAAGTCTGATTTTGTTTTTTTTAACGCAGGTAATGGAAACTGGATTTCGTTTTTTTTTTTATTTGTTTTAGCCAGATATCTTTAAAATAAAAATATCATACGTTATTTTTATTCTTAATTTAGACTTTTGTATAGTGCCACAATTCTTTTGCTTGTTTTTTTTTAGCTTTATCTCTGTAATGTTCTGATAGGGGCATTCATGGCCTTTTGCACTTTACCAATTACATTTACCGAGCATACTCATAATATTCTTAATCCGTCTATTACATAAAACACTGCCTCAAAAGCAATCTGAAGTATCAAAGAAAGTTAATCTTGAGTTTTAATATAAGCACTCGTAAAATCAATAGGTACTTAGCAACATTATTTGCACTTACTATGTCACAATACAAACATATAAATTTCAAAGACGTAAGATATAAATTACGTAACGATTATTAAGATGTGATTAGGTTTGATACTTGTCGAAGTGGAAGCGAGATGCCTCTCTTCGCCACACTTTCAACAACTGGAACAGTGTGACTTGTAGGCAGAGGCCTTCTGTGATCGCCTATCAAAATAATTTATATCTGAGTAAAAATAGAACTCTAATACTTAAGTAGGTACTGCTCTCTATCTATTCTGACACACTATAATAATGTATTATGAGATATGAAGTTGATTCACAGATTTTTACCCCACTTTGTATTTATTTACACCACCGCTTGGTTGACTGGTAGATAATGCCTGTGGTATTAATTTCACCATTGTACTTATGTTTATAAAGAATATTTTCTTAAACATAAGTTATTACATAAATTTGTTCTTATTCCACCTATTTCAAGAGTCTCGCACTTGGTCGATTTTAGTTCAATCAATTGATATCTAAAATACATGTTCACATTATATGTAAGGTGTTGATCAATCATATTTGTATGAGCAAATGTAATGGTCTGACTTGTAGGTCACATGTTGAGGCATCTTCATTAAAAGTCAGTGAGCGGTGAGCTTTTGAGGTGTAATTGAAGATTTCATATATTACTATGATGACCTGAATTTTGTTGAGTATTTCATTAGTTATCTTAGCAAAAAGTCGCCAGTTTTTATAACATTTATATTAGTTAGTATGTATTATCAATTATGTATGTTACATAAATTGTAGTTACATTTTTTCTTTTTTGTCCAGTGTTTTCTTTCGTTGTTTATTTGCATTAACGTAATTTAATTCTTTAACACAAAATATTTTTTGTCTTCGTATTTTGTTTTCAATCATGTGAAAGAAACTGAAGGGTGGGCGAAACTGGGTGCTGTCCAATGTAAATGGTGTTGACCTTCAAAAAGTGCTACTTAGTAGCCTAATTTGAATACATGAATTTTGATTTTTGATTTTGATTTTAATTCTTGTTTTATAGGGTTAGGTAAGAAAGGGCGAATTAGCAGCAAGTGCTTTACTTAAATCGGGTGATTTGAGTATAGCCTGTTTTTGCCTGGCGTGCTAAACGCACTGCGCTTACTAACGACCTCCTTAAACGCCGATATTAAGCATTTACTTGCTAATATGATAATTATAGGGTTGTTTTGTGGGAAAAATAAGTTAAAGGATTATAAATATTTACTAATAAAGCACTTTGAAGATATAAGTTACTTAAACGGAGAGTATTTTTTACAACATTTTATTTCAGTATTGCAACAGGATGGTTTGCAGCTGCCAGTATTGTGAAGTTGGGAATCATCAGGATCAGTTACGGACGACAAAATAGGCTAGTAAGCAATTTCTTTGCGATTTCTTTTGATTACAAAATATTCATTTGATAGACAGTGAGTAGGACACGCCAGTACCTACTTTGCATTAACACCTAGTTAAAAGATATTAGCCCCGACTTATCTAAATAAGTATTTAGTTAGCCGATATAAAATTACATTGCAGCTTTTAAACAAATCATTGAGGCAGTGATAATAAATTCCTTAGTCACGGTCACTTTAAGAATTATCTAAATTGATGCAAAATGTAAGTAGTTTTAGTTTACTTGGCGAATTGTTAAAATAATTACGTCATTTTGATAAAAGCGAATTTGTCGATCAACGTAGGTGGGCGTTCTAATGAATCGATTTCGTTACTCGAATCGAATTCCGATTAGGATTGGCGTAAAATTGTTAAATGAATTTTCAATATTATTTATTTCGAGTGCCAATACTGAGAGCTTTAAGAAATTCTCGCTGTGTTCTGTTTGCTGTAAAAGTAGGTCTGTTGATGTTGCGGAAGTGAGACAACCACTATCTGAAATATAATGCGCTGTCTCGCTTACAAAATGGACGCACTCATGCTTTAAAGCCCATGTAGTACACTGAATTGTGCGGTTTCTAAAGTTTGGTCAAACGTCAGTGTATTTCTATCGCTAAACAATATTTGGTACGAGAGGTTTAATAAAGTCGCATTGTTTCAAAGTTAACCGTCAAAGATTAGAAAGTGAATAACGTGTCAATTTTTAACAATAATTGTGACGTTATTTCTGCTTTTTAGTTTCATAAATTAGTCTTCCCGCAGCGTTAGCGTTCGGAGAAATGTAACTAGTCGTAGGTACTATTTTACTACGATTTACAATTAAGTATTCGTATTAGGAATATTAAATTTAAACAGGTATATAAGTGCCACAGTACTTTCGAATTAAAACAAAAACTGTCATTCTATGCTTTAACTGTTGTAATATGTTTTGTCATAATGTTTCCGTGTAACAACGAATCAGGTTTATAAGACCAATCCAAAATATTTCGTTTCATTAGCTTATCTATATAGAGATCACCCAAAATTCGGTTACGAGGACATTATATTACGGAAGATAAAATAAGTAAGAATTTCAAAACAAAACGATTGAATTCATAAATAAAATAGCAATCCAGAAATCTATATCTATACTAATATATAAAGCTGAAGAGTTTGTTTGTTTGTTTGAACGCGCTAATCTCAGAACTTCTGGTCCAAATTGAAAAAATATTTTTGTGTTGAATAGACCATTCATCGAGGAAGGCTTTTGGGCTATAATCTATACTAATATATAAAGCTGAAGAGTTTATTTTTTTGTTTGAACGCGCTAATCTCAGGAACTACTGGTCGAAATTGAAAAATTCTTTTTGTGTTGAATAGACCTGAAGGCTTTAGGCTATAAACAATTACGCTGCGACTAATAGGAGCGAAGATACAATGGAAAATGTGAAAAAAACAGGGCAGTTATAAATCATAACTTATATCTTCTACCCATGGGGACGAAGTCGCGGGCAACAGCTAGTTGGTAATATATATACTCGTAATCACGGAAAACTAAGCTTTTATCGTAAGACGCGGCCGCGGGCAAGCGAGTATTTCATAAATCCATACATATCGTCTCGAGACAAGTTGTTTAAGTGCCCGATAACACGTTCACACAGACCGACTGATCAATAAACTTGCAGTTTTATAACCACAGATTAATCTTAAACTGGAGCGCGTTTCTGTATAGTTGGCAATGCAAGTCACAATCAGATTTCGGAAAGTATTTGTGTCGAAGCGTTATAATTTGTATGGAGAAAGGTGTCTTATATAATGAATTTATGCTGTGATACTAATTTCAACCCTTTTTTTAGATTATTCTTTTCTACTACTTTCGCACCCCGTCATAAGTACTAAAAATCTGATAAATATACAGTTAGATAGTTAGATCCAGACAGAACAAATGATCGTGCTCATCACAAAAGCATTCGGGAATCGAACCCACTACCTAATGTATTTCACAACAGGCAAACACAATGGCATGGGGAATCTGAATCACGATAAACTTTTGTTCTTGACTGTACTGACACGTGTTACACACAAAGTTTACGTAACAAAGATTTTTATATACCGCGATAATCATGTTTAATTGGCTGATAACGGTGAGGGTGATAAGATAAGCCAGACCCAGTTAGCCAATGATAGGACGTTGACATACTGTGACTAGGCTTGGCGAGCTTTCTTAGACACAGACTTTTGTCGCCAGTTGAAAGTCGATTGTATGATTTTACTCTTAACATTTCACAAATCACACATTGACCTTACTACTTAGGCATACATTACAAAATACCTAACAACTTTACAACAAAAGCGTCACGACATCGTGACACTACACTAAAGGGTGCACGGTAACAATAGCCAAGTAATTCACAAATTATTTATGTATCGATAAACAGAGGCCTTAACTAAAAGCCGTAATTAAACAAGGAGGTACGACGTATTTGTTAAATAGATCATAAATACATCTAAATTTATAAGTTAATATTAATTATGGTTATAGTTGCGTATTTACATTATTATTATCCGTCATAAATAAATGTTTAATGATTGGCGTAATTAGGTAGGTAATTTAGTATTTTATGGCAAGCTTAATTTTAAATTGATTAGTGACTTTCATTTAAAGGGACCAGGTTTGACAATCCGCAGAGGTGGCGTGGTGATTGGGCTGTGTCTTATTTTTTAATTTTAAACGGAAAAGACAACTAAGCTGTTGGTATTGTAATATGACACGCTGTTTTAGCTGTTTATCTTATGTGTGCAATAATAACATCACTTCCGTATATTAAACCAGAAAGTTCCGTAAATTTAACCTTTTAGCCAAAACAAGTATGTCGTAATCCAATCTTGTATTTAATACAGTAACACTTCATTCCATATCCGAAAACATTACACACTATTTTTCTAATGATATCATCAAAACTACTCAATAAATATGTTAAGACAGTATAAATATATTGAAAGAGGTTAAATTATACAAATGTAGTAAGGCTTATAAAGGTAGTCGAACTGTCAAGACGATTATATCTATAAGACTAAATAAAACCGTAAAATATAATAATCTTTATATCTTGTTCTCATACTGACTTTACACTACGATACTCAACGCATGGAGTATTCAACTTTTAAAGGTGGAATATTAAGGTTTTTCATACACTAAGTAACGAAATCGAATTAATTTAATTTAAAACACAACAAACATTTTTTGCCATACAAATGAAATCTACGTGGAAAACATGGGGTTTAAATTCTCAACTGACACTCACTCTGATTCTCTAACTAACCTAATGCGGACATAGAATTTCATGAGTATCGGTCAAGCCATTTCGGAAGAGTTTAACTAAAAAGACTTCATCACGAAAATGTTTTATATTAGAAGATATACCTTAATGCAGTCAGAGCGAGATCAAACTATAACAGCTTTCGCAGACGGTTCCATAAAACTTATAGAATTGATACATTCGACATTAGTGCCTAAGGTCGTCTTTTAAAAAGTGCATAAGCGACTTGTTATTGTTGAACTTTTTACTTTCCGAGGATATAATAGTTTCGGGCGAATAGTGCATTACAAAATTATGGTGTGCCAGATTCGCCCGCTGTTTATTGCTGTAATTGTAAAATATTTGCTGTAAATTTTTCTCGGGCGAATCTGCCCCTAAAAATATTCAAAATTAAAAGTAGTAGATTTTCGAATTTCGTTAAAATCGACTACTAACCAGACAATAACGGAAACAAAACTAATGAACACAGAATAGTGTCCTAAGACAAGAAAATTGTCCCATTTGTAGTACTTGTAAATAAATGTCATTGTGTACACAGGGCTTTAGTCAGTGTAATCTTTAATAATCCCACGTCATCAAATTTCACAGCCGATTCGAATATGACTTGATCCCAAAGGAAATGTCGTAAAATATCATATCAAGACTAAGGTCAAGGTTTTATTGAATATATTATTATTACAAGTTGTAAAAGTTTTGAATTTCAATTTATTTCTATTTCAATGTTATTTTATTTTGTATCGAGTTTCGTTACGTCTTCTTTATAATAATATACGTAATATCAACCTGTTTGACTGTTGCTATGCTAAGGTCGAAGGCCTTATAGCTTCATTAAACACTAGATGGTAGGTTTAGATCAAGATTATCGCTTGTTTGTAACATACATCAAATTAGCTGTAATGGGTAATTTTGTATGCGATACGAACGTTAACGTTACTTAATGCAAAATTCGTATTAATTAAAATCATATTTTATCATATCGAAAGATAGACTGGCAGTCTACAGTTAGTGAGAGCTGTAATCGGCTTTATAACATTTTTGTTTTATGTCGCCTGTTTTTGATCCCACTGCTGGGCAAAGGCCTCCCCTTTTCTCTTCCGCACCTCTCTATTCTTTGCAAGTCCGGCCATTTTATAACAATTGGTAGATTATTATTAAAACTGATGTGTATAATCACAAAAATTTGGTCATGGGCCAAAACAGGACTTTCTACAAATTTAAGGATGACCGGTTTTTTATAGCACAATCACGTCCAATCTGACCGTATTATCCATTCAAACAAAAAAGAATCTATAATTCACACTATCCTGTTTCAAACCAGCTTTGCGTTCAACATCTACATAGATCAAGTCTATTAATGCCAGCTAACTGCGCGTGTCGAATCGAAAACGAATTGTTCACAGCACAAATACAAGTTACATAATCTAAAAGTGTACTTACGCAGAAATTATGACGCCTAAATGTTCGCATTACTCAAATTATGCTTCCTTTCCGTTCATCTGAAACAAAAAACGTATAAACTTTATTTATGGAACTATAAAGTGACTGTAAAATATACAAGAAGGTGAGAAATTAGTGGCCAGTTTGGGCAGTGTCAGTTTAACCCATTAAAACCTTTTATTATAGAGGTGCTTGTATCTATAAATAAATCAGGTAAAGCCCACCGTCGCGTTTGAATATTTACTTCACAATTAAGAACAGACTCAGGAAGAGTCATTTATTATCCGGATAACAGCCGTGACTTAAAGTCTCAATCAAGTTTGTTTCCTTTAGTAACAAAGAGACAAAACATGCAGACATGGACATGAAAATAACAAAAGCAATTTGCGGAACATATCCAGTTATACAAGGCAATTCTCATTATCAAACCACGTACTTGCCAAAGCAACGAAAGTCAACATTCCAAGAACCCATAGCTTCCTATGGCAACAAAAAGTCGTTGCATCATGATCCTTTAGGTCAGCTCCCAACATTGTCTAACCACAATGGCAATTGTGAGAAAGAATCGCTAAGCGAACAATAGAACCGAGTCAGCAATTAGCAATACCAATTAAATATTTGTTTAGATAGCATATTTGTGTGGCCGATCTGTTGCAGCTAAATGAATGGATGGACGGTGAAATTGTAAGCAATTGTTTGTAATCATGTTTTGATTGGCGTGAAATACCTTCTTGTAATTCGTTTTGTTATTGTTCGACGGCTCCAAACGGAACAATACTGGCGCTGAGCGCGTTCATTTGTTTCGGAGATCAACTTCATTTGAGACTTGATAAATTGAAAAGAATTAATCGAAAATTAGAAAGCTGAGAGCAACTAGACTAGTTTCTATTACACTAGATTGGATGAAACCAGAAACTGGATTGAACAAAAAACGGCAATAAATGACACATCGTAAGTGTATCAAAAATAACGTAGCAATTTCAAATCGCACTTTACGATCGATTTAATGGGCAGGTGGGACCAATTATGCTCGAAGGCTTAATTTAATTACTTAAGTTTCTACAAAAACATCGTTTTAGATTAGGGAAAATTACATCATTAAATTTAAGAGTCGTTGCTGCATGTATATAGGTATAATGAAAACTATTCAAAATAAATGACCAATAAAAAACGATACACGAAAGTATGAAATATGAGCTTCATAAAACTTTCAATAAGATTAAAGAACTATAATTCAATTGTTTCTTCTTAATGAAACAAATAAAACGACGGATGAAATTATAGTGTGTGGAAATGATACTAACAATTGAAGATGATCAATTTCAGTAACTATAGGCTGTGTTAATTGATTACCTGAAGGAATGTTCAAGTGATATATCGCATCGAGTATCCGAGCAAATGGAAGACAAACAGTAATAAGCATCATTTAGTTTATAGACAAAGTTAATAGAAATGAACCCTCGGGACTATAAAATGGGGATACAACCTCCAGTGTTAATTCTGGTTATGAACTAAGTGTGTTTCGTCTAAATCAGTTCAGCGGTTTTTGAGTGAAAGAGGAACAAACATTCTTACATCCATACACACTAACTTTTCCGTTTATAATCTTAGTAGGGTTAATCGCTTTAAAATAATTATAATGAACCTTTACTCTGAACAGGAAAATAAGAGATAATAAATATTGAAAGCATGTTTCTACTGTTCATAAGTCTTGTGTTTTAAGAGGCACAGAGAAATGAAAGTTAACGGGCACATACATTGTAAACTTTACACGTTACAGTACGACATATACTAAGGGAGAATATATACAAAGTTTATGTTAAAAAATAAATCAATATTATTATTACCTAAAAGCTTGAGACATACTAAAAGAAATTGTTGGTTTCCTTTTTACGCAGGCATAATTTTTGTTACATTACTGCGTAAGATGCTATAGGAATGAAAAGTGTGGCATTTGCAAACTCATTTCTCAACATCAACATACTTCAAAATGCAGGACGTATTTTGTCAATAAAATAAACAACGTTCTTTATCCGTACAAGGGATAAAATATGAATGATAAATAAACAATACATAAAAGAGCAGCATAACCACCCTTGCATAAGTGATGTCAATGTTTCGGAGTTGCGTAGGCGCACCCTGGCCGCGTGGGTGTGGGAACCGGTCCACATGACTCACTTATTGGACAATAATTTTGGTGGTAAGACCGTTACGTCACGGATTTAATAGGAAAAGGGTAGAATTTAATGCATCTGCTGACCGTATAAAACTATGAACTGATGTTGAGGCTGTTAAATCTCAATTTGCATAAAGTACAGCTTCTACTATGTTATGTCAAAGTAAGACTCTTGCAATTGTGGGAGCGGGATGACACTCTACATCGTGTATAGCTCTGACTTCCACAGCTACAATCGTTTATCTCAGAGATGTCATGGTAGAGGTTTTAGTGGTAAAATACGGTGCTGGTGCTAGTTTGACCGTCTATAAATTTGGTTTTTAATGGTGCGACTGCAGGTTGTAGAACAACAATTTAATTGAGTCAGGAGGATATAGTGGTGCTTAATTCTTTAGTGTTAAGACCTTCGTGTGCATAAAATTGTATGGAGTTTTAATAGGTATTGAACTTCAATGCGGTAGGCGGAGGACAGGGTACAGTGGTGCAACTTTTGGGAGGCCTATGTTTAACAGATGATGAATTTGTTTTGTTTTAGGGGTAGGTACAATTAAAATTGTTTGAACGATGAACAGTATTTCTCAAGTAATAATAGTAATACAGTAAAACTGAAGTATAATAATAGAATAATATATTCAGAAATTTGATCATTGCTACTGCCGTATATTTTATTACGTACCTACTAATTAATATCCTCCTCCTTAATATTCAGGTTTGTAATAATTAAGGTTTGGCAAAATCCGACTTAATATCAACATTTCAATGTAGTTTAATGTCATTAATTTTCTGGGAATAATAAACAAAATATAATGTATTAAAATACATTTCTTAATTATATTAAAAAAACTAACTAATACGTATAACCAAACTAAACAAAAGCCTCTTACTAAATTCCGATTAATTTATAACTCAGTGTGGTATTCAAGGAATTATTTAATTGCCACAATCAACGCGCATGTCATTGTAAACAAAAATTTCACGTTAATTAAAATAAAGCTTTTAGAATAAATATAAAACTTTATTTGTTGTTCTAATTATTAAGTTCTCGGTGTTCTTTCACATTTCGGTTACTTAATCATTGTGTATCTGTGATATACAACTTGGTGCCTGAGTCTAAGACGCTCTTAAATTAAACTGCCTCATACCTTTACATACCTTTAAAACGTTCACACATTCCTTCGTTTCCTTCGATCTTAGGAAGTGATAATTAATTGGCAATACGCATTTGAATTCGAAAAGATTTTGGTGCCTCCCTAGATTAGAACCTACGACATTTAACTTGGCAGACCAACCGTGACACCTATTCTATCACACGTTTAAATTGAGTTCGTGAATGAGCGGTAGTTTTATGGCTTGCTTCCTTTAGCAATTCATTTGAAATTTATAGTTGTCCTATGTAAAGTTATAAACTTGCAATCCTGCCAGTATCATGTCTTCTAAAATCACATTTTTGCACTTACATAAGCGAGACAGCACTATATACTACGTAGCTTTATCTCGCTTCCACAACGGCGATCATTCGAACAGAGCTTACTAAGTTCTCAGGTCGAGCGAGCAATCAAAATCCCGTATATCATTTAATATTAACTATAAATGAAGATTGTGAAATGTAAATGTTTATTTATGAACTCAAACTAAAAGATCACGAATGTAACGATGGCACTGTCATCAATACACAATTAAAACTTTGATCTCAAAAGGAACTCTATCACAAAGTAGTAAGGTACATTTTCGCAAACGTTGACATAATCTAAAGATATGGCCGGTCATACAATTGTTCTCACACATCTCGTACTGAATCATCATAGTCGTGAAGATTCATACAACAAACTAGAATCGTATACAATTTCAATTTACTATGAGACCATCACCTCAGCTATCTATAAAAATGACGTGTTCAAAACAATAGCAAGAGCAATTCATCATTTGAAGCACTTGGAACTTACCCACTTACAAGAAATTGGACCACCTGAATACATCGCAATCGAGACGATTTTTTTGTAATCGAACACAAAATCGATTTAGGGTAACATTGAAAGAGAGTGTATTACAAAAACCATTACATTCACGTAGAATATAACACAAGTTAATCTTTGAAAATAGCTACTTTCAGCAGGTCTACCCTCGGAACGAAGAAGGACAAGAGAAATTTCCTCCGTAAAAGAAGATAGAGACCGTTCAAGCGCAAGTAGGACTTACGATACTGAGGGTTCCGTACAAATAAGCTAAATATTTGACCACAAAACAAAACGTATTACAAACATAGCTTTATCTTCACAGATAAAGCTATAAAAGACGGCTAAAAAACAGTCCAGTATTATCACACAACAACAACACCGGCAAGTATTATCAAATTATTCCAGCCGTTACAACATGAAACAGGAACAAACATACACACCCAAAACTTTCATCTTAACAACATCCAAATCGATTTAAGTTAACATCGATGTCGAGGACGAATAATCGAATACAAAGGTTTCTTTTTCGACTTTCGCTGCGTGGGTGAGAAGTGACATAAACAAAATCATTCAGACAAACATGAACAGGTTGAATAAATATGAACTGAATATGAATAGAATAGATTACAATACAAGATTTATTGATGCCACACCGGTAGTCACAAAGTATTTAGTTGGAAAGATCTCAATAGTCCATATTATGATTTCTTGAGTAAAGTAGTATCGTTACGTAAAAATATGGTGGTGCTTGTCATTGTTAGGAATATTCTTCTCAAATAAAAGTACATCATTGTATTTTTATAGAAATGCCAGTAATAGAAATAATGCACATTGTATTGATAGACTTCTTTGAATTTAACCTTATTGTGAGACTCCACTGTCTGTCCATATATTTTTCGTCTATCATAGAGATGCATCTCATCAACTGAAATAAATATTAACTTGAAATTTTCATAGAAGATGTACTTCCTCGTTGTTACACAAAAATATCGGGGTTTATCAACCGTACAGTCATAATACGATAGGCGACTAATTTATTTCACAAATTTGTTATTTTAAGATCGTCGACAGTCGTAATTCCGACTCGAATATGTCCATTAATATGCGCTTTAAGCGCAGACATCTTTCATATCTCCAAGTAAACCCTAAGGCATCCCAAACCCAAGTCATTCCAGACATCGGGAAAACGGAATCAAACCCAAAAGCCATCATATAAATGCTGCAAATAGTAAAGATATTAAGAAAATCTTGATACCAAAATTAATAGATCTGTGGTCAAAACTCAAAAGCTTATCTTCCAATTCAACCTATGACGATATCGATGATATGTCAAACATTTCAATAGAAAATCAGCTATGAATATTAAGATAATGTCAAAACGTAAATGTTTTGTAAGATTCATTTGCCACATAACTCGCTGTGACGTAGTATAGAGTTGTGAATGTCTAGATTTCTCGAGACTATCGATACTGATAACGTATTTCAATTATTTATTCGACGTTTGAGGTAAGTATTATTTGTTACGTTTATTTCTATTGTGAATTTTTGAAGATTGCTACATTTCTGAGGACACAAACCATTTTTTTTATTTTATATTTCTTATACATATTATAGTTATTTTATTCTCAAGTAAAATACTGAACTTCCCCCATTCACGCATTCACCCTGTTTAACTCCTTTGTAATAAAGAAGCATTATAGGTAATTCGTCTTTCACAGGATGAATTTATTAAGCAATATATTCAAGTGCTATCGCTTTTTGAAACAGAATGAATATTCTAAGTGGAAACAGCCGTTATTACGTTAAGCCTATTATACTTATATTCTCATCATTGTTTTGAAAACCATTGCGGTACTAAATGGCCCACTTAAAAAGTAGAACATTTTACAAACAACTAATTTAAATTCAGTGTTCATAAGATTTTTACTCTAAACTTCTTAAGTCATTATGACAGTCGATTATGCACAAAAGGTGAGTTTTGCTTCTTTTAGCTTTGAGGTACATTTAGCAATCTATTATTCAGAGAAGAAGATATTTTTAATATGTCCAATATTTTCAAATAGGTATTCGCCTAAATACATAGAACAAAGTATTGGATTATGTAAAAAAAAGACTCTCTTTCTCGTACTTCAGAATCATATTTTTTTATAAGCTTGCACTAAATCAAATTTTGCCCCAGTTCTCGGTATTAATAAAACATATCGGACATCAAAAAATGCTTTAATGAACGCAATAATTTGTTACTTTACCAAAATTATAAAATATGCTATCTATTACTCGTAAAGCATGGCAATTTGTACAGAAAGACAGGTACCAAGAAATCGATGCATAGTTGAACGACACATGCCAAACAATTGCTTGCACGATTCAATTTACGTACCCGATACTAAACCCTCGTAAAAAGTAGTGTCAAAGTTTAATTGATAGTGTTCAAGAAAAGTTTAAGAAACATTTACTGAAAGGAATGTCGTTACAAAGCGAATGTATCATTTTTTTTAACATGTCGACATTATTCTTAAAATCAACACTAACAAATGAATCACGAAAAAAAATAGTTTACCATATACTTCAACTGGTAAAATTCGAGAATTTATTTCGATTTTCAAAATGCACTACAAACTTAAAAACATTTGTAGATGTCAGTTGTTTTTTGGCCTGTACGTTCAGCGTTGTTATCTTGTAACAAGTTTTATATTTGCAAAAATCAAAACAGCTTTCTTTCTGATATTTTATATAAAATCTACAGACATTTTACTATCCTATAAATATATCACGTCGAAGCATTCCATCTGTCGAATAAATAGATACACAAACAACAAGAAACACATCTGAAAACTGTTGTACAACACCTTATAGAGCGATAAGTCTAAACCGAACAAGACATTATAAAAACAGTGTTTCATCCAATCCTGGTACTATTTCCTAATCCGTTAAGGCATGGAATACCGGCAAATCATACATGAACAAATAAAAGGGAAAGAGGAAGAGAGGTTCCTTACAAATAAGCAGGAGGAAAATGAGATTCCGAAAAGGATTTTTCCATCATCACTTTTATCATCATATTCACCAAGTTCTTTGTTGTTATAGTGCCAACAAAAATACATCATCTGTGAAAATTTTAACCGTCTAGCTATCATGGTTTGTGTCATACAGCCTAGTGACAGATGGAAGGACGGATGGACAGCGCAGCTTTAGTAATAAGGATTTTACCGTTTTTCTAAAGAACCCTAAAAAAGTAAATGTCGGCAAACTGAATACAGCAAGTGGCCAATTGACATTTCCTTCAAATGGAATTTTATCGAACCATTCTCTTGTCCTTTAGTTGGTCCTACAAGGCTCGCAGTTTTTTAACAAGCGCAAACAATACCGAGACATACGGGTAAGACGGCGAGGCAACAAAAAATAACTATTTGTTAAGAGAATTTCTTCTTGAATATTTTTTAGAGGTTACGTGGTTCAATGGTTAAAATAAATCTAAAAGCGGAGGCACCAATATTTAAACTTTCTTTCGATCGCGGACTCTCAGCAACCGCAGCTTTGAGGTAAAAATTTGGTGTTATTAAGTGTCTTAATCGTGGAAAGTTATAAGCATGCATGTATCATCACAAAAATATATCAGTATGCCTATCACACGGACGAAATTGTAAAGAGATTTTGCTTTAGATTCAAATCAAGCAAAAACTGCAGACTAAATCATACTAGTTTTTGCCGCACCATTACCCAATTAGTTTCAGTCAATAAATTTTGTCAACGAAACACCCACACACTCAATACCCATCATAAACTTCAAAAACTCGTCTGAATCTAATAAATTAAAGACATACACCTCCGAGCAAAAAACATCGCACGCGCTTGTTTTTCGAGTCAATTTAATTGATGGTCGCGCAGCCCCTATGTCATACATCGTTAAAAGCAAGTAACAGTATCCAGTTTGAATTGCGTAAAGACTTGCTTGTTGATAGGGACAAAAAAATACCGAATGCGAATACATATCAGTATGAAGTCGAACGACACGGGCCCGTTCACTTTTTGTGGTTACAGTAACTGGTATCGTTCAACGCCATTCATTGATTAATTGTTTGTATAACAATTATTGGAGAATTTTTTTGGTCTTTTCTTTCCGAATTACGAAATTAACGGTATGTTTAGGTCGATTCAGACGCTTGGTGTAAAATATGAATATTTAGTTGAATCTGGGGAAATTTTAAATCGACTATATCACTTTAGTTCGAATGAGGAAAGAAATAAAACTCTACCAAAAACTGAGCTATAAAAAACGTTTTCTGCAGTGTATTATTCCACCCATCTTTCCTGATGTTATAACTTCAAATTATCTAAAGAGAAAATAAATCAAAAGATAGTCTCGAAAGCAAAGAGACTGCACTAAAATCATGATATACCGGAGACTGTATTTAAAATAAACAAACTTTCGAAACTATGAATATTAATTACAATCAATCAAGTTTGTTAACTGGACGAAGCTAATTGGCACCACCTTACTTAACGAGAGAAGTTAATCCACAGGACTGGAAAGTTAGGTAGTATTGAGTGGTCTGCAAAAAGCTACCGTGACCGGTGAGCCGGGCTAATCTATCAGCCTGAATAATGTGTCTATCAGTCTTCTCAACTGACTCGGTAGAAAATGAGTGGGAGGACGCATTAGTCGAAAGGGGAATTTCGATTAATACTTGCTTAATACGTCCAGCTGCATTATTGCGTCAGTTATGTTGAATGATCACTTACATGTTCCGAACATTAATTACAAAACCACTGATTGAGTTGTTCAAGCTGATATATAATTCTCGTAAAGAACATGAGACGTTGAAATTAATGCAGAATGAAGCAAAAACAGTTGACGCTATCGAATACACGAATCAAATTAATAAAGCAACTTCTATTTTAACACTAGATATGTATAAAGGTGATATAATAGCTTTAGTTCCCGATTAGAATCAAGTGTCAGCAACAAACGGCAATAAATAAAACAAGAAATAGATGTTTACAATGGAATTTCGCGTTATACAAGAAACGTGATTTGCTGGTAAAATGCGAATCTCCCACGTTCGAACCATTGCATTGACATTTGAAAACAGAAGACAGACATCTTTGCACAACTGAACGACAAACTAGTTTATAGGTACACCAACAAAATGGGATGGGTCGTCTTCTACATAGGATTATGTATAAGTATTATGAAACTTTGTATCGAGGTTCCGGCTATGGCTGAATGCAGACAAAATACGACGGAATTGTTTGGAGTATCGTTCAGATGTTTCAGAGGTACACTATGCTTTGTAGTGGTGTTGTCTCAATGGATATTTCTTTTGTATTGAACTTGCGATCATAGACTTGAATAAAACTGGAATTGGAAATAGTGATAGATCGCGCGTGTTGCTTTTGGAGAAACAGCCAACATTAGCTGATGCATAAATGATTCAAATTATACTTTCATTAGTTGATGCATGGATAATAAAAATTATACTTTCTCAATACTTTTAGCGATTACATATTATTTTGCGTGTATTTCCGACAATTCTTTGAAATACCAGTTTTATAGTTGACCGGAACCCTAATCATGAGCTTTTCACCTTTCACGCTGAGAGCAAAGGCGTGCACAATCTCAAACACAATGGAATCGAACTAAAATATAATATTTAAATAAATGTGAAAGTCAAAATTGAAATATTACTTGGTCACGAATTTTGGTGAAATTCGACTAAGTTTACTCTTAACTCGAATAATTATATTGGTTATCCCTCAAAACTGCGCACGATCACCACTATAATTATAATCACGAATCATTAAAACAAAAAAACATATTGAAATAACTTGTTTACTTTACCATTCCAATACCAATAACATAGGTGAAAGGTTTCTTTCTTACCAAACATGTGAAGCTAAATCGCTATAATAAAACGTTTCAAGCTAATTAGTGTAACTATCAAATCTCACATTACAAGAGAAAAAAGAATTCAAAGAATTTCTTCGTAGTCTCCCAAGTTAGAACCATGGCAAATTATCGTCATGTCTATAAAAGTTCAGGCTTCGCGCAGTCAAGGTCTTGAAGATGCCGTTATCGGAACACGGACGTCACGAGACGAGCGGTGCTTTCTGCACTTCGGATGCACGAATGTTTCCATTGTGAAGTCTGGAGATGGTTCTGGATGCACGATAATTACTTTCGCCTACTTTGAGAGGTTTTGCTGCAGTGGATCGAATTGTATGATACTTTGAATAGACATTGAACAACGATTTTTGTCAATGGCTTTAGGGCGGTATTATATTTCAGACATTTTTAGGTTATAACCATCAATTCCTGGTAGGATGCCTTCGATTGTTTTGAATACTGATTTCCATGTTATATTTTTATTAAAAAAAGATCTTTGTAAAATGATAAAATTGACGACAATGAATCACCCAAGTTCGTGCATATCATAAAAATTCGCCAACTTTATCTACCGGTGTAACAGACGTGACTGCACGTATGTTTAAGGATACAGCTATGACGTAACCAGAAATAAGACCTAAAAAGGCAATCTAAACACGTATAATTCGTGAATGAATGGAAACAAGTACTTGATCGTCACGACCGGCATTTACTTATTATCATGAACGGAGTTAAAACTCCTTGATTGTCTAAAGTACACTCGAAGGTAGCTACACAGTAAATTGGAATCGGATAACTGAGTAATTGAACACCATAGACGGTCGGCGAAATTCAACTGTTTAAGCAATTATCGAAATGGGACAAAAAATTACCATTGTGTTCCATTACTGACGGATACCTTTTCAAGTTCCATATTTTTGACGCTTCCCAAATAAGAAGTGCCTTAAGGCAATAGCCAAAAAAGAAGCGGATGGACAGGTGTTGCAAAACTCTTGTTTTTTCTTGAAAAGTATTTTACGATGGAGCCATATTTTGCTACACCCAAATAAAGGTTTTACTCTTGAATTAAAGCAATAGAATGTAACCCCGGTATTTCTCTTACCTAAGACCCGGCCTATTAAGAAAAACTCTCATGCAATTACGCCCTTTTGACACACAGAAAAACATGTAAACTATCCGCAAGCATCTCAAAACCTTAGTCCACCTAGTTAATTTCGATTTTACTATCCAAATAAAGCCAGCACAGATCGGATAGCCATTTTAGTTCGTATACAGACGATAATGGCCAAAGATTAAGATCTTTTTCGAATGAAATCGTAAGTAATAGACAGACTGGTCGTGGCCATATCGGGCTGTGACGATTAGACCCCAAGCAGTTGTTGTGAACATTTTATTGTGCTATAGAATATCATTTACATTTTACTCCAACTTGGATTAAATGAGTTAAATGACAGTTGACAGACGATTAAAACGATCTTCATTCCAGTTGAGTGAAATACTCGTACTTCTTTTTTGTCACACTATGTTGGTCGGTCGTGCGTAAAACGTGGAAAGCAACATCGTAGAGTTTAACAGCGGTAGGTAATTGGATAAAATTTATGTCTGGTTTTATTAACCATAAGTGGAAAAGAACATATAAGGTAGTAGTAGAACACATAACGTTAAGCTGATTTTACAGTTGCGTAAATTATACCCTTAGTTTAGATCTTAACTTTTAATCTAGGTTTTTTTGTGATAAAATAATTACGTTCAGATTTGAGGAAATACCTTTTCTTTTAATATTCAAGGATTTATTCGCAACAATAACGAAATTAAGTCTCTTTGCTAACCCGATTTCTTTACCGCAAAAACCGCTTAGTCGGTCAGAATCGCCGCCAAAACCGTGAGGTCAGCCCCAAACGTTTACTTTTGGACAGACACGATACGATAATGTCACTGATTGCAAAAGTCACGCGCCATTTTAACCACATTCGAGTTTAGGGTCCACGGAAATCAGACGGATAATTCGATTCGCCATTAATGTGGCGAAATATGGCGACTCGTGATTTTTGAAATTTTGCGTTTTTCTACCAGTTTTTTGTCATTGGGGTCATAGTGCGTAGGTATACTGTAAATGGGTACCGAAAGGGAAAATGGCCGATCCTTGTAAAAGGCAAGTAGACACGACTGTTTTGTTTCACCATTTGTGAGAAGTAGTACAAAGCAATTTTAAGTCTATTAGAGGAAATCTTAACCCAGTAAATGGAGAGTTCAGTCTTAGTTTTATGTTAAGTTAGCTAATTTTCCTGTCAACAGATAAACATACACTAAGGAGGTCGACAATAAGATTTGGTATAACCTACCATTCGTACCGATTGTGATTGACATTTATTTCATATTAAAATATAGCCCGTAATTATGGGAGCAATCATTTTTTATTTAATTATGTTATTAAGGCATCATTCTCTACGCTCTGAGTGAAAAGCTTAGTAGTAAATGTCAAGACATGACTCTTTCGGGCAGTTATGTACTTCATTCACTAGTTTTACTGCTAGATAGCAGACATTTCATTAAGCGTTCTTTAAGTATTCTAAACTATAATACCAAGGTCCAAAAGACTGGAATAGTCATTGATACTTCAACCATTACCATGAATCGCACCTTACACAGTTCTCATACACCCATAAAGTTCCCATTCACAACTTTTACTGCGGTCATCACAATTTCTCGGTGTATTAGCCATACTAAGAAAGCAATACACGATGTCACTGGAACTAATTAATGATTTGATAATGACTCACCATTCAAGTTTACGCTTTCGTATTTACACGTGTATGGCGTAATTTAGTTTTACGACATAGGACACACAGACTGACCATTATTTTTTCCTTAACTTAGCCTTTTGTCATATTCTGTTGGGTCAGTTTTGAAGTTTGAGTCAGAATTATTAAAAAATAGTGTAATAGTTTTCTTTTCAGTGTCAGGAAGAACTCTCGAATATATCTAATAAAAGCCATATTACTCACCTCTATCATGATTTACCAAAAATGGGCTTAAGTTTCTTATTCGCTTTTTGCTTACAAGCTCTCCACATTTCCAGATCAAGGTTCTATTACTCGTGAATTTTGAAATCTCATTAAATATTCACGAAATAATAAGATAATACAGATATTATTTAGCTGAAGATAGAAGAACAGCAATTAACCTAAATAAATGATAAATGAAAATGACCGTTCAATAGATTTAAGTACATGCTCCTATTATTATAATAAAAATAAAGTAATTATACTATTTACAGACCAAGGTACCGTAATTGGCGGGATGATGGTGCCTCACATGGCGTTTCAAGGCAAAAATAATTTGCATTTAATTCATTTAATGATGGCTAAGTGGTTACTCAAATATAGACATCAAAATATAACGAGAATGTTCAGTAATACTAAGGAGTTTTTAAAAGAAGGTTACATTAGCTATAGAGATCATTAAGTAATCACGATATCAATCAATACCTGTGTTCCAAATTTTGTCCAAATTCGTTTAATGGGTTTTGCGTAAAACATTCTAAGCTTTTGCGTTTATAATAGCAGTAGGAAGATCCAATTTTCATTTAAACTTTCTTAATTTTTTTATGAATTTTATTAAGTGTAACCATTCACTTTGGCAAGCCTCACCATCAGACATCTCTAGACTTAATCTGTACCACACCAAATCAACCAAATAAAAATCTAAGAACACACCTAATCTAACAACCCACACATTTACTAATACCTAAACATTTATTTCAAAGTAAATCGTGGCGTCGACAACACGTCTGGCTAACCGTCCGCGATATACGCATCCGCTGGCGTTGTCTGCAAAACAAGCAATAATGCTTCTTCCTCAGAA
Organism: Trichoplusia ni; assembly: GCF_003590095.1. Lineage (NCBI taxonomy): Eukaryota > Metazoa > Arthropoda > Insecta > Lepidoptera > Noctuidae > Trichoplusia > Trichoplusia ni. The sequence continues at coordinate 4,091,521 of NC_039485.1, forward strand.
TGCATTTTACAACGAAGCTTCACTCGACAGCATTCGAATTCAGCTGTCTGACTGAAACGAGATTGATGTGGGGATCATTAACAGGGAGCTTACTAGCATCTCTTAAGGAAAATAAGTCGTGGGTCTGAGAAAGAGATGCCGATATAAAGTGTAGAGCTCTGTCTCGCTCCCACAACCGCCATCTTACTTTAAGATACGGGGGTCTCGGCAAACGTGTATACTTCCCGTCTAGCCGGTAGTCTGTCTGTGTGTAGGTCTACCTAACAAGGAAGATGTATCGATAAATTGGTTTTAAATTTAGATGTGAGGGATTCTAAATTATTTTAATGTTGATACAGTTGATGGAGGTAAGATGTCGTTCTTAAATCATGAAATAAATACAATAGTTGAGGAAATTGGAAACCTTCAACAAATGCGTAGATTTTATCTTAAATCCAATTAAAACTAAAACTAGGTGTATATTTTTAATATTATACCAGAAGTAACTTTATGTTAAGCGTGCCAACCCTATATACTCGTAAGTCGATTGCTGAAATACTGATTTTATGATTTTGATTGGTATAAACAACATTCTCGGATATTAGCAAACAGTAGCAAAACCAATAGACGTACGACAATTGGTAGCAATCAGCTATCTGTTGCAGTTCTCATTGCCCTCGCTTCGCCTCCAGCACTTACCGATAGATATAATTAGCACCCGAAACGTGGGCTTAAACTATCCAATCGTTAGCAGAGATCCATTTTATTATTGTGAAAGAAGTATAACTGCGAGCGATTTCATACAGCCAGTCGGCCACCCGCCGTGTTAGCAGCCCTTGCAAATAGGGCTGGCACACGACAGGAAACAAATATTTTTGGAAGATATTTTACCGACATACAAGTCGTTGATTGTTGAAGTAGTGCCGGTGGTTATGTTTTTTTCAACTGTCTAGGTATTACATATTGCAAGATACATCCTAGTGACAGACGGACGGATGGGCAGCTGAGCCTTAGTATTAGGTCCCCTTTCGTCCTTTATCGATACGGAACACTTATAAGTATGTTAGTTTCTCGGCTGTTCTTCTGTTGCGAAAAAATTGTATTTTTTTTCATTGAGTTTTCTTTAAGTACATAAGTACCTACACCTTAAGCTTAAGTGGTCGCTTGCATATAATAACATTTCTTAGTGAACAATACAGTCAGTCGTGTCAAACTTAATGCAAATTACCTTGTAAACGCACTTGAACTGTTTGTAATTGTTTCCCAGAAACATTTTCTAACAACGAACATCTATGTTACCTACTCCTATTGGTCCAGAACTAAGTACCTTGTTGAAACTAGCTGTACTCAGTACAAATACCTCGGTTTTACGATTCTGCCTATTAGTTTAAACTCAGTTACTTGTGACTAGGCTTTACACTACATCTGTATTCGCTAACAACAGTAATGTACAGATTTATTGTATCCACCAACATATATTTTTTTCCAATATTTAGTTAACGATCCATCGTCCTTGTTAATTTATTTTTTTGATTGTATTACATCCCTCATAAATTGCCATTTAAGTCAAACAGAAAATTTATCAGAACCAACAAATTTTACAACGTCCTAATGAATAGAATTGCGGTTCTAGACGATTTATTGCAGATACTGTTTGGTCCTTACAAATCCTACTCGGTGAACCCGTTCAGTTTTATGATTTTATTGATCTGTCTGAAGCGCCTTTACTATGACCTCTCACATTTTAAATCGCTGTTAGAAAGAGACGCCGCTAATCGCAACGTATAACATCATCTCGCTTCCCCTACAGCAAGAACCTTGCTTCAAGTAAAGTTACACCGCTAATTCCGATGCGATAGCCAATAATTCTTGCCGAACCAATAAACGAAAGGAAGACAGACTTAGAGAAAACCCTAACGTAACGTTAGGCGTTGAACGATCACTAACCCCAGACAATACAATAACACTAGACCGGTTATCTAATATGGTTTTGAACGTACAGAACCGCAAACTGCAAATTCACTCAAGTCCGAAATTACTTTAACATAATAACGACTAAAAAACTTTCGAGAGATTGCTAATCTTGTGAAATGTTCTAAAATTGTGACTATGTTATGTTGTAACCGGTTAAAAAAGTAATTAAGTGGAATAAAAATTAAGTAGTAAAACATTTTAAAGCTATTAGATTTTGGTAATCGTATAAAATTAAATTGTTTTCCGTTATGTTTCACGAAAATTGCGTTATGAAATTCCTGATTTATAAATATCCAATTAGCGAAGAAGGAAATAAAAAGGTTACACGAAAGTTAAAGATGTAAGAAATTCAAATTTGATAAGACGAGGACACATTTCAATGAAAAGGACGGGATCGATAAAAATGGGATAAAGCCCTATTCAAGTCTAGAACTTGGAATGAAACAGTTAATTCACTATTAAATATTATAGGTACAGTATTCTTCAAAGCAAATAGTTTGGATTCCTAAACCTTGGACTTGAGGCACCATTATGAAGCTGTGGATAACACTACTCATAAATCAATAATTGATCATTCAATACCGTATCGTGAACATAAAATTGATTTATGACGCTGTACCTTGCACATATTTTACATTAAATACTCTTACTGCTAAGCTGGTAGTAATTTTTGCTGAATTAAATACCTCACTAAATCATATTCCCTGAAAATTCAATTGAAAAGCAATCTTTAGCTTTGGGCTTAGAATTCAAATTTACTTGCTGATTTCATTGGGCGACCAGGCCTTACATAAGATACATCTGAACTATTCTGTACCAAGAAACGCGTATACATCACGGGTCCATGGTATTGTTCAAGAAGAAGCTATGGTAATAAGCCAAGAGTTGTACAATGGCACTAAATCAGTTGGTTTAATATTGAGAACGATAACCAAACATGGTAACTTGGAAGTTATAAATCATAATACCAAGACTGGAAGCGACTCGGAAACGAATATTTAATTGAAATAGTGCTTATATAAAACGACAGGTGTTTTGTTATGTAATGTGTCACTATGGCCTAACCGACAGACAAACAGACAACGCAATATACATTTTATTTGAGCTAACGGTTTTAGTCGGTACCATAGAAGCTAACGAGCCACTAATGGCTGATTACTTCAGCCATCTGAACGACAGAGAAATTGTGAAAGAGTTTGGAACTGTATGTGACATACAAAAAGAAGGCGAGTACAAAACATCCGAAGTCGAACATGTGACCAACGGAGTGTTGGCTTCAATGCCTCCGACTAATGTCAATGTAAGTGTGCCAGTAATCAATCAAAAAGTTAGAACGACGCTCAGCTTTGAAGACAGGTTGTTAAGAGTAGCTGTAGTGAGACTGAATGACCTTTTTTCCATCATTTAATAATGTCATAATATCTGAATGCTTTTATAAGGATATTCAATCTATCACAATTATGCGTTAAACCTTCGTGTCCTGATTCGATTAGAGACGATCGATTAATAATTACATCGATTTCTGATGAACCAAACAGGTTCATCGATTTGATTCAAAATGCAGTATCAAATTACAGATCCATCTCTACGATAATGTCATTCAAATACTGTCGAAAGTTGAGTATTAAACATATAAACGTCGGCTTTGAAAACAGTTTCTTAATCGGCCTATTTCAAATTCTAACTAAAACTTAATTTATGGAATTTAACAAAGCGTATTACAACTCGAACCATTAAACGAGATTTAACGTCACATTCACATTCCTTTATTTATGTCTTAGTGCAATCTTGCACGGGAAAGACAAGTAACAGTTAAACGCCTATAGATCTATGACAAAACGATCATCGTTTAAAATATTCTAAACTCATCTTAAAACTTGTAAAGACCGCTCACGAAACACGCATCCCGCGAGAATTAATTACACGATCGGATGAACGGTACTCGCAAATAAACTAGGAAATCTATAATAAATTATCTGTATTACTTAGAGTTAGCCCATTGTGTTTACCGATGCGAGCTGAACCACTGTCAAGAGATAAACAGGCCTATAAAACATACTGATTGCTTGGGTAACATCGATAAATACCGGTCGAAGTGAAAAACGTTAGTTGACAATTTTAATAGACCATTCTGTAAGTTACCCATTCCTTGTGTAGGATTTATATCTTCGCGTTTAATTGTTCCGGTAGATTTTCCATTGCGTTCGCTATTTCTTGCGATATTATAAATATGGAAACGATTAACTTTAAATAGAAAAGTATGGGCTCGTTATCAACGTTAATCGTCTATTTACTTTCAGTTGCACGGATTAAAGGTTTATTAACGGCAGAATTATTGGAATTCTAGGATTGAGTACTACTTGTTTTGATGTAATTACTAAGTGTCCTACTTATTGCAGTTTCGTTCGTTATAAATTCTATGGAAACATTTGCACAGACAATATTTTGCATTAATTGAATGCATGGGCGTATTGGGCGTAGCTTGAACTATAGAAAACCACGACGTTAGCACACGCCGTTGGAAATAACTTTTATTAGGATAGTTTCTCTTCAATATATCTTGCCTTCCTTGTAAATTTGGGTGGAGTCTATTCCTTCCCAATATTATACAATGGACCATCTTAGGTACATTCTTGTCATGACAAATTCCTGTAATCCGCAAAAATACAGTAACAATAACTTTTTGGTGTTATCTCTAAGTACATTTACCGGTAGTTCTAGAAACCCTTGGTGACTTAAATTTAGTCTCCTTACCTCGTTCGTGGTAAATTTCGTCTTGGCTACCAAGAAATTGCTATCTTCGACCGTTAAGTAAAATTTAGTACCATGAAGGTCCAGTCCGAAGCCAAGCTTACAGTTGTCCCTAACCAATAAACAACGCGATAATTTCAAAGCTCTTCTAACATAAATAGTCAGTCGTTGAACCTACTGTTACACGCGTAGATTCATCACCGTTCGCAAGTAAGCAGGCAGACCACCTGCCTATCGGTTTAGCATAACGAAGTGCAATTTATAGTACGGCATTACTAACTACGTAGGCGGCGTTTAGTTCACTATAAAAGCTATTCTGAACTGGACACGAGTATTACGGAAAGTATAGTTTTATTGCTAGTTAGGTACTTCACGTATGGTCATGGGAAAAAGTTACGGGATTGGTAGATCTTTTTGTTTTCAATACGCAAAGCTTTGCTTCTGGATTCAAATATTAGGAAACGATCGTAATCATTTAATTATGAGAAATTGAGTATGGTGTTTTCAGTTTTGGTCTAAAGTAGAGGGTAATAAAAATGAGGTTACATACACAGGGGGCTATATAAACTTACTATAACCGTATCCACAGTTTCACTCCTAAGCTTCGAATTCTTCAAATGAAATAAACTAATAAGACAATCTGACGAAACCTATCTAAAAGAAGAGAAACTTCCATACATGTCATTCTTTTGTTTGTTACTATGCGATGCGACTTCAGTCTGTCTGTCTAGGCATGACCCTAAAGGGTAACTACGTTTTTCAAAGCCATCAAAACAAGGATACCCCTTGACACAAACGACAGCTAAAGAGAATTAACTAATGAAAAACGAATTAAATGCAATCCTTCAAAAAGACTAGCGACCACCACAGCGGCAATTAATTAAACGTCATTTTAAAGACGAAGCGCTCGAGTCACTTAAAGGATAATCGATTACCCGTGAAATCTTTGATTCGAATAATTCAAATTCGTATCCACTAAATTATATTTATCTCACAACATAAATATACGTTCGAACTGACAGTTGTCAACGCGAAGTGAAAATATGGTTCAAAAAGGACAAAACTAGGTTCGATAAGTTAAGGCATTGTGCACCCGCTGTCATATTCCTTGGATTCAGAAGTATTTTGTATGGTTGGGAATAGAAGTCGCCGTATTTATGTTATGATTCATTGGACGTAATCGACAACCGTGAGGTAGGTACCGCTTGCTCAAGGATTTATTGTACGTGATATTGTAAGGTTGCTTTTGTATGAGTAAAGGAAGCGGTTGGTTTGGGTTTTAGAAGAAACTGTTGAAAAACACGACAAATACGAGAATAATTTTCCGTTAAGCTTGTACCCTTTAGATAAGGAATCATCAAAAACGTCTGGCCCGTTGCATAAAACAAATATTGATCGCAGAAATTATTGTACAATAGACACTATTTTTCTTGGAAGAGATTATCATTTGGAGTCGAATAACAAAGTACATTTCAAAGTTTGCAAATTAAACTTTCAAAACGACTATTATGACTTATCCCATTATTAGCAAGCCTGATAAAATCTGATCACGACTTCGTTCACCAACTAACCTTTTTGGATGTCAACAGATCGTTTAAAACACAATACATTCTTAACAACAAACAATTCGAACTATTACTGTCATTCAAATTGAAAACTTTCTACTAAAAGAATCAATTACTGTTATCACACATCGATATTATCTTAAAGACTCCTACCACCATATCCTAAGACTACTTGCTACAACAAGTGTGGAAGCGAGATAGAGCATTACATTACGTATAACGCCATCTCTTTCCAACAAGTGCAACAGACTTACTTAGAGATGTAGTGCTTGCCTCTGTACTGTTACAAACATTATGGTATAACAATGCCCTTATCTACAACGTAAATGGCCAACGGGTACATTTAGATCGCAAATTGATTCATTAGATGTTTGATTAACCCCGTACTCAGATATTCCTGTACGATATGCAAATTGTCGATATCGTTGAAGGGATAAGGCACGAAACAGATACAAAGCTTACGCATTACGATTAGAGAATTGCTTTGTGCGTACAAGTGTAGGGTGCGGTGTTGGTTTGATAATTGCCGAGCTTGTTTTGGAAGCAATTCAATGATAAGCCAAATAATGTTAGGCGACCGTTTGGGCTGTAGACAAGGTTGAATTATTCAAATTTTTGTTAGTTTTCTTTATTTAAATTCAGTTTTTATGAAGCTTATTATGGTTGTGCAAGCGTGACAGCTCAACTCAGGACGTAGAGTGACATCTCTCTTACATACTCGCATTAATATTGTATTCGAATTTGATAGTAGGACCCCTAAGCATTTATATAGCGACACCGACATCCAACTCCTGCCTACCAACCAACTCCAGGCCAACCGGAACATGATTACCCAATTCGTTAGTTTAAACGGATAATTTTCAGTAGTTTTCAAAGCTTTTGGGTATCCTACTTTTATTACAAAAAAGTCTACTGTTAAAACAAAATAGCCATATATATTTACGATCTATTTCAAAACTCGATAAAGCAAATAATCTACATTATTCCATAACAAATAAAAGTTTCGCGTTGATGTCTATCTCACCTCATACATTTAACATTGATATGCAAAATAAGCTTATATCCCAGTCGGGATAAGGTGTGTATTTACATGTGCATCTCTGCATAGTTCGGTACTTCGTAGGAACGGTTTGTTCTCTACGATGACGATGTCATGCCGTTTCGTAGGAATGTGCATTCCCTGTTGTAGGTACGGTTACCTTTTTTTAGCAGAACAGTTGCTCGTGAGATTTCTTTTGAGTCTTCTCGATAGCTATTTATTTAATAGCACTTTAAGAGTAATCGGGTTGAGTCGTGCGGCGTAAACTAAGTACTTTTGCAGCTATTAAATTGTGGGCGAGTTAAGCCCTGTTTTATGAGTTAAATAATAATGTTAGAACATTTGTTATTAGGCTTTGTTGTTGGTTTTCATTTTCGTTTAGAAATTATTTTATATTTATCGTGTTTTATTTTATAACAATCACTCCTGTGCATGGCGATAAAATTTTAAGAAAGCTAGTCAATTCTCCAAAAGATTCGTCAGTAAAGTCCAAAAGAACCAAATTTAACACATGTCTTAATGCAACACCATTTGAATACGAAAATAAATCATCTTTATATGGAGGCTAGGAGAAATACGCAACAAATTTCAATGAGATTATAATAAGCATTTACTTATTTTATTCATAGGTATAAGTATTATTGAAACCTTTAATGCAGGCCCGTTTATACCTATTTCTCTTAATCCGATAAGCGGTAGTGAGCTAGTGACTAAGCGTTTGGTGTTATTCGTGTATTTTCCCGCTCTGAACGATTATTCGCGTGATCTATGAATAATCGAAATCGAATGAGCTGGATTAGGAGTAACGTAAAACGTTAAGCTTTAAAACAATAAGAGAACATTAAAAAGAATAATTTTATGTTTCTAAAATCGAAATTCTCGTTTGTGTATGTTTCATTTGTTTGTAAACTGTAATTGATGATTAATGACAGCGCAATCGTCATCTAAAATCAGACCAAAAAACACTAAAATTCAATCTACAACTTTATTAACAGGCTGATGCAGCCTGAGAACACCAAGACTTTAAAGTTAAATAAGGAGTCACATGACCATTATTTTAAGGAAATGTATTTTTCAATGACTTATTTGTTCAAAATACTGTACCCAAGTTATGAGAAAGGGTTCATCTCTAAAGCCACGTTCATCGGACCATTTCAAATACGTCCCAGCTTTTCCGAAACTCGTTGTAACCTTACAGTTATAAATTCTTCACATATGACAGCCCTATAAGATGATACAATAGTTCTATCTAAACGCATCCGTATATCGCAATGCGAAGGATGACCCACTTGTGGTTTACGAGTCATGCGCATGATTCGGTGGTGTCGTGACGAGCCCATACATTTTATGTGATATTAAGCTTAACACGTGAATGTATAAACCCTTTGTTTTGCAGGTTGTATAGCTTACGTGATTGGTGGAATTATTATGAGATCTGCTTTTACTAGACAGGATGATTTTGCTATGAATGATTAGTTCATGATTCACGTAACGTTTTGCCTGCGGGAAGCTATTTTTTGAAGTGGTAAAAGTTGTACTCAGCTGATATTTTTTTACATTGTAGGTGACGCTTAAGTTATTTTTAGGGAACAGCGTTTCTCGAATAATGTAGTAAATAACAATACAACGTATATCAATTTTAAGTAACAGTTAAGTATCACGCTGTCTTCCCCATTTTAACGGGTAAAGACGCGAAAGAATTACAATCAAGTACGTCTTAAAATAGTCGTATCACGTATTTAAGTTGTCAAAGATTAAGTGTAAGAACACATAAATGCTTAGCTTTACTTAAGGTTTACTGTTAAACATTAAGTTTTATAAAACCAATCATAAAAATGGTCATCTCTTAAGCTAAGTTTAGAGTTCCCGTTACTTTAAATTGCTTCTTAGGCTAAGGTTCTTGAATGAGAAGAATTATACTGATTTGTCCACCCTTCATAGCTCTCAACGTGCTCTTGCGATGGAGAACTAACTGAAAGAAACAACCTAAAAGTATAAAACTGCCTTTCATTAACAATGTATGAAATATAAAAATCAGCTTTTAAAGAAGAATATATTGATAAATTACAGACAATAACCGTTTAATAGATAACACTTTTTTCTCACTTTTATTTACAATTTTCAATTAGACCGACGACTGCCATAGTAAAATTATAAACACACAATAACATTCTGAAATAATTCCGTAGCGTCAAAGAATTCAAATTTCAAAACGAAAAAAAACGGTGAAAATAGTGACATAACGGACACACAAATAGTAAAGTATGCGATAATCAGGGAAAAACTGCGAAAGCAATTGTTTTACGAATTTCACGCTGACTAACACACATAATAAACACATAATTGACAATAACAAAAGTGGTTTATTAAAAAAAAGTTCGTTTTCGTTTACGTAATGCGGTTCAAATAAGCAATTTACAATTCGAGTCTAGACGGCCTACTACCAACTGTTAACGTGATATCTCTTCTTATCGTGGAAGCGGGACAGCACTATATGGCGTATAGAATTGCGTCTCCCTTCCACCACGACGTATCTTTTTTCAAGAGATATGTAATAGTAAGTCTAGAGCGCAGAATCGCAGCTCGCAAAACTGCATCGTAACAAATCGATTGTAATCGATAAAATTACTCGATCTGAAATTTAATCGACTTTTTCCACTACACACAATGTGGACTTTAATAAGTTTTTATTCGTATTGAACTAAGTTGAGACACAATTGAATTGTTAATTTTCTAAAGCCGTTTCGATATACCTGTGTAGTGTAATTATAGATATGTATAAATACGATTGTTAGAAGTGGGTCAGGCAGTGTTGTGTTGATACTTAGAATGTTTACAATGTGTAAGAAACTAGCACTGCGATAGGGTTGCCAAGTGTGCCACTTAAGTTGGTCAAATCAATTGTGCGAGGTGAAATAAAATTTATCGCTTCTATTAACTTTTTAGCCGACATTTTATTTTACGGGCCTATAACAATAGCGGTGATGATATTTTTTAATCAAATTTATTGACAGATGGCAAATTTCCATGGGCTGGTTCCAAGTGGCCCAGGATAAAAAATCGTGAAAGGAGTCGGGCAGGCCTTTGCCCATAAGTGGGACACAGTGGTCTACATAAAAATAATGTTATACCCAAAAAAATATTAAATACAATTATTAGTATACTTCACATAAATTAATTCGGCATTTATATTTTATCAATAGTGACTTTCTATAGTTTATAACATTAAAACCGCAGAACAAAAGCACGATAATTTCAATACAATGTTTTACGAAACATCAAACACCGACCCGCTATTATTTCGATAGTAAAAAACAAAATAAGATCTCTTCCTCCACAATCAGGCGTAAGTAATCATTGTTAGTAATAAACTACAGTTAATTGGTAGGTATCGGCTACCATAGCTCGAAGCGTTGCGATCTGAAAGCAGAATAATGGCAATAATCGCAAGTACTTACAAGGCGGTCTTACCGTAAAACAATTTACAACAAATATAAAAAGTTGATAGTTTGGAACTGGATTTTGCGCTTTAGAGCATTTTTTTTTTCTATTTCGATAAAAGCCAACATTTATACAGACCACAAAAACCACTGAGCAAGTTGTGTCGCGGGTTCCAATCCCGATGTTTTACGAATGCTTTTTCTGGGTGTGTGTAGACGGTAGTAAGTACTTAAAAAGAATTCAAACTAACGTCATTAGCCTTGATTTGAAATGTTATTTAAAAAATGAACTGGATTAAAAACAAATCAAGCATAAGTCCAATTTCACAACCTTTACACACTTTGTACCTGAAACTCAGCTGTTATTATTTATTTTTAATTATAGCTTAAACGTTTGTGAAAACCCTACGCTTACACAGTCCCTTTGCACAATATACGATCAGCACATTACTATAATTAAAATACACATGTCTAGTTAATAAATTTTCTTTGACCTATGTCTGTACAGTGAGCTGTTAGCGGGAGCGGGATGGAGCGCTACAAAACGAGTAGTGGCATATCGCTTTCTCATCAAACTTGCACACACAGTTCGATAGAAAATTGATTAACGAAATCCAGCCTCCATGAAGAATCGAACGTCTTTGCTCGTATCATTAGTTAACATGCTGTTATCATGTGCAAAGTAATGTTAAAAACGAAAAAGAGATAAAAACCTTTCGAGATATATGATTAATAGTGCGGAAGTTCCAAAATACCAAAGTTATTCAACCTCTCTTCGTATCAACAGACCACCTGACCACGTTGATATAATCACAATGATTAATTCAACAATTTTCAATCTCGTGAACCGCTCAACAAATTGCCTACACCCACTAATAAAATCCGTATATACGGAACAACGATGACGTCAAAATATAACGGTGTAATAGAAGCCAATTTTAGCGAGAACGCCCACAAATGAAATGTCGACAAACATTGTTATTTTAGTTAAGACGGCCGCGCATTACACCGACGCGTAACATTGGTTGTCCATTAGCTGTGACGATTTATTAGTTGAAAGGTGTTACCGCGTGTTACCCAATAGAGAATACTTAACTTACTTTACATAATTCGAACGTTAAGGTAAATCAATGGCTTTATTTAGTCTAATAATTTCAATTAAATTACGGTTCATTTCTATAAGTATACTATTGTCAATTAAACTTGACAGATGAGTCTACTCTCTTCCCTTTCCGAGTAATTGTAAGTGGATATATTTATTCGAGGCATTCAGTGTTTCCGTAGACGTTACGTGACTCTTGAGATCACATAATAATATTAAATCTTCTCCGAGAATCAACCTGTCTTTTGACGATTTATTGACTATATATAATGGGTTATGATAAATAAAATTACGTTTCGCTTTACAAGTAGTAAGTACGAGTATTATGCGCATCGGTTCAGTTTAAACCTATGATTTTAATAACATTATGACATACAAAGAATTGTTTTTTTAGCAGCAATGAAAGTCCCTTTAATTAAGTTAATCGACGCACCTATAATGGTAAGATCTCATAATTATTATCCATAACATTTACCACCATCTGTATCAGCCATTCATAGGAAAAGACGTAAATATCTGTCCCCACTTCAAATTAAAAAGACGCAAATTGCCTTCGCATAAATCATATCGTACAAAACGAGTTGATTAATTATACTGCTGTCAATTTTATAAACTGCATAAATATTTATTTATACGTCTATAACTGTTAATTTATTGATGAAATATCATCTGCTGAAATTATTGGTGATTTAAAACATAAAGCATTAGTTTTACCAGTGACGAAATTCGAAACTAATTTTTTTCGAACAAATTTGTCAGCTTATGAAGTAATGGCAGTGTTTTAGCGAAAGTGTCAACTGCATAAATAAGTTTGTAGTACGGAAAACTGTTTTGAGAGAACCGTAAACAACGCATGTACCACACATTCAGTGTAAACCAGAAAATAAATCAACAAGTCGCCGGCGAAAGCCGTTTTACAAATGATCTCCTTTTTCGACTGCAGATGGTAGTGCTCTGGAAATGAGAGTAAATAGATACATAGAAAGGATTGGTCGAAAGTAAAACCTGTGGGGTCTAGATAGAAGTTCAGACTTTGAATCAATATTATCTACGAGCAGGAAAAGTAGTTAACTACCTAAATGGTTCAATTCTTGAAGTAGTAAAGCAAAAATATTTATAAAAAAGCTCTTTAATCATCTCCCATCTCTTTTATTTATGTAATATTCTACTGCTCAACAAACCAACTCAAATTACTCTTCATACGACGTTACACCTTAGACCTCCCCAGTATACCGTTTAGTAGCATTCCATCCACACAATAGACGCGGTCCCTTCCACGGACTATTCATTAGATGGTTCATGTGAACCACAACACAAGTCAAGGAACATGACGAAGTAATCTTACACACAGTTAACACCGCCACAGATACTGCATTCGTGATATTCAAAAGGTCATAAACATATACGGACACGGTTTATGCTCTGACGTCATCGTACATAACATTCGCGCCCGTGTCACTGTCGGATGCCGTTCAGACTATTGCTATGAGTATTCCAATACCGTAATACTAGGGCGCCGTCTCAGTAGCGAAACGTGAGCGATAATTTAACGATAGACCCTCGAACGGTACCAGACAATCGAGAACGTTTACGTATCGCTTATCGAGAATCGCCACGATCGGAATTTAGGGTCGGTATATCGAAGATTGGCGATTGTACCGCAATCTATGCAGCGCATCGACTTGATAGAGATATTTGCTTTGTCAAGTAGCAATCGATTAGAGATGACTCTACCAAATCGATTTCAAGTTTAAAACTTTAGCTCTCTATATAAACATAACTGTAAGTCTGAGTACAAGTAGGTACTGTTGATCATTCATTTAAATCCCAACAGCACAAATAATCCGACAATTAACCCGCGGATGTAAAGATTTCTTAACAATTTCCTAGAAATTATCAGTTTTATGATTCACTCTTAGTCATTCGGATGTCGCAACATAAATCTCTGCGGCATCCGTCATATTACAAGTATTAGGTACGACTCTGCACAAAAACAATTGAAACATACAACTTATTAAGCACAGCGAACGGTAAACGAGAATAAATACATACAAGTCGTAATATTTTCATTACATTTGATGAACAAATACCCATTGATGATGCGAAACGGGAGATGGAACACGTGTAGGCTTCCAAAAAAGGCACCGACGGCGACCCAAGTAGCGGTGAAGTTTGTGCGGCCGCCAGAACAGGTTGTACCGAATTTAGGACAGCGCACAACCAGTTTACAGACATCAATTAATATAATTTGACGAACGACGAACTCCAAAACGTGCTTCATATAATATTGGATGCAGTTTCATAAACGGTAGATGTCGTTAAGTGAAACGAGGTGATATTTATAACACCCTTTGTGTAGGTTGCTACGACCAACAGTACTTCAGTAGATATTGATCAATATTTATAATTGCAATAGCTAGAAAGTCTAAACTGAATTTTAATCGGATTGCTTAATGCGAAATCGAGTAATCATAACGATGGAGTTCTATAAGAGCTTACATGAAACGTTACGATTCTTAGTAGATTTTTATGTAAACACAATTAGTGCAAAAATTAACATGATTACATTGGTTCAGTTTATGTTCAGGTGGATTTCAAATCGAGTGAAAGTTATTAAATATGTCCATTGGCATTACGTAATTATTAGAATCGACGAGGCATATTTGATGCACGGTACGGTCCAAGTCTTGCGCAATGACACCCACTTTAATTGCTGATATTAATTCCGATTTTCATGTCAACTGTAAGTTGGCTTTATAATTATCTAGCTATAAATTATTACATTTAGTTTCCTTATCTTCGAGCTTTTTATTGCTTACCGAAGTTTACACTTGTAAAATATTATGATTGATCACCCAAGCGTGTTATACATATATAAAGTATGCAATCAAAACACTTACAAATTTGTTCTTAAGAATATTCGTCAAGTTCTGAACAACGTTAGTGTAAAACTGTAAAAGTATGAAAAAAGATAATTCATAATTAATTAAGCATACCGAAACTGCAGCTAACAAACCGCTACTAAATATACCGAAACAGTTATAACATTCAAGCAGTTATGTTTGAAGGTTATATTAACAGAATTAATGGTCAAAACTGATTCCGCATAGGCAATGATATTACATTAATTAAAAACAGGCAGACTCGCTAAACTATACTGTTCTAAGAACTCACTAACGGTTCTAATGTTCAATCATCTTTATGGCAATCTATAAGATTAAACAATACAACTTCGTCAATCGATTACGAAATAGTTTTCTATTAAGTAAACAGTGACGACTAATTAGGAACCGGATTGAATGGACAAAGCAAGTGGGCTTTAGACCACATACTGTCAATAGACACTGCCTGTATAATAACACCATTAGCCGGTGATGATTATGATGACTTGCACCTGATGTAACACAGCTAAGCCTTAAGAACTAAATTTGAAATTTAAATTTTGACCCACATTGACTTTAAAAGCCAAGCAAATGCGTTATGGCACACAATAATAATGCCGAGATTATAAAAATATTGAAAATTTAAATTTTTCACAGTGTAGATGAACTTCCATCGTAAAAGCATAAAAGCTGCAGTATAATCAATATAAATAATAGAATTTCTCACGCTGTTTTTTCCTGTTAAAGAAACAGTTGCATAAATATTCATAGTTCGAAGACAAAAGCAACAAAAGTGAACATGGTACTTCAAACATGAACACACCAAAAAAGCTCTAAGATATTTTAGTTAAAACGAATAAAGACAATACTATAAATGCATGAGAAACAAACTGATTGATAAGATGATAAAGGGACCGTTACAAGCGAACCAAAGATATAAATAAGACGAAAGATACGATTGTGAATTACAAACGGACACATTCACTGACATACAATACGCAAGGTATATACTGTAATACATTAGATTACAATATTCTAATGAACCCTGGGAATGAGAACTTAAAGACAAAACAGTACAAAGATGCTTGGCTAACAAATCTTCATCAGTGTAAGTTAAAACGAACAATGGGTCTTGCGATGGATTAACAGCATTCGAAGCTTCATCAAAAGGAGGATCACCATTTTCAGTAATATTTAGTACAGATACATTACAATGCATTCGCTTATTTAGTTCAATGCTAATGTTGTCGATAAAAAAAAGGCATGTCACAATTACTTTTGAATTTCTAGGTATTGTGGTCTATACATTCAATACAAAAGTTTGGACCACTGTTTTCTATCTATACAAATTGATAAAAGCAAGCGTTCAAGCAATTTATTGAACTAAACCATTTTTGTAACACCTTCCAATTCATTCGTTGGAATTCAATTAAGGATTGCAGTCGATAGTGTAAGAGTTACGTGAATAGCCATTTTATTATTGGCTGCACGATCAATTTTCGCGGTACAATTTATCTTACCAATTATAAGTCCCTTTGCTCCTTGGGCCAATCAGGTATCGGTTTCGGAAGCATTATCACCTCGAAACGAGGGCGCCAGCTCCGTACCGTTATGGCGAGAACTCGACGGGGAAACACACGGACACGTACTTGTGGCGGTTTTAAACGTTTACATAGAACAGTAATGAGAGGAATTCTTGCCTGTTACTTATGAAGAAATTTGCATAAACGAAGTAAAGGTTAATGCAGACCAGGTTCGACGTTCACGGTAATTATCGATTGCATGATTGCCATTCCAGTTTTGAATTTGCATGTGCATCATACACGTACTTTGTTTTGATTACAAAACAGAGTCTTCGAATATTTATAATCGGCTATTTTTATAGTTTCTTACTACATCACTCATACTCCATCTAATGTTGAAATGCAATTTAGATCAGATCTTGTAAGATCATATTATTAGAAACAATTTACTCCATCGCGTCGACCTTAATGGCCGTCATTCTAATACATATAAAGCTATACAGGTCACTAATACCAACCTTATTACTACAGATTTATCGTTAACGCGCGTAAATTCAATCCATATATTTCGTAAGCCAAGAGTTTGAAAAGCCCGTACCGCCATTGTAAAGACCTTATTAGCTTTAAAGGTCCGTGTTCCTGTGAAAGATTTACTTAATGCGATTTCAGAGTAGCGTGCAGAAGTACGTGTGGTCTACTGCGATTTGGTATTCAATGAGCCGATTTAGAAGGCGAACTAAATTAAGCTCGCCTGATAATGTACCGGTAGTGAGCAGAAAAAGTTTAGTGCTTGTTTTTACTCGCTCGTTAGGTTTTTCAGGTAGCCTTAGTCGGTTGAAAGGTGAAATTACTCAACACGTTCTTCCACTTTCAACTATGCTACTTATGTTGGTAATGGTATGTGGTTTAGGAAGCCTTAGATCATTAGCTTAACTTTCAAGTCGAAAGATGATTTACTTGAAAGACGTGCAGTCATTTATTCAAGTGTCTGAAGTAACAATTACATTTACTCATATTATAAAGATGAGTTTAGAATATCAAAGAAGTCAGTTCCAGTATATGCTCCAAAAACAAAATTACGTTCCATGGTTATATTGCATAACAGAAGACCTACGTAGCTAATAATAGCAAATCAAGAGAGTCGTAAATAAAGGCTATAATCATATCTACACCCAAACTCCACACAAAATGACGTCACACGAATAACATCACATAACGCCATCCCAATAATAATGCTCTAAAAATCAATCTTATTCACCTCACGTTCTAGTACAGTTGATTACATTGAATTAAGTACTATAATACCCGTATCAGATGGATATGTTATGCTAGACAAGTTCATGAACTCTGACCCAAGTTGAGTAAGTTCGGGAAATTCTTTCGGACTAACGGTTTGCGTATTAATAGGTATTGTGTATACTTTAATTGTACGCCATCATGGCGCGAGATTTGATACACACATTTGTTTTTATGTTTTTATTAATTTCGTCGTTTAATTTTCGAATCGTGTTGCTTTTTTTATGTCTTTTAAATTGAGAATGTTATGTTGTTTTATTAATCAATGAAAGTTGGTGTCAGGTTGATTAAATATTGATGTTTAATTTTTTTGGTATACGGTATTTTATTAATTCACTACAAAACAAAAATGATCTAACGGAAACAAAATCTAGGAAAAAACTATCTCAAGTGTTAACCTAAACTATCTTTGTGCTAAAACTCGTGAAAATCCGTTCGGTGGATTAACAAACATCCTTCCATACTTATAACTTTTGGCACTTACACATTAGTAGCAGTTTTTATTCTAACCATTAAATAATTAGAAACGAGGTTATAGAAAGCGGTTATAGCTTAGCCACGAGGAGCTCGTGGCTAAGCTAAAAGCGCATAAGTGATTCGATCACAGGTTAAGCTATGCTTGACGCGGTTGGTCCGTAGATGGGTGACCATCTTTGTCATAACGAGTTCCTCCGTGTTTCGGAAGGCACGTTAAATTGTGGGTCCCGGCTGTTATTCCTACATCTTTGACAGTCGTTACAGGCAGTCAGAAGCTTGATAAAGTCTGACAGCAAATCTAACCAAGGGGTATCGTGTTGCCCAGGTAACTGGGTTGAGGAGGTCAGATAGGCAGTCGCTCCTTGTAAAACACTGGTACCTAGCTAAAACCGGTTGGACTGGTAGCCGACCCCAACATAGTTGGGAAAAGGCTAGGCCAATGATGAAATAATTAGAAACAAAATAAGATGGCCGTTACAACGTAAGAAAATACTTAAACCTCAATAAACAACAATTAAAAAAGTAAGAACATGAAACACTACACAATTTAAAAACAAAGCAACACACTTCAAATTACGAACTTGACATTAAATTACATCGCGATAAGCTACTTTACATTCCCACAGTAAAAACTGCAAGCGAATGTAACGTAACAATACTCCAACTGACTCCAAGACACAAATTCTTCCGCCATGACTAATACTTACATTAAAATCGATCGTTATTTGAGTATTCCGTAATACTGACGCTTACTTATTCACTGGACGTAAGTTAACTGGCGTAACCAATTTATACAACACACTGTAGAGTGTACAAGTTGAACATGCTGTATTGTTAGGCGGCCCGCAGGCAGAATTTGTAACACCTCGCGCAAAATATGTGGTTGGCTTGAAAGAAAATGGTAGCAGAACAGTCGATCCCTATACTAAGTGCTGACATGTTAGTAAGGCATTGTGAACGTTTATGGAGAGATAAAAAATAATGAAAGATAAAAATCTGATTTTAAGCAGATTTGAATAGAACAATGAAACTTGATCTCTCTGATGGAATGTTCATGATGAAATCGGAGGTCAGTTTAAATTTGAAGTTTTACGAATTTCTTAAGCGAGGTTTTCTTTTTATTAATGTATTATATTAATGTCATATTTCTGTGCATACAATGTTGCAATACCAAATATTTGATTGGATTAAAGCTAAAGGATTTGAACATACGAAATTCTGTTCTTAGACATTCAGAACGCGTCAAAATAGGATTTATTACAGAAAACACAATACCAGTCTTAGTCGCTGGTTGCTACCAAGAAAGCAAACTACGCAGAATTGAAACGTTAGCGAACTCGAATTCCTCAAAACAGCACAGTAGCAAGTGAAATAAGATCTTATCTGTGTAAAATCTAAGATACTAGAACTTTAACGATTATTACTCTTGATTATACATGACCAACCTGTTATATTTGACCGTTTTGAAGCTAGTTGCTCAATTTCATCAGAGGTCTAACTCCGAATCGATTTACGACGAGAACTCGATACTCGATACGACTGACGTGAGTTAGGATCGAGTACATGTCACATATCACAGCTGTGAAGTAATCGTTGCTACCTGTTACGAAATGTAGAGCGAATCTAAATCATCAAGTCTTGTCAAAATAAATTAAATGGCTTTATTATGTTTGTAAAGCGTGGGTCGTACTCCAATTCCTTAAGCCACGCCTCTAGAGGATTTGCTCATACAGATAGTTGATTAATCAGGGCCTATTATGTGTACAAACATGTTTCATTGGATAAACATTTATATTTCCAACTTACCTAGAAGTCCCTCGCCGTTGGACCTCATAATCGTTCCGCCATATTGGAATCTGTGAACAATAAATTAATAGATTTAAAATGAGTTACCATTTCATAAAATACAGATTTTAGATTTTAGAACTTTGAGGCATTTGTTATTACGATTTTGAAAACTTGTAGAAAAATTGATTTGTGTTTGACTGACTCTAATTCTTTTTTTTGTCATTAACAAAACGAATTTGTTTGACGGGAACATTATTTAAGATTTTTTCTTAATATTTGCCGACAGCTCGTAGTCATTTCAGTTTCACGAAGGATATAACATCGAATTAGCCATAAAACGCCAAGTAAAAGCGCCACGCCAAACAAACAGCTAAAAATTAGTCACAAAATCACGTTCAAATACGCAATCGTCTTCCATACAAGGATTGGTTTTTGCCGCCAACATCGACCATCTTGGAAATATAATAATAACGGCAATAGATTTTACGCAATCATTTCTGCCAACACTTTTGCTGCTTTTTCTTTAGTAAGGAAAGTACAGGCGGTTTCTTAGAAATATATCCAGAATAAGGATGTCTCTTTCATTTGCCGGTCACGTCTGGAAAGCAACACGTGACTCCGTTTTTACATTTTCAATGCGATGTTCCTTAACGCCATTCAGTTTTCGATCTTAAGTGGATATGTATAGGGATGGTTTTGATTTTGGCAAGGAATATAAAATACGGGGTAGTGTCATTGTTGGTTATATCAGCCGCAATATATCTGCAGTTGATATAAGGACCTTACTCTCTTTGCATAAAAAATCATCAAAGAAAGGCAGCACACGAAACTTTAGTTCTTTTTTTCGAAAAATATGGAATTCGACTTCTACTTTTGATTCAGCTAAAATCAATTCAGAACACATTCTCACCAATTAAAACAAACTAATTAAACTTCGTAGATCGCATACATCAATTAATTAATTTTGAAGTCTACTATAATATTCTCTATCTTTGGACCCAAACTGTTGTATTTACGAAGCATTCCAAATTGAATGTATAAAACACATTTTCATCTTCCTTCAGTAATATCAATACATGAATTCAACACAAAACTATACTAAAAGCTATTATTAAAGTGTGACCCATCGACTTCAAGTAATACACCTAGAACTTGACAATAACAGTGATTTGACTGAGCACTGTAAATAAAAGACGATCTAGATAGCAAAAGTGGCCTATGAGTATGACCCATGACCTGCAGTCATTTGTTTGTGCGACCTAGATTTGATACAGGTACCGTCTTGCTTAGGCGCATCTCAAGTAAAGGAGATTATTACGATAGGTCATAGGCAAACAGACCGCTGGAGTTTTGAATTTTGTTTTGCTGCAAAAAGCTTTTTACACGACTAGAAAAAAAATGTTATTCTTAATTAATATTGCATCCGTAATATGTTTATAAACAGTTATAAGAAGTATTTTTAAAATTTAAAATGTCAGATAGTTTTGCTTTTGTAACTGCTTTTCAGATTCTGGCATATTTGAGCAGTTTTGCAGTTCGAAAATCACTACAGATTCCTTGCCAACTGAAAATTAAAACTGTCTACCTACAGCGATTTATAAGATAGATGACAAACGGACGGGCAGACCATGAGAGGCTTGACAATAGGGTTCCGTTTTTTCCCTTTGGATACGAAATCAAAAACACAAAATAAGGAGCTCACGACCCAAACATATGCACTATTCTTCCTCTACATGCCAAATTCTACACGATATATTTTCATTCATCCAGCTCCTTATCCGTGTGCATATAATTACAACAGTTACGAACATAATGGTGTTCTCGTGTGTTCGTTATAGCTATTACGTGACTTAGTGCACTGTCAACAATTACACAGGAACGGGATTTGGGAATAACTTTACTTACTCAATTTATTAGGTTAAGCTTGGTGTGGTTGTTTATTGGTACTCGTTAAATATTAATTATCATAAAGTAATGATTTTTAAACACTGAAACAATAGGATTTTCGTTATTAATTTAGCCATAGACGCAGAGCTGACGTTGGATGGAAATAGTAAGAGGATTTTTAAATAAACATTTATTTCCTCGAAAAATTGCATTTGTCCATTTGGGTATTTTTTTATCTAGCCCACTGTGCCCTGCCACTGGGAAAAGGTCTCACACAAATCTCTAATTCACATAACTTTCTAAATAGAGATCCTGGGCCTCATGAAACCAGCCCACTTGCTGTGATTTTAGATCGTCCAATCACCGCTTCCAATTTGTATAATAACGCTGACAATTTTAATAAAACAAATAACCAATAAAAATGACCATACCCCGAGTAAAATAACTTAATTCTATAATAATTACTAAGTGAATAGTGAATACAATAAACAAAGCGAATGTCAAAACTTTCCATTCAAACAGTGACACTTAAAACAAGTAATTACCGCAGCGGTAAACTTCCAGGGAACGTGCAAAGAACAGTTAAACTTTTAGTACTTCTTAATTATTTCATTCTTTGCAAATTGCATAGCTGTTATACATTTATTACTGTCAGTAATAAATATTTTCATGTTTTCTTAATACCTTTAAAACTACAAAACTTCTACCACGAGATCTTAACGCAGGGCTGTTGTCGTTGTAGAAAAGAGATAGCGCAATACCTGGCATAGAGCACCGTCTCATTTCTCCACAGAAGCAGTTTTAGTACAAATCAGTTTCAAGTCTCATAGTACGGGTCCAGGAAGGAATTAGACTGAACTTGATGAATGTTTGACGTGAGCTTAACTCGTGACGTTGTTTTCATAACTGTATTACCTGAATGTTCTAGGATTAGGATCTAGTACTTAGTCAGGGGGAATGAGGACTTTGAAATGAATTGGAGTAATATCAAGAGCAATTTTATGAAGTTTGAGTTATTTAGGACTATCGCTCAAAAGGTCTTGGCCTGGATCTTAAATGTGTGCATTGTTTGTTTTGATATTAAGTGCTGATCGTATACTTACTTGATGCTTAGTAGATACTTAGTTTTGCTTTGGTATTAATTTTTAAACTTAACGTTATGCCACCAAATTTAATTCAAGGTTATTTTCCTGCTTATTTAATTGTTAATTTAGCATTCGTCATTAGATTCATTCATTAGTAAAACGTGTTCCTAATTTCGTTACAATTTATTAATGATCCTTCAAATTTCAACTATCATGATAGTATTTCAGGCAAATAACACTTTTTATCCTATACTTAATTTTAAACCACCAGTTTCAATAAATTCCAGGCACAACAAACAGCATTTTACTATTTCCTATCTAGGCTCATATCAAAAGACCATCCTAGCTCCCTTACCGTATCACAACCTACACCCACGGGGGACAATCAGTAACTGTAACTTAGTTTGCTGCTCTACATCATAATAGATGGATAACAAAGCTTAAAGGCTGTATTCAGAAGGAAACCTTGTACCATGAAACATTGAAATGGAAACTTTTCATTGTGTAAGCGAGATGTCGCTACTTATACAATATTGTAGTGGTCAGCTAGCCGAATGCCTAGTGGTAAGACCGTTGGACTGCCAAGTCTTAGGTTCGTATACCTATTGGCACACCAATTTGTTTTTGAATTCATATACACATGCATAAAAGAGGCTAGGTAGAGAAAACCATCATCACGAAGCTTCCTATTGCTGAAAAATTCTCAGGTGAGAACTTTTCACGGATAGGAAGATGCCTTGTCAAGTGACACAGAACCGTTTTATAGTCTTGAAGTTTGTACTACATCAACTATACGATAAGAGACAGACATTTGTCATCTCGCTTACAAAGACCACAGGCGATTTTTTTGATCTCATGGTACGGGGGCTAGTATTTCATGCAATGTGTGGGCATGTGAGCAAATACTTCTCAAGGAAATCTTTGTAGCCTCAAGGTTTACGAATCATGTGGGTTGTATCTAATTCTAAGGTTGAGATGTATGGACCGTTATGCGTTATTTAATATCATGTTAGTGTGACTGCAGTACAGTAATAAACTGATTGTAAGATACAATGGTAACAGTATGTTTTGTACTCGAATTTGTATATGAAGACCCTTTACAGACTAGGTATATCATGGCATCTTGGCTGATGTTTTTAATTGGATTGGGTTTTAAGCTAGCACTTTTCCAAAACCGAAAGTTTACTTAGCATATGTATACGTAAACGATCCCACAATCGTTAAGAACCAGTGTCATTTGCAGAAGCACAAGTTGCACTTACCTAATTGTAAATTATTTCTCATAAAATCCATTCGAAGGCTTCAAGTAAATGCTAATCAGGTTAACCTATACTAATATGGATAGAGGTAAAATGCGTTTCTTCATGTTTAGAAATGTTATACCATAAATTATTTTCTGAAGCTTAATTCTTAAAAACCTTAATCGAGAGGTATAAAATTCAAAATTTTTATTAGAATTTGTGTTAACCCAGACAAAGTTACAGGAAAAGTTAGTATAATTAATGCTACTATTGAAGCACGAAACATTCTCAATACAATACATTCTTCTAACACATCAAGGACAGTATTATGTAAAAGAGAACTAATAATATATGTTTTAAAAATAGTAGTCATTAATCTGCCAAGTTGTGAAGATTAGCAATGATGGCCAGTACCATTTAAACTGGGCTATGCAATGAGTATACATCAAAAAGTATGATAACATTCATTGAAAAAATTACGCAATAAACATAACTAGGTGAGGCGAGGTGTAGTCCATTAGTTAATGAATGCCAATTTGTCTTCAGACAAAAGATATTGTTTTTGTTTTAATGAGATCATTGTGTTTTCTATTTGTGTAACGTGTTTGGTGATAAATCACGGAGTAGCTGTACTAATTAGTTTTTGTTGAAGCTTCTTGTTATTTTGATAGTTAATTTTTAATGCTTTACCTCAGGGGTATTGCTAGCGCAATTGTCCGAAAGGGTTACAGCGGCGAGGAACACAAAAAGGCCAAGGATGGAACATGGGTGGGTTTTGGGCAGTAAAATTCTGAAACTCCCTTCTTCTCGACCCAAAGCGAGAGGACTAATTTGGTTAATTCCCATCCGAAAAAAAGCGATGTGTCTATTATTGGTTTAGTTATATAATTTCTTGATACTTTAAATCTGATCGGAGACTGTAAAAATCCTACTACTATTATAAAGGCGAAAGTTTGTAAGTATGGATGTATGGATGTTTGTTACTCTTTCACGTAAAAACTACTGAATGGATTTGAATGAAACTTTACCATAATATAGCTTATACATCAGAATAACACATAGGCTACAATTTTTGAGGTTTCTAATGTGAGGTCGTAAAAAAACACATTTTTTGCGCTTACATTGCAAACGCTGACTGAATCCTACAAGATAGATAGAATTCAGATAGATAGATAGAATCTCCTAACCACGCGGACGAAGTCGTGGGCAACAGCTAGTAGGAAATAAGGAGTAGATACAGTGAAATTTATAACTAATACCATTTGATCGAAAATGTTCGTTACACTACAATAGCTTCTACGATTCGGAAAACAGGTAACATAAATAATGCACAAGTTTAAAAAATGTGGCTTTGCAAAAAGCTCTGGTATGTAACTTAAAAACAATAATACCAGCTAAGATAATCTGTTGGAATCCATTTAAATCTAAATACCACAGCTCAGCTCACTTTTTACTCGATAATACACTTACTTATCGATAAACAATTGAATCAACAAAAAACTATTCACGAGAGAAAAGTTCTTATTCCTTATTCCCAGTTTCTTGATAGCCAGTAACAATGCCCATTCCTTAAGGTTTTAATTTCATATGGCGGCTTCAGAGTGGACTGTTATTACATACCTACAATTTTTCCTATACAATTGTGCACTGTAAGTAAATCCGCGGTTTTTAGAGCGTCTCTTTCTCACAGTTCTATTATCAATGTTGGTCATCTATAACATAAACTCATCCTTCTTACCTTAAGCATAACTAACAATTTTGCTTGCACCTGAATTTGATACTCGATTTATTATACAACGGAAAGTGTACGTTATCTTTGAGGGGTAAAGTGCATTTTTAAATGTCATTAGGTTGGTATATAATGCGTTTTAGTGAAGGTAGTGGTTGTCGTGGTCAGGTTTCCCGACTTCGCAACTAGCTTGGCTACGTTTTGTATACAGATTGCGACAAAAGTGAGAATTACTTAGGAAACAAAGGTTGAAGACACGAAGTTATAAACAATATTTGATTAAACATTTAGCAATTAGCGTTAACTAGTTTCTATGAGTAAATATTGAGTACCCGTCGAGTAATTTTCTTTATTACGTAAGAACTTTAGAATTTGCAGTAAGACAGTAACGGTAAAATAAAGAAGGAAAATCTTTACGTACTTTTAGGGGAAGAGATCATTAGATATGGTAACTTTTATTGAGTGACATTTGCGATAAATAATTTCTTGAAAATGATTTTTCTTTCCCATTAGACACCTGGCAAGGTTCCTGTTCCTGTTCAACTAATTTTGATGTTTTAGCGGTAAAAATAAAATCCGAAACAAGTACCAACATTCATAGATCAATTCTGAGAACATTTTGTTGTATGGAGTAGTATGGACAATCTCTTAATAAAACAGTCAAAACTTATAGCAAGGCGAATAGTCTTTCTATAAATCCTAACCATCTCTGACCACACGAATCCCTCCAAAAGTGTGGGCATCAGCAATCCAGGAAACAGAATCGGACAATTTTAACTCCGCCCTAGAACGAAATAAATTTTAATTAAACAATGCATTTACATAAACTGGACGGCTACGTGCAGTCTTACCGGACCGCTTCATTTGAATAATGTAACGTAATACTACAGAATATTAAGGTAGAGCTGTTAGACAAACAAAACACGATCGTTTAGCTAGCTGATTTAGTAATGAGAAATGCTTGTTTTGTAATCGATAAGTTTTTTTTCTTTTGCGATTGATAGATGGTTATGTTTGAAGATGTATGTGTGAATTTATGTACAATTAAAACTGCTGAACTGTTTTTGATAGCGAGTTTTTAGTATTGCGGTTGTGACAAAGGCTACATAAATTCAATAAAAAAAAAATAGGCCTGGGTGTGCTATGTTAAATATACGAGGGAGTAGCTATTTTTTGGTATAATTTTAAATATCTCTTTCTTACTTTTCCTTTAAAACACAAAAGTTACATATTTAGTATATTTACCTATATATTATGACAATTGAGATAAATATACTAATTAAAGAAATAACTGTCCGTCGGTAGACTCGGATGGCAATACTTAACACCGATATTGACTTCCGTAATTAAACTTTAAATATTTAACTTACGGAAAACGATAATTATTATAATATCTATCATACAAATTATACTCAAGTACTGACATCGGAAATACAAATTGATGGTAATATTATTACTATGTCTGAACAAACTGACAGTTTTTAGGGTTCCCTGGAAAAATGGTAAAAACTGAACCCTTTTTGGATTCGTAATGTCTGTCTATCTGAAGGTATATCAAAGGCACTCTTTTCCGAAACAACAAGAAATATTTTTTGTATTAAAAGTTTTCACACAAAAATTATAAAAATATTTACAACTGAATCTGAAATATTTATTTTTTACTCATACATCTTAGATTAGAGTAAGTAGGTGTAGAGTAATTTCAAATTCAAAATTTAAAAAAGTCTTTAATACGAGATCAATTGTAAACCACAATTTAGAAATTCAATAAACAAATCTATATTAAATAAACCGAAATAACAACGTCCCACAAGAACATTAATATTCTGCCACGGAGTCCTTATGGGCGAGTCCGTCTCGCACTTGACCGCTTTTTATATTAATTTACACCAATACGAACGGATGTTACCAATCATTAGAAGGAAACTTGATTTATTGGACGTCAATTTTTTTAACGGCTATCACTCACACCAACACGTAACATCGACTAATATGGCATTTTAATATTTTTTCTCATAAAAATGTTTACTGCATTTTTGTTAGAAAATTTTTTCATTAGATTAAACGTGCCATTTACATTGTTAGCTGCATATGGGGATCATAAAAATCTGTAAATTGTTGGCAACCATAAAAAGAGTGAAATCTTTTTCGATGTTGCCAAATAACTTTTAATTGATTTTTATTTCGCAATTTACCCCTTTAGTAATAAACAATCTAACATCTAACTAAGTAAGATTCGTATGACCTAATTAATGATCTTCTTATTGTTTTTCACGCTATACTGACAATTATGTTAGATGACCGAGCATACAAAAACCAATTACAAATAATGATAAAATCGCCTAACACAAGAAACATAACGGTATTATCTATCCAGAAACAATAGAAGAAAATAACATTCGAAATTTAAAATAAGCATCAAATATTCACTACGCAACGGTTTGAATATAAAACTTTATGAACGTACAACGTATTGTGTGCACGTTTAATTATTTTTGTAAACAAAAAACGATCGAGTGTACCGTCCCGTTAGTTTAAGAAAAACCTGTAGTAGGTCAATGGCACAAGTGAAGCGCGCCTTCGTCTCTGTACGGCGAATGTACTTTTTTTGCATTTCGAATCGATTCTGAAGATGTCGATACTCGATAGAACGATAGGTCATTGTAATCGATTAAATACTTTGTTTTTGTGACTGGTTTGACGATGTTCTTAATTTAAATTTTATTTTTAAACACTTGTTTGTTTAAATTAATATGTTTAGTTGTTCTGCGTTTAAATTGTTCGCAGTTGTTACAATTATAAACGATAATCAAAGGAAGCACTCCTTTGATTATCGTTTATTACATAAATAATTATTTATATAACTTAGAGCTTTTAGATTATGGACACTAAATAGACGAATAGAAAGTAAACTAGCCTCTTTCATTGATGAGACCAATAAAATCAGCCTATCAACGCCTACCAAGAGATCATAAAATACAGTTTTAAGTTTAAAAATTCATACGCCATTTAAATTCATCTCACATCTACTGAAAGGGCAGGGACACACTTGACGGCGTATAGTCATATTGTCATTTTTTGACAGCTTTGAATAGAAAGTTTTAAAGCTGGTTTTTCGTATGTAAAAAAGATATCGGCTGCGATTCTCCAAGTTTGCGCCGGCCCTAAGTTACATTTACATACAGGGGCGAATAACCTCAGTACAATATGTCTATTTATTTACATCATTGTCAGTACTATTACTATATTATTTGTAAACAACGTCGGTATGTGGAATTTATGAATAGCGATGACAGACAATGAATGCCGCATGCCTGCATCTGTTTAATTTTCATGTTTTTATACAATAGTCACGTGCGATTTCATTGTTTGTATGTTTTGGAAAAGTATAATAAAATTCATCTAGATATTACATCATTGTTTTTAATTATAATTAGTGTAGTTTGGAAATTTACTCTAAATCTTGACACGAATCAAGTACCTTTTATTTGGTCATAACTAACATATATTTTTTTAAAACGACTCCCGCAGTTTGGATTTTAATCCTTCTGTCTCGGGTTTTTACAACATACAAATCACATGCACAAAGAGACCCAGACTCCGAGTGGTTGAGGTCACCACAGCAAACCCGCTTAGGAAAATCATTTGTTTTTTCGAAGAATTCACGAATTCTTATCCTGAGACTGGGTGTCTTAGCGCATATGGCTTGAATGTTTCGGATGGATTCAATTCCTTAAAGCGGGAGTCTTTATAACATCCAGTCTAAAACAAATACATCAAGCATTCCCGCGAAGCGATCACTGAGTAACAAGATCCTCGAACGTCGGTCGTGTTTCGTGCCAAACAGTAGATGTAACTTATATCTTACCTGCTTACCCGGTAACAGAGGTCAGAGACTTCGGGATCCGCGGCCGAAAGATATTTAATTACATGACTTTATAAAAGAAAACTGGACTTCTTTATACTATAAGTACAGGATATTAACTGACAGAACAAATTATTATATCAGGTGCTTCAAGAGGGTATTTTTACTTATTATGTAAATAAACGAAACTGGTATATTTTATTCGGTAATCTTTTTTATTGTTATTTGACGGAGGTTCTCAGTCATGTTTTATTTTTTAAGTGTGTTTTAGGCAAAAATAATTACAAAAATTGTTCACCTTTTTTAAGTTCTTAAAAAGTCCTTCTACTTCACCAAGGTACTTCTATTTTGATAGCAATCGAATTAGTAACTTACTTTTCATACTAAGGAAAAAATTCCTTGGAAAAGTCGTCCTTTTATAAAACAGTTTAATGACCTAGAATTGAACATGGGACTAAGGTTTTTAAACAAAGAAATACACTTGTAATATCAAATACATAATTCCAAAAATAAGAACGTCGAGTTTCGTTTTAAAATACCTCCTGATTTTACGTAAACTAGAAATACCAACATCAGTAAACAAGATAAATCACTAATCGATACCAAATCCACAAACGATTAAATCGATATGAAAAATGTACCGCAACTCAATAACTCAATCGCAATGAAATAACTCTCAACTAGAAACAAACATGGCGTCATAAATATGGATTTATTAGCAACAAATCCGTCAGACTGGTTAAGGTTCGTAATATGAAGTGTTAGAACTCAATCCGTTAAGAAAAAGGAGGGTGCTATCTGATTATATATCTCCATCTCTCTCATTTCCAGCAACATGATGCAGTAGAAGTAGTGCCTTGTAGTCCATTGACGACGGTAATCGAATACTAGGTCAAGTGACCTCTCTGATCCTAGATATAACTACCCAAATACATTTACATTATTATACATAATCTTCAACTTTCACTACGAATGGTTGATCATTCGTTATGGCTTCATTTTCTTCATAAACTTGGGTTAGAGGCACTATTAACTAAAACATTTCTCGCTTTACTTAGTGAAGATACTTCGGATGATTATAACAAATGCATAACACACATAAAATTTGCGTGTTTATCAAGGTTAGAACGCTTCTAATTACGTTAGTATAAAAGTAATATGATATTGCAAATGGCGTCATTAAAGTGCATGAACATGGTTTGATCTAATTTCAAATGATATTAATTCGCAAAGTATAACTATAGGTGTTTTGTATTCCGTGTCCATAAAAATAAATATTTTAATATCTGGCAAACTGAAAACCAAAATCGATTGAATGTTTCAGCTTTCGAATAAGGTTTTAAAATAAACTGAAACGGTCACTATAGAAGACCAAACTGTCAACTTCCACAACTATATAATTTGCAAACAAATCGACAAGTTAAGCTAGAACGACCTACATAGACCTCCATTGTAATACCATTCAAGCCATCTTCCAAAGAGTATTTATCCTATACCAACAAGTATAGAACACGATTCTCCACTTAACAGTAAGCTTAGATGTCGCGCACGCGTTCATTTCTATGAAGTTTCTCAAGTAAATATTATGATACGCGTACAAAATACGAGACTAGTATGAATAAACAGTAAGTATTAGTTATTCAACGAATTGGTCATCACTATTCGAATGTCATCATCTGGTATTTGATGATACCTGGGAAATAGAACGCATTACGTAAGACCACTAAACAAGTGACTTATCAGATCGTATTGTGTTTGATTTATGAGCTGAAAGTGGTTAAGACATTTCTGAATAATGTATGTCACCACACCTTTTGGTGTTACACAAAATCGTAGGCGAAATCCATGTTATTGCATATCCTAATTTTCTGAAAGAGCCTTATCAGGTCGTCAAGTCAGATATCACGAAAACAAATGCAGATACAGATATTTTTGTCTAGTTGATGGGGCATAGTGAAGGTCCATTTGCATTAGGTCTTATCTGGGTTTATTTCTAACAGTGATTGTCGGTCGTTTGCGTCCTATCTAAGGCCAAGTCCGCCTAGACAGGTGACTTACTTATCGCACAAGCGACAATCGAAGAAGCGAGCTCAAGATGCGGATGCTTCGCAGAATTCCAGTGTAACGTTTTTCTAATACATTCAGTTTGCTCTAAGTTTTTATGGTTAAACCAGACCTTCGGAGTCTATTAACATTGCATTAACATTAACAGTTATTTTCTACTGCCTATGCGCTTAAGCTTGGCCTCAAATGGTCGAAGTATACTGACAAATAACCATTCGAATCAAAGCAATTATCTCAAGTTATGTAAGACAAATCACCAGTAATTCTCTAGTTAAAACTTACTCTTCAAAGTTGTATCTCTTATCGATCTCAGTTTTATAAACTCCACATCAAACAAATCAATATTAAGAGACAACAGGTGACCAACAACAACCAAAACTTCAAAACGATATCGATGGAAAAAGCCAACACATTAACGATGGGAACAACAATTAACGTCCAACAGATTGAGAAACATCATTTAAAAACAAACTTTCGTATAAAATATGCATACAATAAGGTAAAATCAAGCGTTAAGAATGGATAACTGTCTAGTATGACACCTACACAGTCGCGGGTAACTGTAGGCCAATGATTCCCACGCACGATGCCCGTCAAGAGTCTACAACAGGTCTAATATGTGGGTCACTTGTCCAGTCCTTCGCGACAAATTGTCGCTCGTCTTACATGTAATTAAAGTCACATATGTATGTTTATATGAGTCTTCTTTCCTTTCCAGTTGATGGTTATTTGTGTAAATGGCTTTTGATTCTAATACCTTGACTGTCCGAGTCTTGTTGGATATTTAATGAACTAAAATAATAAGTTGTTGTTATAGTTTTTTTGCAGTAGAAAAGTGTACCTGGTATAAACCTTTGTTTATTATCGATCAGTGACGGCAAACATTTAGATTAAAAATAGTTTTTATTTTTCCTGAAATTGATAGCTACTTCATAAATTATGCTTGTTCAGTCCCATTACTTAACAGGTCTTTAGTCTGAAGCCAGTCAAACAAGTTTTAAATAGCTTTTGTTTTGATCCGAGCAAAACATTTCCTTATAGACCTAAAGATTAACAGTGCCGTTAACCTATCTATAATGCGATGGTAAAAGCCTTCCAATACTGCCTTCGAATCAGGAATTTCAAATTAATACATATTCATGTGTAATTAGTTTTAGTATAATTAAAACAACACAGCGAAGATGAAGATTATTCATAGACTGCGTTGTACCATGATGCAGGAAATGAAGGACAGAAGGCTAGAAATCTGATAAAATTTTGAACTGAGTAATAACATTGTTATGAACGTCCAATACGCTTTTTAAATAAAGAGTTACACAAATTGTAGCTGCGCATGCATAAAGCGTGCATGCATAAAAATAATGATGGGTTTCAGTGTCTCATAAAAGACGTCACAAACTGACATCTTCTTTGGCTCACGAAATTAGACTCTTGAATCGTTTCACTGAAGTACTATCATCGATACTGTCTATCCAAAGCTCATACTTTTATGACAGCAATAATGTATTTGTTTTTGTGTTTTGTGAGTCAGTGATCTTCTTCAGGTGCAGTTCGCTTGATTGCAACCTTCGAATGCTTCACCGAACTATTCTTCAGCAATTGTATATTTATTTGTACCAGCTTTAGCATTTGCACGAAATCTTAAATTACGTCCATCGTTGACTTATTTCCCTGTACCTTCTGACACTGCATCTGCATTAAACCTTTTTACTTTCCTATCAAGTGCTTGTACAGTTTGTACCAGTCCGTGTAACAGTTATGCGCGCTCGGGTTGGGTGGGCCACGATCACGACACGACGTCCCGAACCAGTCACGATGATTGACGAGTATCCGACGGACTTAGCCGAAGGTGGACTCGAGAAATAGTGGGATAAGATGATTCTATCTGATTCGTAATTAGGTCAGCGTTGTTTGTGGCTAGATTCTGATTAGTTACTACGATAATTTACAGGTTTTCTACTTGTGTAGGAAAATTTTATTCACTAAGCTCTTCTTTTTTTAATTGATGCAGTTATTTTGAGAGCATTTTTTGGTTGTTTGTAGGTATATCAAGTACTAGATAATTAAAAATAGTAGAATAGTTACTAGAATAACGAGTTAGTAGAAAACAATTTTAACCGGAGGTCTTAATTGATTTAATTACCCTCATTTTACGTATTTTAATCTAGTTGGTTGTAAATTGCATCGTTTCCTAAACGTGCAATTACTGCAATTTCAACAAAAATGATAAAGGGCAGTTAAAATTATAAACAATTTGTCACATAAACATTTTAAGTATTACAGATATGTTTAAATTAAGTTACAATTAAGAGGTTTTGCACCACCGATTCCTTAGACCTCTTGAAAAACAGAAAGAGACTGTTCTCCATAAAGCTCAAGTAAAACCCATTTAACATAACATTTGCAACATGTCACCGTTACGAAGTATCACAGAAGTAATACGACTTGTAAATCAACATACCTGGAAACTCTGAGTAATGTTTTCCTAGAAGCCAATTTGCAAGAATTCCCGACAATCTATCGCAACTGAGCTTTACAAAAAAACTTATACGCCCACCACATCAACGTAGTGAAGAAATAAAAACTATCATAGCTAATAGCTTCCAGCTATACCTCGTGTGGAAGCGAGATAGAGCACTACACGTTGTAGAGCGACGTCTCTTTCCCACAATAGCTGGAGTCGCACTTAAAACTTGGTAGCAGGCCTCCAGTTATAATAGAAAAACGGTAGCTTGATAACCAGTATCTAGATATCGATGCGAAAGTAATTAATATATTCTGAAAACGGGATCGAGAATCGATGAGTAACGAACGTGATCGAATCGAGTTTCGATTTGATATCACAGCAAAGTCGTTGATTTAGTTTGACAGCGAGATTCGAATCCGTCACAGTCGTATCGTGTTACCACTGTTTGCTCTGATTGGCCCTCGGGTGCATTCACCTAACACTGCCAACTAAGATTACTACCTTAACGGAGGATCCCCTAGTTCCTGCCTCCGGTTCATTTGTCTTTGAAGCAATATATGCCATTAAGTCTCTGCCTAGTTAAGTATTTTCTCTATTAAATATTTCACATTCAATTCATCAACGTTCTTGAATTGACGAAATTTTTCAACTTTAAACCAAACGCCTTAGATCCAATTCAAAAGATTCATCAATTTTTAGAGCATCATTACAATATACGTTAACTTTAATTTTCGTTTACAGAATTCGTAGACGTGCCGAGAAATGCACGAAATTCATCCGACGTTCGTGTAACGGGACTAAAACGGTATCTATTCACAAATATGTTAACAGCGCTAATCGAATTACACACAAAAACTTCAAATAGTCGGGCAATGGAAATGGGGATTCACGATGACAGTCATGACAGTTTGTCAAAGAGAATTGGCGGGAATACAAAGCGTTTAACCGCGTGGTTGACAGTGAAAGAGCTAATGCTTTAGCCAAAAATTCAATTGAAGCTTTGGATTTTATTTTTGGTAAACAAGGTCAGTGTTATAAAATTTCTTTGATATATTGGTTCTACGTTTCTTCTTGGTACTTATTAACTGCAGCCTCTATTTTATCATCGACCTTACACTGGTTAATTATTATTTTTCCTTGGACATATAAAAGCTGTAATTATTGACCGTAAAATTCGGCAATAATTTAAACCGCAGTCCCTTTGTCTCAATATCGTGTCCACATTTGTAACCAGACATTAGTCAAATTGATATTGCACAATAACCGGATAATTTTACCATCGCTAGACAGTTGACCAACAAAAAAGTACAGCCTGCGTGAGCATTTAACATAATAACCCGGTAACGGCACTATTTGTAACACGTACGAGTGACGATCGTAACGAAACATGAGTGTAAAAGAGTTACGTCACCAATCGATTGAACCGATTGTGTGGAAGTGATCGATTTCACGACTCGGTGTTAGATGAAGTCGATACTGACGACAAAGCGATCCGTGCCGAGTTGATCCATTAAGATGTCTCACGCTTGCGCTGGCGGCTTCTGTTGGCCCATCTCACACAATAGCATGCTTTGTGAAACTTAATGAACTGTACTGTGGAACTGTACTTCATTAGAACGGCAATTCGTTTACGCTTGGATTGTGTAACACAAAAATATGTCATCCAACGTTAATTCTTTCTTTGCTTTACTCGACGTCTAAGAGATATTGGCGCCATAAATTAAGATAAACCTCCAAATTTAAATATTTCTCAATACGTGATGAACCCGAAGCATTTATTGCTTTAAATTAATATACTCAATCATCATAAACATGCTAACATCCCACTTAAAATGTTTTTAATAAAAGTGAAACATACTTGTTGCACTACAACTAAAATAAAATATGCGAGAACCTTTTAGTGTGAAATATTTATGACGTGTACCGTCGTAAAATGAGCGGTTTAACCGTAGTTACCTGTAACATAACACTTAACATGCACAATTAGCGCACGCTCATACCATGACTCGAATACTATTCGAATAAAGTGGTCTCGCCGAGCGCCGTGCCCGTAAATGAAACTGGGGAACATCTTACTCGATTCACGCACACTTAACCCCGGTGTCGAGAAATCGATTCAAACACGTACAGCGGAATCGATTTCCTTTACAGTTTCGCGTCCACCCACGGTCTCGTGCACCGAACAGAATATCTCCATACCCCGATATAAATTACGCATACTAGATAAGGAACATCGCCAAATATACCGGATACACAGTGATATTGCTCCGTTTTGTCTCTCTAGGATATGATCTTAATAAATTCGATGCTATACCGCAATCGATTTGAAATTTAGCGTTATCACCACTGCGTACTTTATACAATGTTTCGAGTAAAATCCTTATCTAAACGACTGTCTCGTTTGAATACGTATGACTTCTTAATGACGCTGCTCTACTATTGGGTGTGCAACCACCGTTTTGGTTAGAAAATATTACGAGTTCACATCTGCATACAAGGGGATACGACTATTAAATCTTCTAGTGGACTTATTTCCATGTATCAGTACTTAGTACTGAGTCTGAGAGCGAGCCGCGTTCAGCCATTAGCATAACTAGAGAAGCGCGGGCGCAGGTGAGCGCCTAACGGAACACCGCATGAGCATATCGACGACGCATCTATTACGTGGCCACCATTCAAAATTCAGCTTTACCATTATTAAATTAAAATCTATATTCGTTTGATGAATTTAAGTATGAAGTCGTTTTAATTTATTGTCGAGTTTAGTCTACAAATCCGAGAGACAACGCTCGGGGCTGTGTCAAACAGATTAGCGCATCACAAGGTATTGTATGGTTATAGCCTTTACAACTGGCATTATAAAAAGTTTCGCGGTGTCTTTGCATAGCTTGGGTACAGTGAGATTTATTTTATAGATAACATGAAAGGTACAAACAAGATGTATGGACAGTGCAGTCTGATTATGTATCTATTTTGCATTGGCAGTAGCGGTGGAATTATGTAACGTTTATGCCGGTTTTTATTTTCTTTATGCATTTCGGTATTCCATAGCTTCTCAGTGGTGTTGGCCATACCAATTTAGCAGTACGATGTATTTTTTATCCTTCGATAGCACGTCATTCTATTAAAACTGTTAAGATTAAAACTAATTTTCTTAAATAATTAAAAAATAAGAATAAGTCCTAATGATGATTAGGATCAGTTTTACATTAGCACGCATGAACCAAAGCTTCTGTCACCTCAGACAGCTCATGCAACCTACTCAAAATCTTCGGCTGACTCAAAAATTTCGGCGCAAATATATATACACTAAGAAATCCATTCCCACCAATCGCTTCCATATATTACGCAACTAAACATTTGTTTACATATTTACAGTCTAATTCACAAGCAAGCGTGTCAGTGGACCATACATAATGTATCTTTACCGGCGTCGTTTCGAGAGCAAAACTCGTGATTCCGAAAGCGAAACGATTCTTAAACCGTATATCACGGTACCTTGCATACATTCAGAACTTACCTACAGACTTTACCTATTACGGCAATAATTGACGATTATGGTAAGCTTATTGAAATGCTATTACCGCGTGCTGCGTTTTTGATTTTATGTACATTTATGTCGGCGTAATTAATTCCTGAACATTCAATGGTTATGGATGACGATATCCGCGATTTAATTTCGTCATTTGTTTGAATTGGTTTCTTGATGGCCTTCATTTTAATAAAGCTTGATCTTGTTATATTACTAAGGAAATAACATCAGGTTATGGGAACACTAAAGGGAATAGAAATCAATTCATTCGCGGATGCACTTCTTCCTTTGTCTGAGGTGTTCATTACATTGTTTTTGTAAAATAATTTCCGTGAGAACATTATAGATTTTTGCAAACTATGACAATAATATTGAGTCTAAAAGATACGATTTAAGTGATGCTCGGTGTGCAAATTTGATTGAAGTAGGAAAATTAGTTGGAATCCATCGCGGACAAATAACGTCACTCGAAATTTATTTATATGAATTAAGATTTAATTGTTGTTTTGCGTCATATAGGTCCTAACGTCTTCTGCATCGTATAACTTAGGTGTTTCATGAGTAAAGCGTTAATTGAAGGTTGTGTGTAATGATTCCATACTACATACCATTATACCCCTCCCATTGATCCCGACTTCACTTTCTTGCTGTAATCTACATTCCTCCATATTCATATTCATAAATCTATCATCGCCTCTTACTTCACGACATGCTAACGATACATATGACAAGAAACAGCAGTACCTTTACAATGACATTTTAAAGCAGAAACACAACCGTTGTGGAAGCGAGATGCAGCTACCCGGAGTATCGTGCCGTCTCTCTTATACAGCGGTAATAGTTCTGTTTTATAAGTTCATGGTAAAGGAATGCATCACGAGCGGGTAATTTCAAAAGGTATTTGTTACTCACGTACATATTGAGTTTGAAGTATGGCTGACATGAGGGGCTACAAAACACTAATGTATTGGTCTAGTGTGTCGAATTCTCTTAGGAGTGTCAAGGGAATGTCACGATTGTCATTTGTTGTCTGGCCGATATTTCTTGTTACGGAAAATCATAGGCATATTACTCGCTTTACATATATAACGGTCGGAAAAAATGCTCTCTTTCTTTCTGTTCGTACGAAGGCATTGACTTTTTTTTATTAGGTTTGTGTCAAACATCATTCTTACAGATACCTAATGCGAAAATGTGGGTTATATATTGCTTGTCCTGAGTCTGGGAAGGTATATTTGTGCATGTGTTTTGAATGTTTGTATGAGACAATTATAAAGTTCTCAATGCGGAAGTCGTTTTTTTTCTAAAGAGCGAAAAAGACGATGTACCGGAATTTACAATAAAAAAGTCCTATTCCATCACCACTCCCTAAAACTTAGTAATCATACAAACGAATCCATAACATATTATAATATTGACCACCAAACCTTATTACATTAAGAAACCTTGTGTGGATAACAGCATTGTAATGGACCTAAGTGTTTATGACTTATTGAATTTGGTCGGCCATTTTAGTCAATACAGTTATAGCGAGATTCAATAAGTAAAGTAGGTTTACTGCTCAATTCTGTCTAGATATTATTTCCTGATCCGCTTTGTGGCTAAAAAGAACTTTTCAATTGATAATTCTTTATTAGATTCCTCTATTGTTTTATAGCGGTATTCGTTTTATTGGTCTAATGATAGTGCTATTAAACTGATAAAACAAAAGAAATATTATGAAACATGCGAGTTATTCCGATTTGACAACATATCGAAAATAGTGTTATGTAACTACGAAAAAACAATCGACAAAAAACCCGGTGTCAAAGCACAAAATCTTATACCTCATTGTGGCGCATGTGAAAAAAAAAACATCTTTCAATTACCTCAACATTATCGAACATAAAATTTAATTAAGAATTCTAACCCTAAAACGCGCAAGTGGTCCCCGATTATCAATTACGACGGCTTTAGAACAAGCAACACGCATTCCACTACACACATCCATTATTCAGAATAACAGTACTTTATATTACGTGATCAGCCATAAAATGACCATAAACATGGTGTCTTTTACCTCCTCAACTACACACATTTTGTTCAACCATTAGAAACGTATTGGACGGGGCATGCGGCATCACGATTTAATTACCGTGTTATTTATATAATGTCGTCTTAGACAGCGTCACGATTTTAGTTAATAATATTAATTGGCGAGTTGATACCGCCGTTACGTGGTAAAGGTGTATTAAGATTTTGTAACATAAAACTTCATAGGTATTTACAAAGTGTCAATGTAGTCAAAGCGTCTAGTGAATTTAATTTTGTTAAGCAAAATCAATAGTTTAAACATGCATATTTATGAACACAAATTAGCTTCGAAACGTTTCGTTTTTCATACATTTTTGTGCAAGCCTCGCAAACAGAACGTAAGTTTAACTATCATACATATTTATTAAAAA
The DNA here is from genome assembly GCF_003590095.1 of Trichoplusia ni. Lineage (NCBI taxonomy): Eukaryota > Metazoa > Arthropoda > Insecta > Lepidoptera > Noctuidae > Trichoplusia > Trichoplusia ni. The sequence goes on from NC_039485.1 coordinate 4,131,651, forward strand.
CATTACATTTTATTATTAAAATTTAAAAGCTCTGAAGACACCGACTGACTTCTTGTACATTTTGTAAGGGAAGTGCGTGACGTTGCATACATTACGAGGTTTTTAATAATTCACCGGCCGACACCATTCGCAGTTCTTTTGGAATCACAAATAAACGTGGACATTTTAATGTTGAATTAGTGAGATTTTAAATTTAGAAATTCGTGTCCTAAAAAAAAAATAAGTTAGGAATTTTCAAATGAGAAAAAAATATATCTTAAATGCAGTGATGGCTTTAATATTAATAAATGCTTATAATTCTTTATTTATTCATCAACGTTATAATATTTTGTAGAATCTGTGATGTATATGTCATATTGCGTCTGAATATATGCACGTCGTCAGTCACTTATTGGCAAAAAAACAAAAACTTTACTTGAGAAAATGGCGTTAAATAGGTTGTATCTTTATAAATATGACCTCAACGTAGGAAACCCTTGTAACTGTGATCTTTATGAGCCCTTTAAGCACTCCATATTTTACGACTTCCACGTGCTTTTAGTCGATGCTATAACACTAAACTCCGTTACATGATAAACATGTCTAAAAGTCTAAATCCTTCATAATTCTTGTTTCGCCAAATAAAGTGAGGCATGAATTGGCAACGCGCCATACATCTTCGCTTTGGAATAATGAGTTCGTTTACCCATTGCCAAGTTTAACTTCAAGTCGAATAGTAAACAAAGAGCGACAGACAGACACGAAATTTATCTTTTATTGTATTTACAAGCGTTTGTCATTTATTTATTCATGTTAGACTCATTCATGTGGTAAAATAAAAGCGAATGGTTGAGCTTTTTTATTTTGTATACTCTAATGTTGCAAAATATGTTGAATATAAAGGTTTTGTTTTTCAAGTCGTTTGTGTTCTATTGTTACCGTATAGAGATAGCAAATTAGGAACATTTTACAAAAGAAAAATAATGCTTAAATACATCACAAATACTTTGATAGACTTCGTTCTAGGGGATCAGATTTTCAATTGTTTATTATGAAATAGTTACCAACAATAGGTTTATCAAACATTGGCTTTAAAGCGGTGGTATAACCGTTTCACCTGTGTCGTAAGTTCAATACGATCATAAATCTTACAGGAACAAGCATATTCTACGAATATTTGTCGCTTACGATCAATCGATTGACCAATACGCCAACATTTAGCATTACCGCTATTCAACCATTGTCTGGTAACAAATAGGCATTAAGTGCGTGATATTTGGTACCATTTTGTATGCCATTTTACAAATCTGTCTTACATATCAAGGCAGGTCGCTTAAAATGCCTCCAAGATATTTACATTTAAGCGATAGATACACGGCAATGAGATAGGGTGTGGATTTACGATCGAAAGGTCAACAGTTCAAATGTTGGGCAATCACTGAACCGATTCTAAGAACAGGCATTTTGCGTAGTTTTGAAAGATTAATAGGTATATTAGTAATGGTCAACGCAGGGCATTAGTTTAGATATTAGATTAATAAAGGTAAAAGTACAGTGCGGCCGATGTAACTTGGTACGTCGGGAAGGAGCAGAGAAATATCGCCGTCTCTGTCTTTCACAATTTACCCGCATAAATCCATCTCGCTCTAACAACGTTTTACCCTCTTTCCGAACAGCCAAGTTTAGCTGAAGGTGCTGTAGACTGCGCGGGAACGGACACTTACGAATTCAATAAGGAGAACCAATAGCCATCAATAATGAGTGGTGGACGACCCGTAGTGCATTAGCTGCGCCGCGGGTGAACTTGGTCTAAAATCTGGTAGGTAAGTAAACGTGGGTTGTAGGCCAGTGATAAGGCTAAGGAAAATTAACCTTTAAAGCTCTGAAAATAAAGGCAGCTTAGTTTATGAATGAGTAGTTGTATTTATTATATTGTTTGATGAAAACTCGTAGGTATAACCTAGGCGTATTCATTAACGGCAAGTCTCGTTATCAGGTGTAATGTAAGAGACCAATGACTAAGAAGCAGGGTAAGCCGCAAATTAATAACACTAACGGGATTATTTTCAAAATCATATTGTTCAACATAATTCAGTTTAAGAGAGACTGTTGGGTTGGGACACAAGGAAACTCAATAGGAGAAACTACCAAAAAAAACAATTTCCAGTTTTTACTTGATAATTAATTAAGTCCAATATCCCCTTTTGTTACGCAAATCAAGTCCAATGAGGGCTTTTCATAATAGTAATGTAATAATTCATGACGCAACATGATTACATGAATTAATTCAGATGATTAAGCAGTCGTACAGCAATGACCATCTATTAGGTCAACAGCACGTTTGAATACAAAGCTGTAAATATAATGGTTATAATTACTAGGTAAGTATACTAGAAACGACCTTTAATAGTTTGCATCGATTTAACAATATTCAAGGAAGACATCATATAGTTACTATCAAGTTAATAAACTTAATCATATTTACAAACCACCTGCTGGTAACTAGAACTTAGAAGCTTAAAAACGAGCCTTTATAAAGGCATAGGCATATATAGGCAATTACTGGAGTCAAGCATCCCAAATGTGCAAAATCGAAAGCGAATTTGTGGAAAATCGGTAATGTCGTTCACCGATATTTGTGGCTAACTGTACAATCATCAATGTGGTCCACGTTCGCTCTCAATGTAACCAAAGCTGTTCAGTACCAGGCTTAAATTTACAGCCAAGTTACCCCGAGCGCTTTCCCGCCAGAATTTACGATTAATTTCCCATGCCATGAATATGAAAATACACCTACGTTCGAAATATAATTAATAACGCCGCACACACGTCAACCAGTTTGGTATCTGCACACCTCCGAAGACCACTTGACAGCGAATGGGCGTGCATTAGTTACAAAATTTATAACCCAAGTAATAAGTGGGTGGCAAAAAAAAAGTAAAATTAACTAGAAAAGAATTATAGTTATTAGTTGCCAATACGCTTTTTTGTTGTGAGATGTAAACTAATTGCGATACGAGAGATTTTATCACGGACCGATTCATCATGTTCTTGTACAGGGCCGCCAACGTAAGTTGATGCTTCGGTAAAACGACAAAATGCTGTTGGAGCGAGATCAACGCATACATGTACCTCAATGGAGACAGAGATAGCAATATTTTGCAGCTCTTTCCAGAAGTGCCAAGTAAGGTTGGTCACACTGTATGGAATATGTGCCGTAACACTTGCATCGATTAAGGAGTTGTCTTTTATTTTTGTTCACACAGTCTCCATGTTTATCAATGAGTTTAACGCCATTATCTGTTTTCCATACATTATAAAAATATACTAGAAGTGTCGACCTGCTTTTGAGTCGTTATAATATCAATCAATGTTCTTTGATACAGCAACTTTGGAATTAAGACTTAAGTTTTCACTGAAAACGTTCCATTCCAAATTCGTAATATCAAAGTGACAACTTAGCTTCCTCAATTCGTCATTCAGGTTAAAGCTCAGTAAATACCTGAAGAAACAACAATATTCAACTTAATGACGACCCACCAAAGTCCATCTTCCCCTGACCAGATAAATCCAATCCAAGTCAAGTTTACCAATACCGCTTGTCGCTTGCAGCTTAGACCTCAGCACAAACAAACCGCGCTATGGGAGCACGCGGATAATTTATGTGATAGAACTAGCGAACCATACAGAATATTGTGTTTTACTCAGATGCCTGTGTCGACAATGTACACCTGCTGTGACCTGTCTTCAGACTGATACGATTTGATTTATTTGCGTATTTCATTGAGATTAGGATTCTTTATTGCTTTTACATAAGGAATGTTGTTCGCGACAATCTGATAGGACCCTTCATTCTTAACGTTCACGTTCATCAGAATCCAATACTTTTTTTGATGTTAATGTACCTTTTAATTCTTTTTTGTGACCACACGTATGTTTATCAGATTCATTAGTGAATTTATGAGGACAAAAAATTGTACGGTTATATTTTTATTAGATGTTTTGACAAGATGTAATGGATGTTAAATTATTAATTAAAATGGAGGCTGATAAATTCATGATCGAACTGTCAGACGGCACTTCATTTCGAAAAGCCTTTGTATATACATGTTGTTTTAGTATTTTGCAGAACTTTAAAAGTGCGACAATCATTTATGAAGGTCTATATTTTTTTTGTTAAAGAGAGAGAGAGGCCTAGAAGCATAATATGTGTAATATGGGCTATGGCTATGCCTATGGCACTATCTGTGACTATCTAACTTGAGTCAAAAATCAAAACTCTCTTCTTCACTTCATGCGTAGTTCAATGCTCTTTAAGCCGCAATTTTAACTCCGTGCATTTTACTTACCAGGCGAACATGCATAGTAGGTACTTCAACACGTACTGGCCTATCGGAAATGGATTATCCACATAATTATCCACGTGTTGGTCTGCCACTCTGACGGGTACAGTAAAGCTTAATGTGATTTACTCTCCTAACGGGATCTGCTAGCCTGGTACTCTGTGGTCCAGTTGTACCGGTTTTTGTAGGATATTGCGTGTTTTACTTAATATTGCAAAGACAAACTAAACTAATATGTTCTGAACTTTCAATCAATATTCGTAATATTATTTGTGATTTCCGTTGCTAAGGAAAGTATGAATGAATATTTGCAGGATATGAACGAAAGTATTGCTAGATAACTCAAAATCAGAAATGGTTAAATTGTCTGATATTTTATTTGGAAGAAGTCAGAGAATTTTGAAGTTTTGGGATATTATTACGCACCTAGTTATGATATCTCCACGAATTATGGAATCTACTGGACGGGGAACGACACTTAAACAAATGAAGAAAGAGATTGGCAACAACTTAGATTTTACTCAATTAACTATGATGAGAGAGTCCATTGTTACAAATAATGAAACCATTCCTACTTTGTAGAAAACATTAAATGTGCTACAAAATAAGCGAGCAATGTACGTTAAGTACTCATAAATACTCAACACAAGACCGCTAGAAGTATATCAACATTATCAACAGATTTAATAGTGTCTTTGTGAAATGGATCAGAAAGTACATTGTTGATAAACTGTTTAGTTCCATCTTGACAGGAAAAAGAGGAAGCTGTCTTGCATATGAAAGTTGATGTGTTGCAAGTTAAGTTAGGGTTAAAGGAATTCAACTCTTAAGGGCGAAGATTTAAGAGTGATTTTTAGGAGGATATTTTAAATGAAGTACCTTTTTGCGAGTATGTATGTGAAACTGATTGTTCAGCTTCAGTTCTTGTGACTGTATTATGACTTTGAGCTTGCCGTTGATAAAGCGAGAAGGCAGACTACAGGTCTCACTTCAAATGGTAAAAAAATATTTCAAATAGGACATCCATTTGTTGATCAACTGATGATATTAATTATTTAAGAATAGCTGCAGGCTAAATAGATGCTGTAATTAGTCTATCAAAATAAACCATTCATGTAGATATAATACCAAAAGAGCCAAAATACCGAATAATAAGCAAATTGTGTAAACCTTTCGACATAACAAGTTACACGGTATTCGTGTACAAGTGACTTTTGACCGTTGTATGGTCACTTAATGCTATAAATATCACGAATTTGAATACCATTGAAGTGAATGAACGAAACAATCGCCAATTACTGTTTGAAACTCATGCATTTTCAAGTTTACCAATCCCTGTACTACGAGTTCTCGAAACAGGACTATAGCTACAGTAGAAGTGAGATGGTGTTATGCAGAATGTAATGCACCGTCTTGCTTTCATAACGACATATATCTTGTTTTAGGTTTCGTTGTGAGAATTTTGTTCTCATGCTGTATTAGGTAAATGAACGGAGTTAAATGTATTGTGTATTACAGAGGGTCGCAATACATACAATCTCTAGATCTTCTTAGAAGTCTGTCGCCTGCAGCGTGTTCTGTTGTAAATCACACGCTTCTTGTACCAATTTAGGGTTGCCATGTTTATGTATAGGGATGTCACAACAAAATAAATGGAACAGTTAAAAGATGATTTACAATGGAGTATGTAACGATGGCTAAAGCTCTAAGACGTTAAGAGAGGTACAGTGAAATAATTTAAGTCTTAAGATTAAGGCTAGATGATCACAATTTCGCCTGAATTTACCAATATGGGTTACAACATGATTGAAAATTGAGATACATTTTCTCGATTTGTCAAGAATTCAAATTTTAAATAGCATAGGTGGACCTAAAAGACATCTACACATTGCACACAAATGGATTACAAAATATAATAATTCACTGAATAGCGTGACGTACTGTTCCTGATCGTATTGTTGTTTAACAGAAAAGCTCATCATTGTAAACATAATCTTTGTATTGCGTGTCTTTTTTTAAACGATACTTATGTTATTGTTTTACAAATATTTATAGTAGTCGTAATAATTTTGGCTTACGGGCCGACAATCATAACTTCAAGATAAGCATTTATGGGAACAAGACGGAAAGAGCGGTGTCTCTCTTGCACATTTGCTAGAGGCTTTAATATTTGATGGAAAGCCCTCTGTTAAGTTTCAATTTTAATAAAAATAATTAAGTTTATTTTTTGAGGTACTTATCTACTTTTATACATAAGGGATATTACATGTCGCTCCTTCAGAAACAGTACGGATATTTTATCCTAATGTAAAATTAGAAATTATATATGAAACGATGATTGTTTTTAAGGTCTTTGTATTTTCACACCCCTACGCTACAGTTTAAACATTGTAGTAATCTCTCGGAGTGTTTGCCCAGAGCTAGTCTCTTGGTTTGTACGACTACAGTAACAAGCTAGTTAAGGGACCCTTTTCTTAACAGTTACAACAACGTCACAACGTTACTTAATTTTAAGGCACTTACATACAGCGGGTAAAAGGCACCTAGAAAAGAATCATGACTTGTGTGTATAAATAAAATTTAGTTTTTAATATTAGAAATCAATATGAAGGGCGGGCGACACAGATGTTGTACCTATATAAATTTTTAGATATAGATGGTTTTTTTTAAGCTATTGCATAGCTTCTATCGCAGGCCTTGAGCGCGGGGACTAAACCCAGAAATTCCGTAACGAAAAAACCTCACGCTCCCCACTCCGACGGGCACGGAGGTGTGGCTTGAAGGCCGTGCATCGTCTAACGTCGTGTCAGTTCGGCAGTCTTCGACACGGCGCTGTGTGTCATGCGATTAGACGTATTGTACGACTTTACGGAACTCGCCCGAATCGAGACGAGCTGCTCCGAAATCGGACGAATACGTAATCAGCAGTTTGTGAGAAAGTATATAGGTGTATAAGTATTTATACAATAGCTTTACCGCGGCAGTCCCCGAGAGCCACACGTATTTTTTATAAATGAATTTTGCTAATGATGACTGTTTGATAAGAGGTAAGGAAAAGAAGAGATCTAAAGATTAATTTTACATTCTATAAACATCAAATACTAAATGTAACTTCATAAATGTTTCCATATCGCATTTTGCAATACCCTACACCATGCAAGACTTGCATATGCGAACACGTTCAGAACGTCAATAAATTACATTTTAATAAACTTAAAGTACATACGGAAATGTTATGAGTGAAATTAAAATTACGAAATTATTAAAATGAATTTTGTTAGCGAACATATGACTGAAGATGCTCGTATTACAACAGGTCTTCAACTGAACTATGCATGTTGAAATATAAATGTAAAATGTCAAATCCAACATCATTAAATTTAATGATTACGTCGACTTTGACGACATGTTTAGGTGTGTGGGCTTCAAATTACATATTTGCATCGAATCCAACGAAATATGTTAAAACGAGTTGCTTCATGCACTAAAACTCTAAAACTTTAGTATACTTAGATACTTCAGAGGAGTGAGTAAGTAATTTCATTACGTAACACAATCTAAGAAAATACTATTTCTTATTTCTAAAGTTTATATAGAAACCGAATAAGAACGATGAAATACGATCGCATACGAAGTAACCCGAATACACCCGAACGTTTCCCGAAGTACCAACTACGAAACTATTTGGCTGATCGTTCTGTTACATGAAAAGCATGAAGTATTGCCATACTTGAAACATGTAGAGTAACTTTGCCTTATTCTTTGTTAAGCATTTGTCAGACGTTTCATATCGATCCACAATAGGAGGCAAGCGATCAACAACACAAAATGTATTCAAAATCAATTCAATTGAATAATCATATTGTAGAAAGGAAACCTTACAGGAGTTGAGACCTTTATTTACGTCCATTTTATTACAATACTGAACTATCAAATTTATAGCACATGTAGACTATTTAGTTTAGAGTTTATCTATCAACTGGCTCCCTATTATATCCGTATTAGGTATGTTCTGTTACATTTATCGGAACAGTATCAGTTAGATTAAGTGCGAGCAAGAAATATTAATAATGTATCGTTTAGGAACAGACAGGACCTATTATTCCGTGGATTTTACTGGTTCCAGATTCCAAATGCGTAATAGTTAAGTTATCAGGTTATTTATAGATTCGAAACAAATGAAGCTTGTGAACTAAATCAGTGTTTCACAATGTCAATATGGTTATTAGTTTTGCAATGAATTCGGTAGCGGGAATGCTAATTTTCGTAGTTATAATGAGCTGTTTCCTAATTTGAGTTGTACTTGTATCAACAAATACCGAATGCGTACTTGAAAATTGATTTTATCTTGAATGTAAATGGATTCTATTTAAACGATTTAGAATGTGTTTAGAGCAAAATAATGAGAAAAATAATTAAATTTGTTTTCGACTTAAAAAAAATAATGAGTTTGTTCAGAATTGTTAAACCACAAAACAAATAAAAGTATTGAGATCAGATAAGAATAGCCGCCTCAAAGCCAAAAAGAATAAAATTAAAACAATTGCAAATACAATAAGCAGTTAATCACAATCACAAAATAAATGAATTAATACAATCAATTTTCTGACAAAAAAACAAAGGCAAATTAAAGAATTTTGTTTAGTAAACAAAATCTTATTAGAAAGAAAAAAGCAAGGAGTACATTAAGATCATAGTATCTATCATACAGTCAGCAATAGAAATCGATTAACAAAATCCGGTTCATGAAGAAAAACATTTTTCAGTGTCATAATGTTTTTGATTTCACGTACATCAGACATACCACGATTTAGATTCACTATAAGGTTGTTTACCTTTTAGTACCAAAACGAATGGAGTAGAGTTGCTTGTATATGATAAACAGCTTAAGTTTATAAACTACCGCTAATGCAATATAGAAAGTGAGTCCCACTTCTTTGATAGTCCAACAGATACTGAAAGTGTTCGATACTGGCTTGTTAAATTATGCGAAGACTTTGCCTACACACTATAAGTGTGATACAATGTTACAATACAGATTTTCGATGTCTACTCTTTAAAATTCAAATGCTTTTTATGCCAATGATATCACACGTGATTTAAAAAAGTTAAAACACGTGAATATTAACAAGTTAGCAGAGGTATATTTTGTAATTCGAATGCGTCAGGACGGCGTCATACACTTTTAAAAGGAAAAAAACTGACTGGCAGAATAAATTCTATTCTTGGTTTAAAAAAAAAGGAATTGACAGTAAGTCATCTGTCAAAATGCAGATTATAAATAGAACGGATCTATATAAACGGCAAGTAATTTATCGAACTGCAGATTTAATAAAAAAACGGCAAAGTTAATCATCAACAATTTATCTAAAAAGGAAATTTAAATTCAGTACTGACCGCAATTACTACTGAACGAACACAATTTATCTCTATTGTTTACAAACACCGTTACCTCATTACTCTTACGCATAGCGTGGGATGACATTCATTCAACATTTTTCATTCATTAACTAAGCTTTTAGTAGGTCAGATTAAAGTTTATCTTTTTAATCCAGTTTTGTGTAACATACATACCTACATAGTTGGTTGTTATGTTATATCACGCTATTGGACTGATACCACGTGCTACATATTTAATATGGCCCCCGCTCACATTAGCGATATTTTCAGCGATATTTTTTATAATACGCAACTAAAGCCTTTCTATTGATTCATAAATTTTCACAATCGGTACAGCTGTTCCCGAGATTACTTCTTTCGACATCATAAACTTCACACCTTTATAAAATTAGTTCAGAGTATTTGAATCTTGCTTTACACTAACTATTAACTTTTTTTGCACTAACCAGGCCTTACATAGTAACTATTTAGTAATCTGTGCCGGACCTTAGTATAACGCTCTTAATACTGCCTTGTATGAACAGTCCTAAAGGCGATTCATGTTAATTAGAATCCTGTTTATTTATTCACCATACGCTATATCTGACTTCGCCTGATTTGCAATCTAAGTCAATAAATTGCCAGTAGGCGCCTCTACATCACGAACAAACATTGACTAAGTACCATACGATTAACAGTACATCGATTACAGGAGTACGAAAATTCTTAGAATATTGTGTAATCGAAATGTAGGTACGGTTAAGTACAGCTGTTGGCGTTGGAGACAACTTTGCACAATGACATTAATACCTACGAAAAGAAAATTCATTTTTGACGTGTATTTATAGTGAGTAAAAAAGTATACAGAAAAGTAGTGGTATGCTCAAAACTATTTTCGTAAATTGATTTTAGTTGGCAACTGTACATTTTGACACATAATTTCCCGACGCATAGTAAAGAAAACGTAGTGTCAAATAGGTCACAAACTCGCAACTCGCGACATACAAGTTGCAACCTATACAGTTAACGGCAAATCGACAGAAAAAGCTGTGAATCTTAAGACTATTGTATACTTTGACAGTTGTTTGACAGTTACATACAAACAATTCAAATAAAGAACAGTTGTGCCAGTTACATACTTACGTTGAAGTTTAAAATAAGAATTCATGTTCCTTTTTAATCGTTTGCTTGTAAGGCAGTTAAGGCTACCAATGTCCCAAACTGCCAGATTTGTTTATTTTATGATACTTTTTAAGAACTCAGATTTATAACCTGTCTAGTAAAAGTCTTAAGCATTTTAACTACGATGCGTTGCTATATAGTAATACTGAGACATGATACCATGTTTGCGCAGTCTGACCGTTGATGGTAAACTGTACTTTACATACCACGTGGAGATGCCTCACATGCTTCGAATAGCACGTTGGGCCATCACTGCAACATGAGATAAATACCAAAGGTAGTTTAAGGACCGTGCTCACAAATGCGCTACCAGCTACTTCTATACCTATCCTAGAGCTGATGATGACATAAATCTAGTAGTTACAGAACATAAAACAAAACATGATCGTCCTAATAGAATACGTGAAATATTAAATAGAAACAGTCTGTGACAATCTAATGAATAAGACAAACACATAAAAAAGCAAAGAACAAATAACTGATTCATGAGAACACCTATGTAACTCATGTTGTAACTTAAACGGACAACATTGGAGAGAAATTGGCAAAAAAACAGCACAAAAACACTAGTTATCAATCATAGTGAGACGGACAGACGCATAAGGAAACTATAATGTACAATTTCTATGAGTTTACTGTGCTAACCGGAACGACGTTGCTCAAGATAAATGGATCATAATAAAGCTGGCAGCAAACAACTGATACTTATAAAGCTGCTGATAATTTCTTCGTTTCATGAATGAATACATCACAGTTGCAAAGAGTATGGATAAAATTAGTCATGTTTAATTCAGTAAATGGCTGTTTTTAGTTTACAGGCCTGAATAACCAAATATGTATCGACAATAATCTGGCTGGCTTTCTACTATACGAGGGTATTTCAGGTTTCGAATATATATTACATCATTTATACAGACATGTAACGGAAAAGGAAGGATGGACTAATGAACAGCCACTAAATCGATGTTCTCACCGGTAGCCAGTCATTAAACTAACAACAAGTGATAATTATTCTTTCAAAAAGATTTCACAATTGTATCCAAGAATCAAAGTAACAATGAATCTACAAAAGGCTCTACGAAACGGTAAAATATGATTCGTAAGCAGATAAGGAAAGTAAGAGCATTTAGTTTGACAGCTGCGGCCATCTTGGATTTTATGTCAAAGGTCGGCGCGCGGTTTCACCACATACAGATGGGTTATTTCGCACACGATCGTCAGACAACAGTTAAGTTTGTTCGTGATGACATTACACATATACATGTTACGTTGAAAATCAGTTGATTAAATAATAGCTTCAAAATTACTGTGAAACGCAACCGTACTCGTTAAGATAATATGTCTGTCATTAGACCAGCGAGAACCATCGTGCATGATCATTTCATTTTCTTTGGAAGGTATCATGGCTTATTGTAACATTATAAGAGAACGGATAATCAGCTGATTTGCTAATACACGTTTGTTATTGCCTGGTTTAATACTCGCAAAATAAGGTTGTAAAATAAGTTTGGCAAGGGATTCGGAAATTATATGGCAAAACATACCTTTAGACAAGTTACATTTTTCAAAGCGCTGACGGTGTTGAACTATCAAGTCACTTGGCGAAAAAGAATGTAGCCCCATGCATGTGAAGTTTTCTCTTCTTGACTATGCTTATTTGATGTATTTTTGCGAATATGTTGTCTAGGCCTTAAGTATGGTGTTGACTTAGACAATGTACCAGTCAATTCACGCCCTAAATAAGCTCGTAGTGTTCGTACAGAGGTTAGTACCACTAAACTAGTAAGCAGAGGAAATGCAGGAGAGTTCAGGGGCAGTGACCCGAGCAGCCGCCAGCCACCGTGACGCTAACGCCATACGATTCCATCTAAACTGCTTTTGAAATACGTCATTTGGGAACGTAGGGACCAAAAATGGCAATGGTATTTAGTACAACCCCAAAAATGGGTTTCTATTAATTTCTACCCAACATTTTGAAAGTGAATCACATTATTCACTATATAATAGGTATTTTGTTTTGTAAAGGAATGCGGAACGTTTGATAGTTTTCTAAGTAATTTGAGAATTTAACGATCGCAATTTAAAGACGATAAACCTTGATTTCGAGTTAACAAACCTTCATGAATATTTACGTGTCTTTGTTTTAGACAAACGCTGTAATTGTTATAATTTTCTCAATTCTGCGTTGTAAAGCCGAACCCAAAGCGAATTCATAACCTGTTTTTCGTCTTGTCTTCACAAATATATTTAATAGTCTTTTGTTTGTTTAAACAACACATACACACCATGGCATCTATCATTTTCCTTTGCAGAGTTTTAAGGTCTATTAAAACCAAACGTATACCAAGTTAGCGCCCGTAGGAAAGCGTCACGCAGTTCCATGAATTGAAATAAATATTCCTTTTTATATTCCACGGATACTAACAGCGATGGTCAGACAGTATGCTTACATTCGGCAGCTAACTGCAGATTCATATAATTTGCACACGGACTTAATGATGATTTCATTTTACTAAGAGAAACTACAAAACGTATAACAAAACAAATACTAGGCTACAGGATATATCGTAATAGGAAATACTATAGGATATTGATAAAGCTAATCGCTGTAAACATGACGGACCGATGTTCTCGATGCTATCCTATGCTATCCGATGCGTGCGTGGCATGCATGTCAACGTGCGCGTGCGCTGCCTCCCAGATACATTAGATTATGTTGTGACAAATGTGCGATGGTAATTGTGGATCTGTGACCTTATGTATTTTGTATAGGTATTTGGTATTGGAGAAAGCAGTGAATTTATATTGACGTATAAACTTTTGGTAAATATTGTTTTTTGATAGAAACATTTGAAGGGAAATCAAGTGTTAATAACGTGACCCAAAAGGTCCTATTGCCAGCTTTTAAAGTAATATTATTGTACATAGTTATAGACATGGCGGCAGGCAATGAGAAACTGAAAATTATCTTTAAGACGTGCACGTTTTGTTTATTTACGCGACTTACTCATTAACGTTTTAATTAAACTTGACCTTAGGTTTTAGGCGTGGGATGACGAAAAAAATTTTGTTTAAAGAAAAAAATATTCATTCAAATGTTCAGCGTCGTTAATTAAGATTCGAACATTAATTTTATTATTTTTACTGTTTATGTTAATTTTCGTTGTTTTCAGAGGCTGTATTTTAATGTCTCATTTAAATATTTTTTTTACTGACAAACAACAAAACTCTTAATACATTTCGTTAAAGCCGTAACAAAGAAAATATTAAAATCACGATCAACAATTCAAATAGCATATAAACTAAAACGTTTTAAAGATCACCTTAAGAATACGTAAGTGGTAGAAATATTTCAACTCATCTTTGCGTGCGGCGCTATGTGTGCGTAGCCCTAGTCACTACACAGTACCGTTGTGTACGAACACAGCTTTCATTTGTGTGTCACTGTCACACAATTAAAAGTTTCCATACTAAACCATCGATGTCAACCACACGTACACATAGCGCCGCGCGCACAGATGACTTGAACTTTATGTAATGTATTGAGGTTTATTCACAAATCGCGTTGCATAAAAACATTAGACGAAATGGGTGAATCGTTTGATCGTAAAGGTGTGTTTACACGAACTATCTGCGTGATAATTTACTGGAAGAATATAAATGGTCGTAAAATGTACGTGTTTTGAAAGCTTCTTATTGGTTTTAATTTTTATTACTTTGCATAATTCTATATCGTATTTATATTGTGGTGTCATAATTTCTATCGGCATAATATGTTTATGTTAATCGAATCAACAGAACAATACGAAAAAAAGTGTCTGTCTGTCACAGAGTCTGTTGCGTTATCGAACTTCAACTATAAGATGATTTTAGGCGATTGGGAGATGTGTGTATAGGTACAAAAAACCTTATAAGCATTTTTTAATACTTGTGTATAATTATTCTAGATTTGTTAATAGGTTATTCTTTATAATCCTTAGTAACAATACCCCTCTCAAAATTTTACTAAACAATTAAACTATGCGCGCTAGCCTAACGCTTTCATAAAAACATTGGCTAGTCTAACCTCACCTTAACCAATAAATGCAACGGGAAAATGCTTGTAAGGTAACACTTGACATTGTTCGATGATGTGACTGACTTTCTGCTTGCATAATAGATCGTAATACTGTATTGCCTGGGAATAGAACACCAGCTAACGGCCCGAGAGTCGCACTAACAGCTTTTTAAATGATGAAATAAAAACTTAGTTTGTGTCCTTTGAACTTTTGAAAGTCTTCAGTTTAAAGTCGCTGTTTGGAGAAAGGGTCAACTATAAACTGGTTTAGTTTATAGTTTTGAGTATCAAACGAATAAAAGGAGAAAATACAACAACATAAAATGTTAAAAACTTTTATGTTATGAATAAAAAATATATTTTAATTAATAATCGAATATTACGTTCTTTGCAAAACTCGTGCAATAAAACTACTATAAAACTTACCAAGTCTATCATTTTCCTTCTTAAGTGTCAAACAATGTAGATAAACACTTACCTGAAACAAACAAAACATAAATCTTAATGATTATTTCATAGCGTTCATTAAAATACAATAATTATTCTACCGTACAAACAGTTACAACTTATATTAAGAAAACACATAAAAGCTTGATAGTGAGATAGAGACAGCGCACTATATGCCGTAGAGCAGCATCTCTTTTTCACGCCATCGACATCAGTCAAGTATTTGTTAGTCTCCTCATTGCACGCCACTGAGCCGGTTTTTTGAACTTTTTTTGCGGTTGTCGTTTCGTTGTTTTTTCAAAATATATTAATTCGATAAAAACTCAGCTTTTATATTTACCAACTCTACATTGGTTAAGGCACTTAAAAAAAATAATCTTATAATAGAGAGTCTTAATCTTCGTGTTTGTACACAAAAAAAACGACTGATTTTTTTTTCAGTTTGCTAAACATTTCTAACTTTCCGTATGTATAACATATTTATTGGAAACGGTTATCGTCTAAAATGAATAAAATACGCAAAAACACATAATAACTTTTCCATTTGTAAGCTTACGTATTAGTATAACCATTTTAGCTTGAAAACAATTTGGAATTACTACCTATTCGGTACCTACACAAAAGAAAAAAAAAACAAATCCAAACCGCGTCTCAACAAAAACTAGACACACTATAAATACAGTAAATACTCTTATAGGTAGGTACTTAGTATAGGAGTCGGCCCTTTTGTTTCAGATAAGGCTGGCTATTACAAGCGTTCTCGGCGTGCAGGAAGCGATAAGTTGCCCGCCGTGAGGGAATCAGATTGGTACCGTCAACTATCTACTGGATACTGGCACGAGGATAGAGCAATACTGGCGTGTATTGTAGATGACTGACCTGAGACCTTGATATATATATATATAATCATATAATACTTTTGTAAGTGCGGTAACTTTTCACGTCGGAAGACAGCAACAAAATAACGCTGACTGTTTCACCAAAATGTTTCGGTGAACGCAATTTGAAATCGATTGGTACCGTTATGTACCTCACCATGCACATATTTTAAAGTATGTTTTATTAGTATTCTTTGAATTATAGAAGAGTAAGATCTTTTACATTTCAAATCTTGTCTGATGGTAATATTAGTTCATGATATTAGATTTCGCCAAATTCAACACTTTTGCCATGAAGAATACCCAAGTATCTTCGTTTTAATTCTTAAAATTAGGAACGAAGAACGAACGATGTCTAAAACGACCTGTCATGTAGTCTCATACATCACGTCATCAATTTGTATTGATCCTCAGTAAATTAATACTATTGTTTCATAGATATGCGAATAACTTATTAAAATTAATTAAAGATTAACAAGTAAGCGACCTTTAAGTCGCTGAATGTTAAATTTATGCATTTAAAAGCAGGGACCGGACAACCCCACTTTAGAGTTAAGCCGTTTGACAGGGTAACCCGTACACGGGGTAACTCATATCGCAGTGTTACCTTTTGTTCGAGTTACATCCTCGAAACCCAGCGAAATGGTTAACACCTTCATTATGGTAACCACGTGAAGGGGTTAACCCCTTCAATAACTTAACCCTTTGAAGTGGTTACCTTCACGAAAGGCTTTTATTCGTGTTACCCTGAATTACCCACTAAACTTGAGCTGCATACTTGCACCCTAGCGGCCCCTCATTGCTTTACTAAGACTACAGCTGATTTTCTTCTATCGCCGACGCGTCGCGCCTCTCGGACAAACTACCTACGCGCGAAACGTCATATAGGTAACTAGTTGTTGCCCGCGACTTCGTCCGCGTGGTTAGAAGATATAAGTTAGGAATTTTTTCTTTATTTGCCTTCATCAGTATATTATTTCTTTTGTTTATTTGCCACATTTTCCATTAAGTCTTCGCTCCTATTAGTTGCAGCGTAATTTTATATACCTAGCCTAAAACCTTCCTCGATTATTGGTCTATTGAACACAAAATGAGATCAAATTTTTTAGATGAAATTATTTATAATAATTTAAAAAAAAATCGAATACAAGTTTTTTTTTTCATTTTTTGCATTTTCTGAGAAGATTTGACGGGTGAATTTTCGATTGAAAATTAGAGTGTTTTTTTATATTAATTCAAAATAAGGTGAAAAAATAAATATTTTTAATCAAATAAATTACAGCGTATTTGGGACACAAAAAAGTAAGTTTTCACCAAATCTCGTTACAAAAACAAATTTTGGTAAAAGATAAAAATAATAAACCACAACCTTGGTTTTTTAGATTTTTCACATAAATTTTGACGTTATGTGAAAAAAATGTAAACACAAAAGTTTTAGATCTTTTTCTTTTAGAACTTTGCCATTTGACTTTTTTCGATACGAATTTTAGTTTTGCCGGAAATTGATAAAAACCATTTTTTACTCTTCAAACGTCACTCCCACCCCCTTCCCGACCTCAGATCACCCGTAAATTATTTTTCCTTTCATTTTTATAATATTCCCCTCCTTTTCTAATGGGTTTCATCCTACTATTTTTTAATTTGGTTTTAAAAATTATCGACCCTGGTCTACAAGTATAGACACGAAAAATATATATCACAACGTTTGAAAAGTGCGACAAGCAAAATTAAACTGTAAGATCATATCTACAATGATTTTTATTCCATGTTTACAAGTCGCTCGGTAAATGCAACAATGGCGCCGCTGGGCGGTAAGATGTCACGTGCGCTCGTGGTTATACTATTTTCAAACTAATGTCTATGATAAAGAGTGCATATTGCATTGTCTTAGGTTGGAGTGGGTTACCCTGTTACAGTGTTACAGGGTAGTAAAGGGTAACCTGTTCAGAACAGGGTTCCAGTAACCCGTTCGAAGGTGTAACATATGTCATAGGGTTTTTTCTTGAAGCGCTTAAAAAAACCCCTTCAAAAACCCTTTCAATGAGTATCCGGCCGGTCCCTGTTTAAAAGTCATTTGTACTTGAGGAGGCAGAGCAAATGTATTACTTTTAGACATGTTTGCTTCTTTTCCCTCATAATTGGATGGAAATGTGGGTTACATTTGCAGAAACGAATAGATTGCGACTACACCGAGGGGTAAAATTAAAATCAAACTGTTTTTATTCCTAGTAGGCGAAGTACACAAGTACACAGATATACATCAAAACCACAGGACATTTGTTTAGAATTTAATTTGCCAAAGCTAGAAAATTCACGTCTTAACGTAGACCGGCACCTCTCCCGGCTGGCATTTCTCAGAGCCAGCTTGTCGGAGTCAAAATTTTGAATGAAAACTATTGGCAAATGACGCCCTTCCTCAGACCAGCTGGTGCAAGCTTAACTTTACCTTGTCTATCAGTCTGGCTAATACTAAGCCAAAAGCTAATCGAACTGATGCTATTATAACTCCATAATACAGGCCAGAACAATAATTTAGATGAAACGAACGAATGAACGAACCATTCATTACATGTACGCAACATTGAACGTAAATTATGTCTAATAACATAACTATAACGCTTTCGATGTAATATGGTGTGTTTAGTTACGGTTTTGAGTATCACGATGGTTTCCTTCAGATATTTTAATGAAGGAAAATCATATATCAACTGATTGTACCTATGCTAAGGAAAATATGCCATTTGAAAAGTATTATTTTAGGCAGTGTCCAATATAATCGTTCAATCAGTTATGCTGCGAGAAAGTAATGAATCGACTTTTTGTAGGCCCATAGTTAAAACGATGCGTTAATGACTTAAATCCTTATGACGGGGGCTTCACTAACATTCAAGCCACATGCACAAAGTCATCAAACTTAGAAGAAGGATCGAACCTGCGCCAAGTCGCGTACAATGGGTTTTGGCGTGGTGACATCTGAAGCTTTTGATATGCCTCCTTACATTAAGTGGCTGATACAGCTTTGCTTCGAATTAGGGTCATTGTTATGACATTGAATGATAGAAGAAAAAAAACATTAGCACGACATTTTTTTTTGGATTATTACATAATAATATTGGCATATAATGGTTCTTAGGTACTAAAAATAGAGAAGAACCTTTCCTCTTACCAAGAACTATAACATTTTAGACGTCGGAGTTTTAGTACATAGCACAGTTTCGCAAGCAAAGCATTCAAATTACTCCAGAGCAATTTTAATATCAATTACAGACAAATAGACAACTGCACCTATACGATATAATAAAATAAAAAATAAGTATTCCTGATTAACAGTTTCGCAAGCATATTCCGGACTAATACTACTTTTTAAGTAGAAACTGTAACACAAACCTATAGCACAACTTGCGATCAACATTTTTTTAATATTTCATTCGCTTTCGTATTTATTAAAGAACAATAAACAGCATTCATACTTGGTAATAAATTATGAACTTTAGCAACACTTACTTAGCCAGTACATAAAGATCAGATTACACAACGGTAAATGCCACTCGATTTATGAAAAGTGAAAAGGTACAATTTGCGAATAAAGAAGTCGAAGAAAAGATTTATGCAATATTATTTAACGAGTTGGATAATATTAAAAATGAAACCAGATTTTTTCAATTCAGCGGAATAGTGAAATGTCAAGGATTAGCAGAATTAATTTAAATAAAATACTAGATTTAATGATTCAGAGAAAGAGATAAACGAAGAGCTTGGACTCAGGCGAAAAAATCAGATACCTCGGCTTCCTATTCCTTTGCAGTAACATTTACAAGAAATTTGAATATGGACGTAGCTGACATCTTGAAGTAGCTTTATAAGCTAATTACCAAGCTTTTATCCGTATTTGTTAAGGGAGGGTATTTTTTATCCAGCAACAAAGGACATCCAGGAGAAGCCGCAAGAAACAGGTAGTTACTTGATAACGGTAAGGGGAAGTATCATTCAGGAATCCAAATAATAAATATCCATACTACAAACCCAATGATAAGCAAGCTTCCATGCAAATACGAATGGCATTCCTTTCAATAACAGAATACCAGTACATAATCCTATTACAGTTAGATAAACAAACTAAAACCGATAAAACAATCAAGCAATAGCAAAATTCTCATAAAACTGCCAACCGTTTCGAATAAATTTCAATTGATACACGCCAACACATATTTTCAAGTGAAATTCCTCATCTCTATTGAGGCTATGGCATTCGATTTAATAAATTGTCAGAACCAATCGTCGATGGAATGAAAAAAAAAACAAAAGATAGTTGTTTCTTTTCATATCAGGTCACCACAGACGCTACTGGTTATTAATAGCACGCATAGCTTTCCAAAAACTAACAAATATTTTATACGTGTTGGTTAATAGTTTTTGTTAGAATTCGCTTCATTTAAGTCCGCGAAAAAACCTTGGTCTTTGATCTTTAGCAAGAATTCTTAGATATCCTAATGACCTACCTTAAAGGTGACGCATAAAAACATTTAAAATTGTAGGATTCCATTTGACCTGCAGAAGTATTCTAAAGAATGACATCAGACCACTGGTTTTCTTAATACCCTGTCCGATGTTTAATTTCTTGTCTAATCGCATCAGCATAGCAAATACAGACAGTGTTTATTACAAAGCAATAAAGTTCATTTTAATATCACCGTTTAGAAAACTGCATATTAGAATAAAAGATAATCGACAAAAAAGACATACCCATTATATGTTTTGACGGATGGTTAATTGCAAATAACCTCTATCACGTTCCACTTATCATTCTTATTGGTATACGAGACAGTATCAAAGATGAAGTACTACGTTGAACATATCATTTAAACTGAATAATAGGCGGGTATCAATACAGCCTCTATAATATAAAGTTACGAACCGATACAGTACAAAAGCTTTCTCGATTCAAAAATCGAAAGTCACGCACACACTGGCGGTCGTAAACGTCATTTCACACGTGACTGCGATTCGGTTCGAAAAATTCGCGCCACTAAAGACTAAGGCATTGTTCCGGTCGCTGATTGATGATCGCGTGTTATGGGAGAACGGGAATATGGAACATGTAAACCATGCCTTATAAGCCATTTAACTAATAGTAATGTTGTTCTCATAGTACAGTGTGAAGATGTTAAGTACCGATGTGTAGAGTGTAACTGTAACTCTGTAAGCTTGTATGTACATAAATAGTAAAACAAAAGGAAGTAGATTGTGTAAAACTGGTTATTGTTTATTCTGTTCTCTTTATCATTTCGTATTCAGCAATATATTAATATCGACTTCAGAGTTTCATCTACTTCAATAACCGTTATTGCTTTTAGGGCGTAACAAAATAATAATTCCACTAAGATTAAATAACCTTAACAAAGTACAAACTTCATCAGAACATAACATATCCCAAAAACAAAACTGAATCATCTCATTAAAACATAGCTCTGCAAATGTTAGTTTTTTACCACATAAACCTTGCCCAAAACGCATAACCACGTACAAACCCCACCCATGGCCGATCTCATCTAACTCCGCTAATAGCCGACCGCGATCGCAAACAAATGGACAAGATAGCGATACAAAAAGTCGGTTGACTCGAAACAGGTTCTGCAGATGTACGGGGACCACATCCGGAGGGTATGACGCATATCGGGTGTCTGTTTGAAAGTACCTTGTGACTGGTGTGACCGTGAATAAATGAATGACGATCGAAATACGTCAAAGGCTCAAAAACTCAAAGAAAGATCAAAAGAGTCGAACGTCCAAAAAGGAATTTTCACGAAATTTGGGGATCTCAAATTCAGAAGAAAATAAGGTAATATAGATGTTAAGATACGCACTGGAACTGGTGACTTTGATGACATAGTTCTTATAGATAAAAAAATGATACCATTTTTTGTGTTAGATGTTGATATTTGGATCACTCGAGCAAATGTTTAGCGGCTCAAAATACCACATCGAAACATTAGTAATTTGATGATAAAGACCCAAAAAGAAACAAACACTACGGTCACGTTTCGAGAGATCAAACAAAATTTGAGTTAATGGTCAACAATTTGCATGAAACAAAAATCAAGGACTAGTAACTACCAAACCAGTTCGAAAACTTTCTTTAAATAAAGTAATTCCAAATATAATAGCTGATCGAGACATTGGAACTTCCCACGATTAGAAAGACCCAAGATTTTTTATACGACCAAAAGTCCAAACGTGATTAGTTCCTTAGCCAGAAGCCATCCCGCCGTGCAACATAATGATAGGGATCTAAGCAATTACTTTTAGTAAAATAACACATTCATAAAAGGTGCATGGAAACTTGTGGAATATTTACAATGGCGTCATATTTCCTGCACGTTTCTAATCACGTTTACTTTATTAATTTTAAGCGACGTTAAAGTTTATGAAGACATTCATTAAAAAAAATTAAAACGAAACAAGTTTTTAATGTTAACCCAAAAAACAAATGAAGTCCAGATAGCCACAGCTGTGAAGGTGTGCCTATGTGATGTCATTCTAACGTTTGATAGAAGAACAGTTAGCCAATCTGACAGGTAATTTTTTTACACAATTTTACAGACACCGAACACTCTAAAAGCCATTGAAATTTAACACCTATATTGGACCGCTATTGTATTTTTTCTCAAAGAGCTGGAGTGGAATAAATTATACCTACGCACGTACCAGAAAAAAACCTACTTTTTATTGTTTCGTGCCTGTTCAATTACTTAATTTTAATTTTGGAATACCATGAACTCGTCAGACAAAACTTGTTAGTTCTTACAACTTATTACCGTAATCAACTGATCTGGGACCCAAAAACTGAGCATTGTTATGTGCATTCAATTGTCCAGTTATTTTATTTCGATCGATTATTCGCTCGAACGCGTACTCTAAACGAAGCCCGTTAATGGACACCGGTAGTTTCATTTTACAAAAAACATATTTCGCTCTTACCATTGCCCAAGAGCTTTGAGTGCCGTTAATTTAATAAGACCGAACATGGAAATATTTTGTTGCACGAACTTGTTACTTCACCATGACAGTAAAGAGTGATAAAATAAGATCCCATTTGCGGCATAATAACCCATTATAATCTATTCATCGCGTTTTTGCTATAAAACTTACATCACTTTTGTGTTCGCTTGTAACAATTGCAACACGGAGTAATCGCTGTACATAAATATCGATCTGGAGCGCCTTTTAATCGTTGTAAAGGCTCACTTTAAATCAGAAAAAGAAAAAAAGGTGGTGCCTTATTCTGTGTACGTGTTGGTTTTGTATTGCGTTTAACAAACAAAAGATAGACCGTGGTTCCGAGGATTCGGCGGCGGTGGTCAGGTGGGTGAGGAGCGGGGAGGGGGGACGATACGGTGCTCAGACACATTCAAAAGAAGCCGCAGGATAGACCCTGTGCGGTCAGACCGGCCGGAAGAAATTCGATTTAGTTTCACGTCACAAAAAATGTAACGTGTTTCGAGATTATGGGAGATAATATAGATTACGCCGTGTAAACCCTTTTCGAATACAGTTCCATGGTTCAATCATATGGAATGTGACAAGGATCATCATTCTTTAACGCACATTAATCGAGGATTTAAGTCAGTCAGAATCCGGTATACGCTTTTATATATTGTAATAGATCTTCATCAATTGAATTTTTATTGTAGCAACATTGCTCAATATAATAACTAGCTGGTGAAAACGACGTCTAACTGGCTGGTAAAAAAGAGTTTCATAAGCAATAAAAGATTTGATATCGGTTGAATTTATCTGAAGTTACTTAATTCTATGGATGAAAGCGGAGTCTGCCGTCCGATCGTTCCTGTCCGATGGGCCGCAAACGTCATTTGTCGTCAGCGTTAATTGAAAGATTCCCGTTGTTTTACTCCATTTAGTGAACTCTAATGACACGTAATAAAGACGTTCAATGTTAAAACAAAAAGGTTGGAATCCCAAAACAAAGATTGATGGAGCGAAACGGTTGAGCAACGACTAATTACATACCTCGAGATTGAATTGGGAAATGTAACAGGTGTATCAGATTTAAAGGCACGCCGTTTTTTATCGTTGAATGCTCGCTCACGTATCGTTTTATAGGCTTTAAAAATTTAATGTTTAATGTCTAATTTCATTTAACTAAACGTTATAAAGTACGACAAAGATATAAAATCTAATTAATTACACATGTTAAGGAAATAACAGCTAGCAATGGGCTAAAGAGACTTGAAAGTTGAATAATGAGTTGTCGTGGTATGGGAACAAAGGGGCGAAACACTATGAGCCCCAAGCCATTAATTAAGCTACAAAAATGTCATTATGACCACTGGATTCCCACACAAAGATTACAACAAAGCTTTCCGAAGATACGTTCAGAACGTGTCATTTATATCGTCCTTATATTTCTATTGACTGCCCGTTTTATTTATAACCTTAAAAAAATGTCCGCAGGATATTCTGTCAATTCCGTCTCTTGATGGAACACCTATTTCAAACAGGTTGATGTTCCAATCAAAAAGCATGCAACGCTAACGAGAAAGAAAGAGATAAGAATAAACATTCTTGAATCTAAAAGAGACGGCAATATGTTGAAGCAACAGCACCTACCATTCGTAGCATCACGATCCATATTGACAGTTCAAGTTTTTTTTTAAGTCGTGGCAAATATAACTCTCAGTAAGGATTTATGTCCATGGTGGTTATTCTTTTTTCTTACTTCGTTTCTTATTGCGGATTTTAAATTGAAGGAATAACGGAACGTTCTAAAGGATTTAGCTAATCTTTATTTCAAAAAGATAAACCTATCAAAAATGTAGCATTGAATTGAAAGGTACCGCGTGATACGGTCTTTAAAAATACAAAGGAGTCTGGACTTATTTTTTGATCGCTGAAGACCGATCTTTTGAACGTCAGTATCTTACTTGTAGCTCAGTATGTCTCTATTCATTACTCTTTCGTGTAAAGTATTCAAAGAGTGTAAAATAATATAGAAAAGGAATCTTCTAATCTTCTTTGACATAATATCATCATCATCAGCCTATCGCAGTCCACTGCTGGACATAGGTCTCTCCAATAATAATATATGTTACGTAATATGAAGAAAGATAAAAAAAAACAAATGAAGCTTGATATTAGAATACACATATAAAAGGTTCAATTCTATTGTTTTATAAATAAAACACAAGCATGTGTTACGGAGACAAGGTCAAAAAAGTCACGAAGAAATAAATAATTTGTTACATATGTAGGAACAATGTAGCGATACAAAAGATTAAAGGTCGTATTAAATCTATTGCTGTTACAAGAAAGCCATCTAAAATCCTTGCCTTACCTGTGTAAAATAAAACAGGTAGCAACACATTTTTTTTTCTCATCTTATCTTTACTGACTTGTTCAAACAGTTTTACATTAAAAAAAACCGGCCAAGTGCCAGTCGAAACAAGTTCCACACGATCAAATGTCTTTAAAACTTGCAGAAATCGCAATTTTCTTTTCCTATGCTAGAGAATTTCTTTATAGTTTTTACAAATCTTCAAAAGTTCACTTTAAGTCTGGGGGTTGTGAGTCCCTGGCGGTTGGCTTAGAATTTTGCTAAACGATGGGATGTTTTTTCCTTTCGAGATAAGGAACCCTAAAAAACTTGAAAGTCTTAGAGAGAAGCTTCTTATTACTACTATTAGAGTATTAAAAACTTTAGGAGTGTTACGCACATTCATCAACTATTACTAGCTTACGGCAGAATAGTAAATACAAACTCATGAATACAGTCACACATATAGAAAAAAATTACCTCACGAACGTATAAGTACCTACTGATTTTTTTACTATGTCACGGAGACATTAAACTGACGGACTTTTTATTAATACACTACATATGTATAAAACCCTAACACATACATATATTATCAATAGTATAATTATAAGTAAAAGTGCGGTCGTCACCGCTCGGTGTCCTCGCTTGAGTTTGAGGTCGACTACTATCGAGAGCATTCCAGCCACTGACACTTATTTAAAGTCTCAAACTATTTGCCGAATAGTTTGTCTTTCTATAATTGAGTCGTTCGATCATTAATCAGAATATAAAAGAATTAATTAGTCAGTTATTAGGTGAGCTTATTAAGAAATGCTATGAAGTGGTATTAGTATTGGCATAAATTAGGAGGGATTGTTTATGATAGCAAAAAACTTTTTTGTTAAAAGAGTTTTTATTTTTAATGCGATAAGATTGGTTTTTGAAGATGAAAGGGATAAAATTTTCACTAAAAGAACCGATTCAGTTAGTACGTTTTATAAGATTAAAAGCTCAAGCTAAAAGTGTAATAACTTAACATAGCCCTATTTCTTCAAAGCACTTCAATCTAATAAATTATTCATCAACTGCGAAAGCCTAACTGGTGCACTATGAGAAAGTTGAGTAAACTCAAACGAACGTATAACTTCATTTCATAACACCAGTTTGAATAACGATATCGACCGCCACCTACGTAGACAGGTAGCCGATTATAACCATTATGACCCTATAAGTTGAAAATAATTTATCAGCTAAACCATTGTTTAAGTATTAGGTCGTACTTGCGTAACCTAATTCGCGTTGTAGTCACGAGAGCAATATTGTGATAGAAGTGACAGATTCCGCGCTTGTGACAACACTACGGTACGGTTTGATGCAAATTGCGAACACAAAGTGTCGCCATGTGTGAAACATTGCGAATAAAATCTGACTTGCATACAAACGTTTAAGTGCAAATTGGAACGAAGTGTTGAAAATGATGATGCAAATTGCACATTGATTATATCCATGACGACGGTTTGGTATCATCACTATCTCGTTAAAGTGCCGTTTACTACATTACATACCTTTTTATGAATATCTTATAACCAGTTGAACAGGCTATGATAAAAAACCTCGATTAGACGACGATGAGTTGAGTCAAGTTGAAAAAAAACTTAGATAGCCATCGAGTTCTAAGCTTTTTAGATTCTTACAATTCCTAGCTGAAGTTACCGTTAAAGCATATATTAAGTCGAGTATAAAGATCAGCCGCCTATCAGATTAATCAAGCTGAACGAAGATATATCATGCCTATCATTCAAAATAACTGACACCTGATTAAATGTGTTGTAATTATGTACGTATAAACATCTTCGTGAGATTATTCAGTAAGATACACCAACGATGCACAATTCACTCTTACCTTTGACTACAAAGCTTTCTAAAACAAACACCGCCTTCATGCGTAGTTTCACAGCCAAAGTTCCTAACCCTAGGCAACTTAACACGATACCGGGTACAGGTATAGTGAAGTATGAGGTCCGAGCGCGGTGCCTTGTGGCATTCCCAGCGGTCGAGACGCTATCTAATGATGCTATGAGACGGTGTTCACTCAGTGCGAGCTTTTGAGCATCATTCTCAGCTAGTTACAGCCTTACATTAACGCGTTTTCCTTTTCTACGTCTGGTCGCGCCATTTATTGAATGTGCGGACGTATATAACGCCTTTACAACGTCTTAACATTATTCGACCTCGTCAGTAAAGGTAAGCCGCTCCCAACACACGCCGTGTACTCTCAGTTTTAGATTTATAGTGTACTATTGAAATCAGAAGTCGTGTCTTGTCGTGCTTTGGGCCATTATTCAGTTAAACGTTAATTTTCTATAGATGGTTTGCTTAATGGATAGCTTATCGATATATTAGTTAGTTATGAAGACAATATTATGAAATATGTTGGCTACTATCGGATTATTGTCTGGATACATGGTGTAACGATAATGTTTTAATGTGAGTTTGCTTATTTGAACCATTATTGAAAATATGTCTTGAATTACTATTGAATAGAAAATCTAATTTATAAGTTTAAGGATCTCATACTTCAGATAATTTAAGACCTTGTTACAGAATTTAGACTAAATGTCAAACACTAGCTTAACTTTACAATATTGTAATCTGTAATTGAAAGCAACTGGGTTATAATTCTGCAAATCATGGAGTTTATGCCGACGGGTCAACGGCAAGTAATTTAAGTGCTTACCAAAGAGCTATAAACTAAATACAAAATTCAAGTTAAGGATAAAACTAGTTAACTACAAACATGGATGAAATCATTACATTATTATTTACCTGACTATACGCGAGGGTCTTAGCAGAAATGATTGTCGCAATGTTACATTGCCTAGGTTTTCAAATACTTTTTCTCTTACAAATAAACCGGCTGATCTCACAACACCAAGTACCATCAGCTACAATACGACAGGTCCTACGTAACTCTAATTGCGGAGAACCGTCTCGGGAATTGCACAACAAAATGAATAGCTACCTAAGATCGTGGTTACGAACTAATTATCCAATTTGTCACCCACTATCCCCGTGATTCGCGTGTCCAAACAAGCACACAGTCATGCTCCGTTCTCATACCTGTCACATCAGATAAATGGGGTCCTACGTGCCACACAAAAGGCTGTAAGACTCGGCCTTACCGGCATTCCTCAACAGGTTAGATTAGAACAAGCTCGGATAAAACAATGCGATTGCGACAGCATGATGTTTGAATTGAAAAGACAATAAATTGTTGATAAAGAGGTCCGGAGTCGTGGTTCCAAGCTAATTATTTGCATGCTTTGAGGTAATGAATGAGGCATTTTCGTTTCCTTGTTTCTTTGGTTCGCACTACCTTCATCTTGCATTCTCTTGGTACTATTACCGCTATCAGTTAAGTTTCTTGAACCTATCGTTTTTATACAATGCCGTATCAAAGTTCAATTCCGTTCAGAAAGAAAACATGCACCAGAGTTGCTAGGGACATTAACAAATTCTTCAGGCTTAAATTTTTACGCAATAAAAATCCTTTTCCTAGTAGCTAACCGATATTTATTGTTATTTGCTTTTACTTCAATATTTGAAATGCCTATTAAAATTCTCGACCCGAGAAGCACCGTATTAACGGAGACAAGACTGAAGTCTTGTCTCTGCACTATCATTTGTTTTTAAAGAATTTAGGTAAAGAACATTTAAAGAAAAGGGATAGTAATTGTCAAGAATACCGTCGTTATTTAAATAGTCTTGAAGAATACTTCAAGGACCGTTAGTTTGGCCATTACGTCATATCATCTAAACAATTTGGAGAAAAATGTAGCTCGTTCTTCATAGTTGTCACTATAATAATTATTATTATGCTCTCACTGCTTATCGAAAAGCCTTGGACATATTTCTTCGGTATCGTTACTATCGGCAATAGGCGACATAAATGGAGATTTGTTGAGGCCATTTACATCGATAATATCGCAGGCTGCGTAATTTCATGTAATGTATGACGTGATCATATGATATCAGATTTAAGTCATCTCGGTATGATAATTGCGACTACCTTGGATATGAAGATTATGCGGCTTTACCATTTTAGTATTATTGAGTTATTTGAAATTACATTATGCGGTAAAAGATTAACGTAAAAGGTCTTGGTCAAGATTTATTAAATAACTCTATTCAAAGACAGCAAACTTTAGTAAATAATCTAGTTGACGTACTTGTAACCAGACTGCTACAAGCCGGCGTTTTCAAACCAATGGAACCTCAACCTACTTATGGACGTATTATTAGTGTACCTGCCAAACAAAATTCTTTCCGTTAAAGGTATTTAAGCGAAAAGCTCCATCTATGTGAAAGTCCAGACCACGATTCATCGAACTACGCGTGTCTAATGCGTAAATGTTAGTAACGAATTCATAATCGCAAGTATTGTTATTTAGTAGACTTGTTTGGTTGCTAAGCTATGGATGTAGTGCAAGGGCGACGATCAAGACGACCTCAGCGGCCTTAACTTGACAGAACAATGCTGGTATGAAGACGGGGATCTCGAATCTGAATATATAATTGATCGTGTTAGTCATAATCGATTGATTGGTACAAATTTATTATAACTTGTCAGAGATTTGATGATCAAATATGTGCTGTTTAATCTCGAGGTTGTTGTAAAGCTTATAGGTATTTGATAAAACTTTTGTTTTTTTAGGAAGTTATAAAGGGTTCAGTATGAGGTGATTAAATAGATTTGTGAGCAATTCAACCAAAGCCTTGTTAATTTAAAGTCTTTCAAGCGCATTTTATGTCTTATGCTTTCAGTAGGATCTTTAACGTCATCTAGCCTCTTTTTTATTTCTCCCACTATCATTTTCACTCACAACTTTCTGCTAAGTATTTAATGGGCCGCAAAAATCTGAACAAAAATGTATTTGATTGCTCCGAGTAAAATTATGATGGACATGAAAATATCTGGATCCAAGTCTACGTTCGCAGTCTGGTTTTTTAGACGTCCAAGACGATCTCTATACGCGAGTGCAATTTGCTGATGAAACAAGCTTCCAAGAAGATATCTTAGCGTGGTAATTGGTACAAAGCTAGAGTTATTTTATTACCATTACTTACGTAGTGAAACTGAAGATAATACGATGTCGTCATTATTGTTAACGTAATGCACATTAAACTCATCATCGCATTCGCGAAATCTAATGTGTTCGTAGAATTCTTGATTTGATTTTTTATTTCGAGAGATCTTGTTTTCTTGTATCCAATCGATTCGATTGCCAATTTTAGAAAAAAATATTCGTTATTGTATCGTTGCGGTAGACCGCAAAGGAGATAGGGATCGGAATAATTTAACGCAAAACTGAAAGGCTTATATTGGGCTTAGAAGTAGAACAAAATTAAAATTATAATAGCTTACAAGCTATTAAGTACAGACTAGGTGAGCATTATACAGTGACATTAACAACTAAATATCAAGGCTAGGCAAAAAACCGCGAACAATATCAAAGTATTTCTCGGTTCGGAGACTGTGAAATGCATTGGCCACGCATATCTTACTTCCCTACATTACCGACAATAACTAACAAAAATCAAGCTTTCGA
The DNA here is from genome assembly GCF_003590095.1 of Trichoplusia ni. Taxonomy (NCBI): domain Eukaryota; kingdom Metazoa; phylum Arthropoda; class Insecta; order Lepidoptera; family Noctuidae; genus Trichoplusia; species Trichoplusia ni. The sequence continues at coordinate 4,162,838 of NC_039485.1, forward strand.
CAAAAAACGGATTTGGACATGGTGTTCACAATATTGACTTTTAACTTCACAATATTTCTGTGGGCAGTTGGCAAAGAGTGCTTAACAAAAAAATATGGCGACTGACTTCTTGCGGCCAATGAACTGGTCAGATATCATTGCTTTTGTAACGTATTCTTAATATGAAATTTGAAATAAGATTTGAAATGACGTTCGACTTTTCTTAATTGTTTCTTTTTTTAAATATGTATGTGTTGCCAGTTCTATTTAAACGGCCTTATTAGAACCTACACAAGTTATTTTTATAACGCAAGTAGGTGATACAAAAAAGTTTGAATGGGTAGGTAATTAAATTGCTGCCAATCAGATTGTCCAAGCACGTGTCGTTATTTTACACAAAGCTAAAGCATAGATAGAGATTGAGAAATATAGATTGGCTGATTGAACCTTGGAATTCTTATTAGTCATTTCTAATATTAAATATGAACTAAACAATTAGGTTTTTTTTGTAGATGCTAGTTTAAGCTTTTAATGAGTATCAGCAATGTTGAAAAAAAAAAGCTTAAACGGTTAACTCAAAAAAATTGTCCATCTTGAAAGCTAGCTAGTAAACACACTGGTTTTTGCACATTTACATCTAAATTAAAAACTGTACAAGGCTGCTCAGCAATTTTCATTTTCCTTTCTTTCCTTTTTTTTAAATATTACCACTAAAGAAGGTTCTTATCTTCTTTCATACACGTATATGGAGAAATATTCAATCAATTCCCAGAAGACTTTCGCAATTTGCTCACACCTCTCACCTGCCCTTAATTCTCATCCTTACTATCGCGTTGATATCTAATACATAAAACAGGATAAACCATACCAACATAATTCTTACAAAGTCTGTATATTTATTACAAGCTCTTGTTAGGTGCTTCCGCTAGTTAATTGTAAGGATAGCCGTCTTTAGTACGCAGGATACGTAATCATAGGTTATAGATCTGATCATAACTAGATTTTATGAGAACAACTCATCCCGCGTTAGATCCTGCGTGGGATAGTCAGGCTATTAAATGAGGAATGTAATTAGCTTCTTTAAAACAATTGTGCCTTGGATTTTATAAGGCCACAAGGTACAGTCGGCAAAGAAAATCAATTGTACTTAGTATCAAAACACAATTTAATGTGATAAAATGTTCATGGGAATAGGAAACGAAATTAAAAAATCAATCTTACAATCAAAACATGAAGGTTTATATTTCAACTTATTTTTATCATAAACTAGCTGTCCCTGCGAACTACGTACCGCCTAACAGTTGATATTTTTTTTTTTTCAATTTTTCCTTATTTTAAGACCGTTTAAACCTTCCCTGGAGTGCTACGAATATTTCAAGAGTAAAATGAGCCAAATCGGTTCAGCCGTTCTCGAGTTTTAGCGAGACTAACGAACAGCAATTCATATTTATATATAAAGAAGAAGAAGATGTTTGACTGTACATCAAGCTAGTTTTAGGTACAAAAATATTTTATCAAATGGATGTCACCCCTCGTATAAGTTATCTTACATTCATTATAATGTGGTACTTATACTACTGGCTCATAAATTTGTTACAACTGTATTTTTAGTTGCGTCCGAATCCACTTCACCGATTATTTACGCTAACTAAAATTATCTTAAGGAAAATGATGACTAAAAAGCCAACATAAAAATTGAATAAACTTTTAAAATCATGAGAAGGGAAACCCAAAGGGTTTTGGGATTGACGCCGGCTTTTATTCGTTATATTATGCGTCGATAAGGCAAATGACCGGTTCGGGGAATCATTTTTGGCGCAGTGAAATATCATTTCTAAGAAAATCACCGAAACGAAAAAGAAAAGGATATAAATATTTATATCAACTAAGATATTGCAAAAAGACGTCTAATACATTTCACTACTACTCGTAACAACCCAACTGTGACAAAAACGGGTAATTGCATTAATACAGAGAACAAACATAACAATGGACCATAAGTAGAAACCATATAACCATTAAATATTCCAATGAAAACAATAATTAACAATTACGGCATTACGACGACCAAAACATCCAAGAAAAGCTAAAAAGTAAGATACCTTTAAATACCTTCATTTAAGATAGTTCAAATACATAAATTTTATTGTTCTGAATTCAGTTGTTCAAGCACTCTGTTAGAATAGTGTCATGTTCCTTGAATTGCTTAAGAATTCTTAGAAAAGTAAGGAACACAAAACATTTACTTACTTGCACAAATAAAGCTAAAACTGATCAAATATAACGGTATAATCATTTGTGTATATTCAGTTTGTTCATATAATTGAAGTTTGAACCTAATGAAGAAGCATGGTCCGATATTTCTAGCAATAGATGAAGTTCAATTATTGATCCTGTTAGCTATTGCCAAAAAATACATGCAACATAAAAGTCCCGACGCAAAAAGAGGGGTGTTGAAAGTTTGAACGGTCGCTCTCTGTCTATGGCAACATAGATCCCGAATGGATTAAGCGATTCCAATTTAGTTTGTTTTGTGGTGAATTATGTGCGAGCGTACTTAGACATGTTTGATGAAAAATGGGCAGAGGCATTTAAAAGTTGTGAGGGAAGAAAGTTTGACTGTAGTGGGGACGATATGGGACGCCTTAAAAGCATCAAGGATGACTAAAGCAAACTATAAACAAACATTTTTACCTTGAAAAACCCGCCACTGCCGCCAAACTTAAGTGTAAATTCTGTAAAACGCTCCTTGAAGAAGCGTTAAAAAAATTAAAAAGCACAATACGAACTAGTTTGAAACGCTCTAAAATAGAATTCCTGCATATTGATAGAGCATTAAGTACCAAAACAGGTACACAGTACGAATTAAATATTTATCAGGCAAGAGGAATGTCTCGTTTGCACAATTGTCCGTATTTAGAAGCGGAATTCTCGTGAGAATATTAAAACCAACTTTTCTTAGTATGAGGAACCTGTTTTGTTTGTATCATTGAAGTATGGACACAGATTTGGAGCAATAATCAAGATATCGTACTAAGGGGGTTATGAACTTGTTGGACATTTCGGCGTGGAGCGAAGGAAAATCATGTTTATTGCTGTTTGAATTGGTTGTTACAATTGGATCATCGTATATGTTTAAGGTTAGCATTTCTTCAGATTTGCAGATTAATAAACGCCCAAGAAATAGGTTTTAGGAACTTCCAAGAAAAAAAAAAGCAAGTTCGTAATGTCGTAAAGGTTGAAGCTAAATTCCAATCCTCGAGTTAGAAAAGTGTAATGGCATTTGCATTTTCGATCATTCTCAAGCACCGTTGATGTATCTTAATAATCATAATATATTAAGAAAGCAATAATTAATTATTTTATGATTTTGTGATAAATTCAACCTTTCCAGAATTATGATAAGTTTATAAATTTAAGTTGAGAATGAAGACCAACCTATTCTGTTAACTGATCGTCATTGCTTCCCCGCATAAAAATTACAATTGTCCTTCACAAATCTTAAATCCCATAAAGGAACGACGTAGATTTTATATGATTTAGTCCTATTACAATAAAAAAAAATAGACCAGAAAACAATACGCATCAAACTTGTTCTTTCACCAAGTTCCCGTAGACACCCAAGAGCATACTATGAATGTATTTCTAGGTAAAGATGCAAGTTTACATTTACCGTACAATTCAGTAACACCATGAGATAAAAAGCGCAACAATGCATGATAAAATCGTGTGCAATTCTTATGTATTACACAATGGCAATGAACAAGTAGGCATTGTTAGTCCAAAATAAAAACAATAGAATGATATTGACGACAGTAATTATGATCGTATCAATTAATAGGCAATTTTTGTTTTGAAATGTGAGATCAGCAGATACGATGACAACTGTGTTTAGTGATGTGACAACTGACAAGTGACAAGTGACGTAGAGAGTAATATTCTAGAATCTTTTTTTTTAATTTAAAGACTGAATATTATTTCAAAAATAGAACAGACGACAGGGAAGGAATTGTCAAGATGGAATGACCAGTACCATGAATTGTTATTCCATATTTGAATGTATTACATACTTACTTGTACTATTTTATGTTATCAATATTCATATTAGTAAGTAGTTAGGTAATGGTCAAAGTCAGAAATAAAATGCGGCATCAACGCATTCCAATTAAAAAAAAAACTTTTTTGACTTTACTTGTCAAAAGCTTTGAACAATCGAAGGCTACGTCTAACTGTTGCTATTAATTAATAACTAACGGATTTCATTAACATGCTTCACACGCGTGACTCTCGGTTTTTTGTTTACGAAACACGAAGCTTGTCATGCACACCGGCACTTAGATAAACCGCAACAAGCGTTTGTAACGTTTTATGCAATACCTTAGACATAGACTAAGAAGTTCTGTATGTTTATTATGAGATTTGTGCAAGCGAGATGGCGATATACAGTGTAATCCGCCGTTTCCTTTTAATAGTTACAATAGTCCTTAGACTCTAAGGACTATAACCTCTAAGGCTTAGAGGCTGGTGTAGTAGACAGAGCTAGTTCTTCTGGCTAAGTGCATATGTTTGTTATAAATGGAAACAATCAAACTTTTAGAGGTACAGGCACTGTTGAAAATTTGTGAGTTTTTCCTCTTTTGTCACCAATTAGGTAATTGTCCATCTTAATTTTACAGCTTTCTTTTGAGTATTAAGTATGTTTATCATAGTTTTTGATATTAAAACTTAAAGCATTGGTCACCGGCACCTTATGAGCAAAACGTCATAATTTGTTTAAATAAAAGTTACGTTTTCTTTTGGAACTAATTCGTTTATAAAATGCCTATGACTGCTACTAACGAGTCTCTTTCCAAGTTAGGTTAAGGTCTGATTTCAGTCTGAATGAAACACCATATAAACTTTGGAGCGACTGCGTCAGTTCCTATCTAGACTCAACATAATTCGATATCGTTTAAATATCAAATTCACACGTGTTAGCAAAATTCCAGTTAACGAAACAGTAGAATGCCTTCTAAATGAATTCCTTATTAAATATTCGAATAGGGAGAATGGTATTTAGTAAATAAGTCATACTTGTCAATAAACGCGAATGTTAAAAGATAAAGGTTCGACATTTATCCCACATAGATAAGTAAGTAAGCAATAAATTCACGCCAATATTTAGGCAAGTATATTTTAATAATAATTAGGAAATTATAACACTGAATTACGTTTCTGATAATGCACTGAATAATATGGGTGTTCAGAGTTGCATTGGAATGTTAAATTGGCGGGTTTACGACTGCATATATTAAAACAGTCTATTCGGTACTTTATAAGGTAAATAATATTGTTGTGTATTCTTGTCTGAAAACTTCGTTTCAAAATAAAACGCGACATGTAAACAACAATAAAGATTTATACATATAGATGTTGAGACGAGCAAAATAGGTATTTGATTGAACCGAATTACTCTGTGGAAAAAAATTGAGTCTAGTAAAACTCGGTACTCGATACTGGCAAAAGTATTCGTCGGCACATCTCTAGTATTTACATACTTACATATTATAAGTATATTAAGTATGTTCAAATGTTGACAAGTGCTAGGAACGAAATCCAATGATATCGAACTGAACTAGTATATGCTCGTACAAGAAAATGCATTCGATTTGGTTCCAAAAAGCTGTGAATTCAATATTCAACATCGACAAGTCGTGACCTTACAAAACGAATCAGTGAAAGCTCCTACATAAATCCATTTATACTTGAATGAGGCACGTATAAAACGATCAACCAGAAATAATCTGGATCGTAACAAAGTTTTATAGTAGGTGCCTACCTATATTTTTATATTCTTGTTCGCAATATTAAGCCCACCTAGGCTTAATATTGCGAACAATTTAATGAAATTTAGGTAAATAAGAAATTTGCCGAACACTTTCGCGAAGTAGAAATTACTCAGGTACTAAAAAAAGGTAAAATATAAAGGAGAGATTACCGAACAAAAACACCACTTAAATTTAACAGTCGTTCATTTATTTAAAATTATTTAACTGTTTTAAGTATCTGAACAAACAGTGGGACAATAGGTTTTAATACGGAAATAACCGGTTCCTAGTTTTATTTTCTAGCAAAACTGATTATAGAAAAAGCCTTATTAAAGTAACGAGTGACAGCATTACCGGCTTATGGGATTATACCGGGCGCTCTAGTGACTCTAGTCAGCGATTGACCAACGCAGTACCTATCTGCGTAGCTTAGCTTTATACCTACTTACGAGCTAGAATTCTAGACGTTCGTATCTAGGTAAGATATAATAATATGGAGAACTAAATCTATTTCTTTACTCATTACCTACGATTGCTATGATCTTTTGATACCTCATTTAAGATAAAACAAAAGTCGAATAACTTAACATGCACTTACGACAGTCAATATTTAGTGGCTGCAAAGGCAATTTATAAATAAGAACCCCTAATATTTGACCTCATACAAGTACCTAAGTAACTGGATCGTCAAAAACTAGCAATTTGGAAGAAACTTTAAAGCCTGTGACAGTTTCGGGGAATGTTTACTAACCAAGCACTTAATAGGTTGTATCTATTTACTGTTTGAATAAGTAGGTAGTTGGGTGACGGGTAATTCCTTAACGTAACTTTAAGGTAGACTGAACATCCGTTACCATGGGCTCCATTATTTAAGAACTATAATAATATTAGTCTAATACTTACAAATAAATTGGGTAGTCTAGCGGTCCACCTGCCTACTGTATCTGGTACAGAGGCTGCGTCGGCGTCCCCCCTGGAATGCGACACCTGTGACCACAATCACACTCACAGTACCACTCCGACCTAACACTTTACTAAGTCACAAAAAATAACAACGTTATCACACAGTATACAACACTTAAAATATCAAAATAACGTTATTTACTGTCACATCCCTTTACTTCGTTATGAAAAAGTTTCGCGGACTCGGGAAATAAACACGTACAGCCTTCCGACCGGCACCGAAGAGAGCGGCGAACGAACTCGAATTGACATAAAGCGGAGTGGGGAGCGCGCGTGAATAGGGAACTAAGTGACGCGACGGTGGCGCCGTCGCACCTGTCAACACGCGGCAAACAACCGACAACTTTAGGACAAGCAATGAACCGGGGCGAAAGTACTTCAATGATTTTTATTTGAACTGATATGTTTTTAACTAGTTTCATTGCAATAATTGAAAATGCTTATGCTCGCGTTTATACTAGGCTCACCGTAATGAAAATCCACATCAATTCATTTATGATTTACTATTACCTACATAAGGAACTCGGAGTGAAGTAGGTACGGTCAGCAAATCAAATAAAAACTTAGTTCAAAATAATTACGTTATAATTTAGCTCTTAATTATAACAATACATTTTAAATTATAGGCGCATTTAATTTAAAATTAGCTATTTACGTTTAATAGTGTCGATATAATATTAACAGTTTGATTTGTCCTAGATATTCCCTACAAATCTCATAACATGATAAAAGAGGTAAGTATCTAATAAACAGTTTTATCTCCATAATACCAATTGCAGTATTAAGTGGGTACTGGGTTCGTCGCATCATTTCACCATTCTACAGTAAGTACACACTTAATCCGATTACACAACAACCAGCGGTAAAGTTTAACCGGGTGCTGGCAGGAAGAAAGTGTCGACAAGAATTATACACCACAATACTTGCCTAATTGAAATTCTTCGTTACGAGTAGACTCCAAGCTTCGTATACCAACATTAAGTTATGACGGTTTGACAATCTGTGTAATGAATGTTATTGTATTCTGTAGCTGGAGTTGCGAAGTGCTATGCAGTTGGTAGCACGTGTGAAGCAATAGAAGCCAGCAGCAGCAATTTATGTTTGTAGGAGTAGGAGATACTGAATTCAGAAGGAAAGATAGGATAGACAGGTAAAATAGAGAACTCATCACGGATCACCCCAGAGGCATCCAAAGAAAATGTTGAATTATCAAGCAGTGAACAAATGTAGGAGACGTTGACTGGCAGTTTGGATTCAGGAAGGAAGTGTTTAGAAATACCCACTTTCGTTCCCGAGGAGGTAGATATCCATAAGACTTTCCCCACCTTATTAAAAAAAAAAGAGAGTACCTACATAGCTGGAGACAGTTTTAGGTCTTTACAGCGAGATATATTTGATAACAGCAGCAGTGGAACAAAATAGATAAAAACTGATAAAGGCTATTTTGAAAATTTGGATCAGCTATCGTTTTAAATGCAGTTGTTGTGTCTCTAAAGTTGCAGAGATTATTCCAATTTGCTTTTGTAAGGTCGCGTTATAGATATGACAAACTTCAGTCATGTTTATCATAGAAGGTAGAACTATTATGACTACTTACCATTTAAAAAACTTACTTCCAAAATCAGAGTTTGTCAGTATCTGTGAGACAATATTTAAGCCTAGTGATTGGTCACTAATGTTTTGGTTAAACTTTATGACATTCGATTTGACAACGTTTTGAATTTAAATTATTTTGGGAAATATCAATTGTTTGTGTATTTTACCAAGTCTTATCGAAATACTTATAGGATTTTAAAACAGTATCGAATCGAAATAGATAGAAGATATATCACATTAAAATGTGACTAATTTAAGGCCGTATTCGAGCGTTAAATCGTTCGAAATTAGATTTTTAATGTCCAACTTCGCTCGCATACAGAGACTTTTGAATTTCAGTGAGATACTAACCGTTTCTTGTGAAGTCACCGTGCAAAATTAGCTCTTTGTATACAACTCTACTCAGAAAAAAATCAGAGCAGATATTATGTAGGTATATAGATTCTATTCATACCATATCAGGATTATCAGGAACTGCCATCCAATGCCCAAGACCTTTTCAATTTATCACTCAATTTCAATTTTGCTTTTATCATGAAATTCATTTCGCGGCAATGTTATTATGCCATATGAATACAGTTTTATTGTTATTTATACATTTAATACACACACGTGCAGGTACTCTCAGACGTTGTAGGTAGAGGAAAAGTATCTTTATTCTAAAAAATAAAAAGTCATTATTACAATAAATTTAAAAGAAAACAACGGATTAATTCAAATAATTTATTTCATTTTACGACGTGCCTTTATGAATAAAATCTTGATTGTGTTTCGCATGATATTGCTTTAAGTTGGTATTCAATAGAGGAAAACATAAAAGAACGCGATTTTATAGAAAATATTGCATATCTACGTAATTACAGGTGTATGGCACATACTATTATACAAAATATACAGGATTATAGACTAATTTAATCTAATATCACTTTATTTAATGATATAGTTGATGATGCAGCTGGAGTAACGCGACGATGATGAGCATTAGAAAATGTTCAAATATACCTGGAAAACAAAAATAGTTAGAAATAAGGTTTCTACATACTAAGCTTTAATAATACTGGTTTACAGTTCAGGCAATGATTAATAATATTTTGGAGACGGTGGAAACTTTATCATTTGGGCACGAAATTGTATTTACATTCAGTTAAAAATATGCCTAAACACTGTCTGGATAAGTATATTAAATACTGCGGGTTGGCAATTTCATATTCCAATACTTGAAGTCCAGGTTTTGTAACAATATTTTCCTTCACCGTTTTGTCAATGGTTCTTCAAATAATTTAGAACGAATAAACAAACTTTGAACATATTTACTTTAACAGCGAAATTTTTCATGGTGCATTTGTAAATCGAAAGTTACAATATTATCTAAGTTTGTCTCAATATCAAGATTTCTGTTGTTGCCCATTTCCGAATTACACTTACATGAGGGATTCGAAGCCTTATCTTGTACGGGAGGAGCTCTGTACTCATCAGTTGCTTCTAAAAACTGATAGATCGCCTTAAAACCCGTACCATCTAAGCGGTCGTTTGACCTGAAAGTAACTTTGAAGAAATTCCTGTCCGATTCCACGTGGAACTCTTTCATTTGTCCACAGTATCTACCGAATCTATTGTCTTCAGTCATATAGTTTGAAAATTCGACATAATCACTCGCCGACACCGCCTCGCATCTGGGAACAGGTAAAGGAACAAATTAGGGAAAGAGAATTTCGAAAAATTGGAACTTCAGTGATCAGACCATCACAGAAACAAAATTGACGTTAATCGTGACAAATCTGCACATTACCACTACTGTGACATTATGGAGTGCGTGTAATATCTTAATCCAGCACTAATATTATCGTTTTGCAAGCCTTTGTGTTTGTGTGTTTTTTTGTTGAAGTTCGATGGATGTTTATACACGGGACAATATACTATTTGACTTCTAGTACTTATTTTTACTGGGTATTCAGCAATCTTATAACAAGACAACCATGACAGTATTCTTAAAAAGATAGAAACGAGATTAAGCGAATACTTACGGCAAAACGCCTTCGACGTCAAAATTCGTGAAATGCAGATGCACCTTCTCAGTCTCGCCGCCATGGAAGAAGTATGTGCACTCGGTATCCCTTGGATACGGGCCTGGAGAGTTTGGTGAAGCGAATGTCCCGTTGCGCGCTTCACTACTATTATACACGAACGCGCATGGAAACTCTTTCAGCTGTCTCCCTGTGCTTATCCCAAAATCTGAAATGATAAAGAATGGTTATGTTTTATTCCGATAAAGTATTTCGTTTTCATTTAGTTATTTGGAGATTCAAATAGATTACAATAATTGTGCACTATTGGCAGTGAAAAACAATAGGAACAGCAACTACTTGCTTGTCCAATGTGGGGATCGAATAAGACGTATTATACAATTATTTTGTACAAAATAAAATAAGAACCAAAGAATCGTTATCAGTGACTAGGCCACAATTAATTTGAGGAACATTTTGCTTTGGAGAATAAATTAGTGCTTTTTGGGATAAAGTTGTTTTCTCATGCAGAAGTGGTTTTGTTACTTTGACGAACGTCATATATATTTAATAGTCTGATATCAGCCAAGCAAGTGAGTGCTCCTCAACTGCCACAACTCACAGTATAGACATCCAAACAAGTAAGGTTGATAAGCCCTATCAATTGTTGAATGTCGAGTCTCAATTATAACTAAGTACTTTGATAGTTTTAAAGTGTCTATAAAGTTTACCTATGTAATAGAATCATAATTATTGAGTTATTTTGCGGTAGTCCGATGCATTTTACTTTATAATTGTTTAGTATCAATTTTCTTTTATATTTAGTATGGGCACAATTTTGAGAATATCTTCGAAGTTTGGTATAAAGTGATAATGTAGTACAGTGAATCGATTGAGGATCATTTCTGTTTGGCAGAGCGGCCAGAAGAGCAAGTGACTGAGTGAGTATATTCGGCATCCCTAGGTAGCCGAACAGCTTGATATCTAGTGTGTGATCACTACTTCAGTAGTAGGAAAAAGTCGTGTTCGCACGGTCGCAAGGAAGTCGGCTGGGCCGTGGTCAGCCGCAAGTCGCTTATTTGACTAAGTAGTCGCTAGACGGCTTATGCAGGCACTTTTGCCTTCAAATGACACTTAAATAAGATTAAAATGTAACAATAGTTAGCCTCATTAAAATACGCCCAGAATCTGCTCTTTCAGTGACCAATAACTAAGACCATCGCGGCCTACCTACTCCTGAACTAAGGACTTCCCCATAAGTGAAAAAGTTGTTAAATAAATGTGGACTAACTTTCTACAAATGAGTATGATATTTTAAATCCCCGTGAGTATCTCGATGACTGCGTTCCACGGAATTCAAGCATAAGTTTCGGTCCGTTCGACATAATCGGCTTCGGGAGATCGATACCGCAGAAGTTTTCCACTTTTTCCAAACGCCCGTCCACGTTGACGAAGGCTTGCAACGAATCCATGTTTGTGCAACTGGAAAACCATACAAAAATGCGTTAGTCATAATGTTATCAGTAACATTATCAAGAGTCAAGACAATCTTGAAATTCCTTAAAAGCTTGCACTTAGAAATTTAATCCTTGTGTCGCGGGAGATACCACAAACACTCAAGTCGCATGCAAAACGACACGTAGATTCAGGACAAGCTTTTACTGATTACACTAACGCTTGTCCTACGCGGGGATCGAACCCTTGAGACGCGAGAACAGACGGCTTGGCATGGTGACCTCAATCACTCTGCTGTCCGTGCAGTCAAAAATAGTAGATATTATTAAATGATAATTAGGATTCTGGATTTATTATACATTCATTGAAAACAGCATTTTCCGATTTAATTATAATTGCCACCGTCACCAGCGGCTATTAGTTTCTTAACCGACCTCACGAAAGAAATAAGTTGGTATTCTGTAAATTGTATTATTCTGAATCAAACAATACGTACTCAATAGATCCATCAGCAGATTTATACAAATAGAAGTCTTGAAATATTAATCTAACTCGCTCCTTGCCCCTGCCGAAAAATTCATAGTGGCAGTGTGTGTTCGGCGGATACGGCGATGGGTAGTGAGGGGATGTCAACGTGCCGTGCTTTGTACCATCACTACTGAACTCCTGGTGACATGATGAAGCTGAAATCAAAAGAAAAATAATGTGTTAAAAAAAAACTAGACATTTTTTGCTAAAGTTACGTCAGAATTGGTATTGACGAATTACTACCAATTCAATTCCTACACTACTCCTTTCTTTTCTTAAATCTTCTTATCTAATGACAAGTAAAATCAAAATAAAGTATTACACACTACTGTTCATCCTAAACTAAAAATAAGAGAACGGAACGTACACTTGGGCAAATAACGGCGCATGCGTGGAACTTGACGTCAATAGAGGTGACCCGTGAACGACTTAGTTCTAACGTTAAACTGCGGCCAACATCACAGTGAAAATAATATCGGTCCTTGTGCTAAGAAACATATTGTACGGACTAGCATTTATTTAACTTGTTAACTGTTTTTTTTTGTATTCTTTATGTCAAATATACCATGACTTGGAATATTTTTAGCCGAAAATGTTAAACGTTAATATTTAAGTTTAGTTGTCGATATTGCGAACTGCCACTCTACAACTGTCAGTGTTAATATGAGGAAAAATAAATACAATCCAGACAACTAGACAAGTTTACTCGAGTTCGCTGCAATCTGCTAATTTGGAATTTCCGTAATTGAGTAATTATAGCATTAACACTATTTATTTTATCAATTTCATAGGTAACGGATGAGTTACATAGTACAATAGTATAAAAATAAACACATGCATAAGTTGTTGCAATCCTGTTTGAGTTGACTGTAGAAGCCCTTCAAGTGTGAATTGTGCTCAGAACCATGGGCGATTCTACGCCGTTTTTTGTTGACCGTGCTAAAGGAGGCCGAGCGTCGTGTAAAGGTTGTAAATCAAGCTGTCCTGGTGGAGAGTTACGGATAGCTAAACTAGTGGCCAGTCCGTATGGCGATGGGCAACACATGAAATCGTGGCACCATGTAGACTGCTTCATGAATGTGCTACTAAAACAACGGCCCGCCACCAAACGAGTTGACTCTATTGACGATATCGGAAACTGGGAAAACATAACCAAAGATGATCAGGAATTTATCTTGAAGAAGTTGAATGAAATGGAGAAAACCTATGCTGAGAAAAATAGTGGAAAATACACGGCTAAAGTTTTAAAAAATATCTCAAATCCGTCTTCAAAAACAACCTCTGCAACAAAAAATAATGATAGCACAGACAGTTCTAAGGATTTATCAATTGAAGTAAAAACAGACGACAATAATTTCGAGACATTCTTTAAACTGACAAAGAAAATTGCACAAGTTGATGCTTACACGGACAAAACTGCAGTTGTCAACAACTTTTTTAGAAATGGCACTGACAATCAATCATTTAAAGGTGACCTAACACTATGGTGTAAGTTATTATGCCCACAAGCCACAAAAAGAGTCTACAATTTAAAAAGTAAACAGCTGGTGAAGTTATTCTCAAGAATATTTAACTGTGATCATGATGATATGTTGACTCATTTAGAACAAGGCGACGTTGCTGAAACAATACAACATTTCTTTAAAAAATCAAAAGCTGTTAGCCCTGCAGCAGACAGCACACTTACAATACATCAAGTAGAAGACTTCTTGGCTGAACTTTCTAAATTAACCAGAGAAGATGAACAAACTTATCATTTTAAGAAGATAGTGAAGAAATGCACTACTTTTGACTTGAAAATGCTAATACGATTAATAAAAGGGGATTTGAGAATCAATGCTGGCTTGAAACATATATTAGAAGGGGTTCACCCTGATGCGTACAGCCTGTTCCAAACTTCAAGAGACATAAACATGGTTTTAGACAGAGTTATGTCTGAAAGCAACACTGTAAAACATAAAGACGCTATACAAAAAAGTTTAAGAGCTCAACTGTCCCTTATGACCCCTGTGTTACCAATGTTGGCTGAAGCTTGCAAATCAATAGATATGGCGATGAAGAAATGTCCAAATGGAATGTTCTCTGAAATCAAGTATGATGGTGAGAGGGTACAGGTGCATAAACAAGGAAAAGTCTTCAAATATTTTTCTCGAGCACTCAAAGTTGTAATGGCACATAAAGTTAGCCATTTTGAAGAGTATTTACCGCAGGCCTTCCCAAAAGGTAATGATATGATATTGGATGCTGAAGTTCTTATGGTTGATGTGAAAACAGGGAAACCGTTACCTTTTGGTACTTTAGGCATACATAAGCAGTCAAAGTTCAAAGATGCATCAGTCTGCCTGTATATATTTGACTGTCTATATTATAATGGTGAAGTCTTAATGGATATGCCAATCAGGAAGAGAAGACAGATTCTATATGACAATATGGTTGAAGTTCCTAATCATGTCATGTTCTCAGAACAAAAGTTGATTGAGAAACCAGCTGATTTAGCTAAAATGATTGCTAAGGTGAGTTCATAAATTATAATTTAAACTTAAACTATTACTATTATGTTTTCATGTAACTTACTTAACACAAGGTAAGCATAATCCCGCAATACAAAGCCAAAAATATAAATATTATTTTTATTTATAGTTATTCTGGTATTTTCAGACTAAATCAATGAAATAAAAGGTGGTTGAGTCTTGTATATTGAACCTTTAAGAAACTAATGAACTCTTTTTCCATTGTAATAAAAAATACAGTAAACAGATGTTTTGCTTTTCCACACCATTGTAAATAAAGACTCTTTTTAAATGCATATTCCTTTTAATTTTACAGGTGCTGGAGCTAGGTCTTGAGGGTTTAGTCCTTAAAGATTTGGAGTCCACATATGAGCCTGGCAAGAGACATTGGTTGAAAGTGAAAAAGGACTATTTGTTTGATGGTGCAATGGCAGATACAGCGGACCTAGTGGTTCTAGGTGCATGGTTTGGTAAGTTTTTTGCTACAATTTCTTTTTACCCTTTTTACTTTACCCTGTTCTTGCATACATAAATATTAATGTGTAATATATGTATTTATTTCTTATTTTTTTGTATGTAAAATTTTTCAAGGCTTCAGTCACTCGAGGCAACAATGCCAATTACAGGCGAAAATAAATCCTCATACAAAATTCATCATTAATGCAGTCTTCTTTCATTCATACATAACTTAGCAAAAACTGTATTTTAACAATTGATAATCTTCTTTACTTACTTTAAGTGCTTTAAGCTTGTAATCTCATTTATATCAAACATTTACAGGTACTGGAAAGAAGGGCGGTATGATGTCGGTATTCCTAATGGGTTGCCTGGATGTCCGAAGGAATATTTGGGTGACAGTGACCAAAGTCCACACAGGACATGACGATAGTACATTGAGTAGACTCCAGAAAGAACTGGCTCCCCTTATGCAGAAGATATCGCAAGACTTCAACAAAGTTCCTACTTGGTTAGATTGCAATAAAGGCATGGTACCCGATTTTGTTGCTTTGGACCCAAAGAAACAACCTGTTTGGGAAATTACTGGTTGGTTGCTTTTGTTTTTATTTACATTATTATCTTCACCCCTTTGACCGAGGTATGTAGGGTAGGTAGTAAAATGTAGGATAAAAGTAGCCTGTGTTAATCCAAGGTGTCTGCTATCTCCTTACTAAATTTTATCGAATACCTCGTTTGGTCGTGAAGAGACAACAAGCAGACACCCAATGACACAAACATACACATTTATAATATTGGCCAGGTGTGATTATGTAAGTAGTTAGCTATCCATTTAGAAGGCTGAAATCTATTTCAGTTCTCACTTGCCCAGTGGATATATAGCTGCCAACCTCAATGTAGTTGCAGTATAATCACAATTAATATATTCAGTCATTAGTCACAGATTATATTCATAGTGAACAGAAACCCCGTATTAATTTATGTAAATTTATTACCGGTTTATTCAACGATACAACAATAAAAACCGCAAATTTAATGATGCCAGCTTCAATGCATAATTTGTTGTAACGATATTAATTATTGACAACATTGGTTTCAGGTACGGAACTGACTAAAGCGAATTTACATACTGCTGATGGTATATCAGTAAGATTTCCAAGAGTAACTAAAATAAGGGATGATAAGGACTGGACATCAGCAACGAATCTAGAAGAATTGAAACATTTGTACGTGACGTCTAAAGAGAAAGTGGATTTGTCACTGTTACAGAAGCTAGCAGATACGGCTGATGATGATGAACCACCGACAAAGAAAGTCAAAACAAGTCCCAAACCAAAGAAAAGTCCAAGTAAACCATCAAATGTCAGTCCAAAAACCTCTAAAATAGACAGTTTCTTTGATAAGAAACCTAAAATAAAGAAACTGAAAGAGGAAACATCGCCTGTGACATCTAAACCTCAACTTTCGGAAGTTGACAAAGATAGCAAAAAGGTTCCAAAAGTTGAAAAGATGAGTTTAGATGAAGTTGATAGCAAAGAATTTCTGTTCGAACTAGATGATCCTTTACCAGATGTCTTCAAAGATAAAAGATTAGGGTTCTATCCAGACTTCATAAGCTTTGATGAGGAAGAGAGATATCATTTTGAAAGACATTGGATAGCCTATGGTGGTCAAGTCGTTAAATCAATACGTTCTATGGATGTCGACTACGTTTTACATGCGAATAAAAATATAGATTTTGATGAAATCAAGAAGTTAAAGAAAAAAGTTCCTGCTGAAGCAAGACACGTGTACAAAGATTGGTTGATGCAGTCTATTAATGATGTTAAATTATGTGATACCTCGAAGTATCCTGTGTATATAAAACCTCCACGGTGAATTTGTTTTGTTGCTTTGTTTAAATGTATTTAAGACTTAAGAAGATCTAATTGTTTATAGTTCAAAATAAAGATAATTTTGTATTGTATTTGTGGTTAAGAAATTTTTATTGTTAGCTACACAATGTTTATATGGGTAACACATTAATTATAGTCGTTAATTGGTTTGTTTGTATATTAATTACTTCGGATGAAGTATTACACATTGATATAATAATGTTAAGAGCGATTGCCAGAGTAGTTTCGGACCCAACTGGAGTCCTTAAACATGAGCTGACGTGGCTTGTATGTGCCCGAGGAAATGAATTGATGCTCCTAGATATGCTTTATCAAAATCTTAGAAGATATTTTCGAGTATTGTTCATATATTTTTCCCTAGCAAGGTCTCAAATAAAGGCTTAATCGAGGATTTAAAAGGCACTTAGTTGTTGTTCATTTTAACACAATGAAATTTATAGTTATTTGACTGATCGAAGCGACACTCAACAAAATATTAAATACGTCACTCAATGATGTGATTTAATACTTAAAAAAATCTCCTAATTATGTTAATTACAAGTTTATACACTCTTTACATAGTATAGTTTTACCCTATAGATGGCATTAGTATCGTGCAAGGTTGTCGGAACCTTGGTAACTTTCCTTTGTATTAAACTGTTATAACGCCGTGTTAATAGATGGCGCTGGCAATGCATTTTGAGGAAAAAGTAGTTTCGAAATGTTTGTATGCAACATAATTATACCTGTATCTGTATCAACATTTTTAGTGTTTTATTGTCATTCCCTTTGTATGGTTAGTGGTATAATGCACGGATCGACATTTTATATCGTCTTAACATTTTATTTTGATTTATACCTTTACTTTTTTAATTGCTTACTGTAATTCCTTTGTAATTTTTCGAGATCGAATCCTACGCTAAATTAACTTTTACCAAAGAATGTTGAGTGGTTTAGCCCTGAAAGCCCTCATATCTACGGGCATAATGAATGAAACCTAAACAATATCTCTAAATAATTATTTTCGTTTTTGTCATTTTTGTATCTAACGTGGGTTTCAATTCCCTAACGGGGACTCGACACAAGTATTAAGTTCCTTAGTGCAGAAGCTTTTCTCTAATTGAATGTTCATAGACTTGAATTCGTAGGCACGAGGCATTACCCTCCACGAAGTACAGAGTCGTCTCTCACTTGAAAAATCTAATATTGATGCTAATATTGTGTCTATATGTTTCCTTATTTCACAATCGTGTCTGTCGGGATAAAACGGAACCAATTGCAATAAACAGCGTCAAATTTATCAAAGGACGGGATATCAAAAATATGAATTAATCATAACGGGTAATATGAACAAGTACTCAATTATATTAATTCATTGATATAAATAAATATACCTAACATTTGAATAATTAAAAAGTAATTTGCTGAACAAAATGGTAAATTACGTGTCGGCCGAGCAAACGGAAAGCGAGGAGATAAAACTTGTAAAACGGATATGTTAAATAAGTTGTAAAAATTATATGAAGGAAAACGAAAAATGAGATTTAAACAAACGAAAAGTATGGCTTTGGGGTATAATGAGTTTAATTGTGATTCTTTACGATTGTAAAAAGTAGGTAAGTATGTTGAATTTTAATATTGTTTTTCATTTTAAACCTTTAAGCAAAAAAAGGAAACCTATTACTAAGACCAAGGTAAGGTTGTAACTCATAAACGGTACCTAATAGCTAGAAAATTGAAATTTTTGAAATAAGGTTTTTTTTTTATAAAAAATGTATTGAGAAGAACATTGCAATTTTCTTTTGTTAAATTTTTGTTCCTAGGCTTAATCTACGGAATCCCAGTTATGACTCCAACTCGCACTTGACCGGTTTTGTAAATATCATGAAGCCTTATACTGTCAGAGGTTTTCCTCGGTAAGATTGTTAGATTTAATAGGTAATCTAAGATATTGTTTAGGTAAAAATAACCATGGAGACGGTAACGCACGTCTATGAGTTAAGAGTTGACCCAGAGTCTTATTGTAACGTTTTTAAAGTGCTAGAAAAAGGCCTGCTTAAAACAAAATTGTTATCGTATAAGATAGGTACTTAAATCTTTCTAGTATAGGTCGGTAAGTATATCAAACAACTTCAAACTTCATAAAACGTTGAACGAAAACTTATAATCTAGTTTTATTCTAGTTTCATAATCGTGGCCCGTGAGACCCTCTATCTTGAAGAAAGTCCAGTAAAAATATTTGTTTTATTGAAGTTGTATTGATCTAACTTGTGTAGTGTTCATGTGTCTATAAGGTACTTAATTACTTTAGACACGATTTGATGTTGTATCTGGACTATCAAGACTTCGCTTTTAAAATATATCGGAATATAAAACGAGTGGCTTCTAATTAGAGATAAAAATAATTGTTAATGAGACCCATGCACAAAGTAATCACCAATGGCGTTCTTTAATTTCAAATTCTTAAGATTTTTTAAATAGAAAATGTTGCCATATTTTTTTCAGTTCCCATACAAGTCTATTGTTTGCATACCCTCCGTGTACCTTTTTCTGTCTCCAATAATCAAAAGTAAAACCAAAAAGAAATCTTGTCCGAAAATATTCGAGCAAGCAACGTAAATTATTATTGTGAAAAATATAATCTTCTGGAGCAACACAAAATACTTTAATACCGGCTCGATGCTGCGAATATTGAATTAAAACTGAAAAATATGACCATCGTAAGATCGTATGAGATAAGGAAACATTACAAATTGGATTTTGGTACAAAGTTGGAGAAATGGAACAAAAGTTTTAATACAATAATGCCTTTAACGGCTAAGTAATGTTTCTGTGGTAGAAGTACGGTATTTTCATATTTAAACGTTGACAATGTTTTGGTAACTTTGGAGTGGAATAAAAAATTACCAGCATTAATTCGTGAAATCTGATCAAATTATCGATCAATCAAACTCAACACATACCCTTGATTGGCTTCGCTTTGATTGGCCTCCTGGTCTTGTGGTTAGTAGCCCTGACTGCTTTAAAGAGGTCGCGGGTTCGATTCCCACCATGTAATTTAGCTATTTTATTTATATTTATGTATTTAAAAAATATATATTTTTATCAATTGTCTATTCGTTTACTTAGTTTGATATGAAAATTGAGGTGATTATTAAAAAAACCCTTATCCCAAAATGGTGCTCTTTTCCACAATAAAACAGCTATTCAATTGTTTTCTCGTAAATAGAAGAATCCGGCAATGCTTGACATTTGATAGGACGTGTCAAGCCGAGGGACCCTCGCTTAGATGACACATGTTTACCCTGATAACAGATACTATCGAAAAGGAACGTGCCTACATACATATTTCACTATGTAAGCATGAACAGTGGGGCACAGTTACAGTATAGGATGACACAATGTATTTTGAAATGTATCAGTTTCGCAACGCTGCTTTTTGATTTGATGTTCTTTTCATTTGACGGGCCTGTTGGACTAGTGGTTAGTGACCCTGACTGCTATACCGGAGGTCGTGGGTTCGATTCCCGCCCAGGACAAATGTTGTGTGATGAGCATGATCATTTGTTCTGGTGTCTGGGTGTAATTTATCTATAATATGTATGTATTTAGAAATATATAAGTAACTTTATCAGTTGTCTGGTTACCATAACACAAGCTCTGCTTAGCTTGGGATCAGATAACCGTGTGTGAGTTGTCCCAGGATATATATATATATATATATATATCAACCAATTTCAAAAGGATGCTTCTTAATTTGTCTATATTTTTTTTTTTCATTTTTATGTTTGTAACCTCAGAACTTACTTTTGTATTAAATGTGATATTTGGTTATTTGGTCCTATAAAAATTAAAAATTTGGCTTAGTACTTTTATATTTGAAGTTGGTTGTGTGATTTCGTTGTTAAAACAGTATTATTTAGAATCCTTTTAAAGCTAGTGGTAAAGCTTAGATTTTTTTCTCTGGCATATCAACAGATTTGTAGAAAGATTCTTAGATTTTTCGATATAATTTGGTACTCATGGACTTGGCTCGAGGCTAGTTTTTGGCGCGATAACGCCCACCCATCAGAGCGGATGCCACAGGCGAATTCTAGATAGTCTATTGCAATGAAAGTTCGTGTAAGAATAAGTTGATATTTTTAAAATGGATGCCTTCTTAAACGTCGGGAGAAATCAAATGCACACGACAATAATTGGTATGAGGAACAAATAGACCGCATAGAGTGGGAAAAATGGAAGGACGAACTCTTTGTGAAACCCTACAGTGAGATTTGCAGAACAAGAGAAAAACTATTGTTCAAAATTTTTTAGCAGCTTGGACCTAAATTTCATAATGAATATTAATTTGTATTATACACGTCGTTAATTCTTCTTCTAAGAATACATTTTTAATTAAACAAAGTTTGTAATTAGTTGCCATTAGTCCCTATTTCAATTTCCTTTATCTTAAACAACTGGTGCTAAATACGACCGTCAATTCGGCAGATGAAAGGTACAAGAAAGGTACCCTAAGCATTGTTTTCTTAAGATTATACAGTATATTCTTTCTCGAATTTGTCGTTGAAAAGAGACCATTTACAAAAAGGTTCTAATAAGGAACTGTTTGAAGAAAGACAAGTAGATACCAAAATGTTAAAATATAACAAAGTGGTAGAATAAAAAAGGCATTTTCTGGGCATATAAGAAGATAAGAGGACCTAGACAATGTTACATCGCAATAGAGAATTTAAGAGTAGACAACTTCAAATGTATAAATGATTCCCGTAGCAAGGAATCTGAGCTACTTTAAAAATAAAGGCAAAAATGTCTGTGAAAAAATATTATTAAATTACCTATCCGAGGGGATAAAATAGATCTTCATTTGATGTGCTCACTGTGCTCAGTCGTCATCAATACTGTTTGTGATTTATATTTATATCTTAAAATTCTGGATAACAGTTTGCGCTTATTTTACTGCGCTCCGCAGCGCGAATACCTCGAAATTGAAACTGAAATTCAATTTCTTATCGCAAGCTTTCCGAAGCTATGCCATATATATCTATGTATAGTTTAACAATTGCTTGCAAGCAAGCCTTTAGCGCTCGGGAAACAAGCTTTTACTGGCCATAGCCCACTGATGCAAATAGTCGTTAATATTCCATAACTTATATAACCAACATTAGCGATATTCATATGGGCAATCGTTTTAAAGTGACGAATAACAGCTGGTATATCTGGGAGTCAGCAGTAAAATATATACAATAGGAATAGGTTTAATATTGAGGATATATATAGGTATTTCTCTTCAGGTTTTTTTGTGATTTTGAATCGACTTCGAAAAAAATTCTCTATGCGTCTGTAGTGCAATCGCTGTCATTTGGTCATTTAATAATTTCTTCAAGTTTGGCTCAGTAGATTTTGTTTCTTTTTCAAATTATTATAACATACAGAGTTATTAAGACGAAAACTGCACCTATTGAGATTACTTAAACTTCCCGAAAACTCCAACAAGAATTCAAAACGCGAATTCTTTACCCAGTATAAATATGTATTAAAAAGTCATCCAATTCTCGCGAATGGACCAACATTTTGTTCAGTATATTTTTACGTGCTATTTTACATTTCACATTTTATACTAGCCAATGTAGAGCACTTTACAACGCTTGTGGTTTTGAACGACTGACTACAAGAGTGCTTCAAGCTAAAAGTATAAAAAAACAGTGTAGTCCTATATGAGACAGTTATTCTTAAAAATGTGTAAAATATTTTGAATGGGCTCAGATAAATTTATTAGTTGACTGCTTTTAAATAGGATAGATTTTTGAATGCTCTAGTTGGGATTTATTTTTTTGATGGCGTCAGGTAATGTAATTTTCTGGTAGTGGTTTCATGAATTTGTTTACTATCAAATAGGTTGTGATTTTCAAACCGTCAAACCTGGCGTCGCACTGTGATGGCTGAAGCGGCGAGCATCGGTATGACGTGGAGCGAGATGAAGCATGAAGCTCAAGACAGATCGAGATGGAGAACCTCTGTGGACGCCCTCTGCCCCATCTAGGGGACATAGGACTTTAAGTCAAGTTAAGTCAAGTAAGTCAAGGTTGTGATTTTACACATAATCAAATACAGCAGTTTCAATATAAGTTTTATGTTGTACATATCACATTACAACATACATATCATTGTACATCTAACTTTTATTACAGTAAAGAATTAAATTTTTTATAAATATTAATTTATATTCGATTGATATTCGGTCCTTCTCGAAATAACTAAAGACAAACTGCCGCTTTACATCTCAGAATATACATAGGCATTTTAAAAAGAAGATTTTGATCAATGCTATTTACAAAAAAAAAGACTGTCTTCTACTTTTTAAAATAAGAATGTGGACCTCAATAGCCAGTTTTTAAAGTAAGTTTCAGTTTCAGTTGTAGAATCGTGACAGCGCAATACACAGTGTAGAGCGGCAACCCTCTTCAGTAACTGCAGTAATATTGCTTGAAGAGGTCGTGGTAGGCTCACTTGACTCAATTAGGGTGGACCTAAAAGCTCAGACAGGGCTGAGCGTGTTTTCCGACGACGTTCAATTCCAGTGCAATCTTCATGGACGACGTGGTACCTGCACCGCGTGACCGGCGCCACTAAATTGGAATGCCGACTTTACATTGGTTTAGGCGCTGCTTATTCGATTTTTGAATTTTCTCTTTTTTTCTCGAGATTGAGGAAACTGGCATTTAGTCAAGGTGCCGGTTATTTATGAAGTAGATTTAAAAATAGTTCAAAATCCTTTCTGAAGATGTTAATTTTTTTGTTGATTTAAGTTTTTGGGTTTCGAGACTCAAAGAGAAAATCCCTATTACCAATTCTCCGCTGTCTAAACATCTCTCTACGTTCATCCGTCTTTTCATCCGGTCGAAATTTGATGGGTGTCAGAAAGAATCCTAGTGTCGAAAGTCCGAATCGAAATTGACCGATTTTTTGATGACTCTATCTATAACTTTATCAAACAACTAGCTGTTGCCCGCGACTTCGTCCGCGTGGTTAGAAGATATAAGTTATGATTTATACCTGCCCTATTTTTTTCACATTTTCCATTGTATCTTCGCTCCTATTAGTCGCAGCGTGATGATATATAGCCTATAACCTTCCTCGATAAATGGTCTATTCAACACAAAAAGATTTTTTCAATTTTAACCAGTAGTTCCTGAGATTAGCGCGTTCAAACAAACAAACTCTTCCGCTTTATATATTAGTAAGTATAGATTGGACCCAAATTTTTGAACATCTTTGAGAATCGAATGAGTTTCTAGAAAAGAGATCTAAACATGAACGGTACAGCAGTAAAATTCTGTCGAACATACATCACGATCGTGCATTATTAATATAAATAGCTGTGAGAAATAAAAGAGAAAATAACCTACATGAGGTTACAATAGTTCATTGAATCGCTCATACATTTATTATAGTAATGGCTTCTTTACTCCAGAGGATTGGAGCTAGATGCGTCTACAACATTACTATGTCTAGACAGTACGCTCTCTGTAATGTAAATAATGGGAATTGTACATTTCTAACTATCAATATGAGCCAGTTACTTAAATAAATAATGTGTCATGTTGACTTCTAAACAATTTTATTGACTTCAAATTTAAAGAACCCATGCAGTCTCTATGCAGTTTCATTTAACTTGAAAGATGTGATTACATCCCAATTTATAGGCGCAATATAATTTTCTTGCAAATGTTTTATATTTAATCTACCCTACTACAAAGCCTACTTAACCTACCACGCGGGCGAAGGCGCGGGCAACAGCTAAATACAGTCTAGTAAACTAGTCATAAAAATAAAATCTAACTTTGGATCACGGTAGTAAGGGACATTGTAAGCAATAATTCTAATGAATAAATCTCCTAGAGATGAACGGATTAGTCTGGATTTACCTACATTCATAATCTAGTACCAAATCTTAAAGCAAGACTGTTGCAGTTGCAGAAGAGCTTGGCCGGGAGCTGAAACTCTTCAAAGTGTAAATGACTGTCCCTATTGCATTAGCAGTGAATATAGTGATAGCAGACTTTTGTAATGAACATCTCTTCCTTCTATTATTGTCCTGAATATATGACAATACTAAAATAAAACTTAGCTCTTTGATAACATGATAAAAATTAATTGTAACTACCCTTAAAAGTGATCAAACAAGACTCTAAACCGAGTACACTTTTTCATTTATCTTAGTTCATTAATGCGTAAGAAATTGTTAAACATTCATGTCGATTTGTTTCCATAATTTGCTGCTGAATTGGTCGTGAAGAAAAAATGTAACTGACTTGCTTATCGTTCATCGCTTAGCTGGAATAAGCGTGATTAACGAGGCTTGTGATTTCGTAGTTCGGAAGTCACATAAAATATATTATTATGTAAAATATATAATATGATATGTATTTATAGTTGATGGTGATGTATATCACTATGTATTGCTGAGGAATTTACAATAATCTATTTCCGGAATCAAATGCATCATAATTTTGATGTTTATCAAAAAGTTGAGAGCCACAAACTTGATCACACTGTACTAATGCGCTAACTAAGTTAATTATGATAAGAGTGATGCAAGGGTAGATTTTTTTTGACAAAATTGTTCATAACTGTGCTCAAAAATAGTATTAGAGCTTTTTTGAAACACGTTATACATATGATAGCTTAAATACAAAACCTAAGCTTGATGTACATAAAAACTACATTTATCTTATCTATCGATATGTCTACTTATTCCGGGCTGTGTAGGACACTGAGAACCAAGTGTCCCTTAGGGATCCTACCACCATCCATAAAAGAACCAATAATGCAATTGTGTAAGCGAGAAAGCGCACTACATGGCCTATAGAGTCATCTCTCTCCCTCAACGACAGCAGCCTTGCTACAAGATTTGATGGTAGAGCTCGCTATTTAAGTTGACACGTATATTTCATACTTAAGTTGACGCACTCGGTTTTTATCGCCGGCTCTAGACATTATTCACGGTGGAATTTATTATGTTTGGTTCTGGTTTTTCTGTGCTTGTATGATGTTTTTCGTAATCGTTTTCTTGTTTTTGTTTCGTTGTACAGTCTTTACTTAATCGCCAAAAGTTTATTTCGATAATTATAATTGTTGCAACGAGGGTAAAATAGGTATAGCTAAAACTGGCAGCTAAAATAGATACCCTATTTTAATACAGAAACGCGAGTTTAAGCTTTCCATTGTTAACAAAATAGTAATAGTTGTGAATTACCAGTAGACTAATAACATTGACGTCAGTGGTAAACAATTCGATAAATTAAATACTTTAACCAAACCCATGGGATGTGAACCCGATACTTTTGATCTACATTTTATCCAAACATTCTATTAGCAGCACTTAAAATTGAATATTTGTTTTTTCAGTTGTGAATTTTAAATGTAGGTCACCATTAATGCGTTTCTGCGCGCTACTGCACAAGTTTCATTAAAAGGTTATTTTTCCTCAATTAAATCGTGTATACATACTTTTTAACAACAATTAAATATGTATCCCTATAATGACATCACATACATACCATGCATTAATGGCAAGCATCTATCTATACTACAAATCATACTAAAATTCGTCAACACTTTTCATGCAAAGAAACCAACATAACATCATGACATTGAATTGAAAAATTCATCGCTGACATTTTAAAAACCAAACGAAGATTTTTGATAATATTGCATCGATAGTCAAAATTCATCATTACCATTGTCAAAAACAACCGAACACATTTGATTACTTTCAAGAACGTATCCAATCTTTAAAGAGCTAACAAACTTTTCTACAGTCAAGTGATATCCCTGCCAAAGCACCTTCACTTGTTTTTATAGTTCATAGTTACCTTTTGCTTCAGCCTTTCCAGCAAGTTGTAACTATAAAAATCAATTGTCTCCATCAGGCGTAGGAGTAAGGTTGCTATACAAATACTATGGTAAGCCTTTTGAGAGTTTCTAACTTTACGTATAACGTTAGTTTTAGTGGAAAAATCTATTTAGTATCCTAACAGGGTGGAATAGAAAATGTTTCTGTCTATTTTTAATCTCCGATGTAAAAGGGGTGTTACAGATTTGACGCTTGTTTGTCTTTGGTATTATAGCTAACGAATAGATTGAGCGATTTCAATTTAGTTTATTTTGCGAAAATAGCAAACACTGCAACATGTGCACGTTTGATAAAAATCAATTAAGTTATTCAAACGTTGTTGTTTTTTTTTTTAATAGTTCTGACATCTGGACTTCGTTTTTATCAATTAGACCCACGAACAATTTGGCGACAAAATTTGGTAAGACATCTTGAACTCTAGAAAAGAGGCTTTAGAAGCAGAACCGCGAACAAAAAACATACTTCCTTACTCGGGTATTCCAAATGACAGTCTGACGGTAAAGAGCTCCTTTTATTTTGTGACTATCTGTGTGTGACTGTAAAACTCACTCAGTTTTGATCGAGCATTTTGACAGCCATTGACATAAAGCAAAAAGGAACAGTTTTATTACAACGATATTTATGTTACGGAATCGATTTATAGAGGAAAATCAAACTAGGCTTCCCGCTAAAGCGAAAGTAAATAAAACGTGGAGAGAACTTACAAAGGTATATACGAACTTGTTCCATTCCACCAGAGGGCGTACAACCATATCTTAAAGTAACATTTTGCCGTTGTAGGAAAGAGACAACGCTATACTCCGTGTAGAGCGTCATCTCGCTTGTACATCTGCAATAGCTATTGTTAGAGGTAGTAGTACACGCCAAGCTCAAACAAGGTACAATCTCATCAAAAATTAAACTATAAGAAAACAAACAAGGAACATTGCCACACATAAAATGTTATGACAATATCCCGCTACAGTCAAGACAAACTCACATACTGAAACATAAATGCGGTTTATCCTAATATCTTAATCGATTGAAGTAAGATAATTAAGGTTAATCTCACTAAGATTCGGAGTTTAGACAGTTAAAGCGCCGGTTAAGACAGTTATGCAAGGCGGAAATGTGGAAATGAAATTGTTTTTGTGAAGTCGAAACTGGTTTGTTGGCTAAAGATTCCAATTGGGAAACCAAGTGATACTATTGTTAGATGTAGTGTACGTATTTTGTATCTTTTCAATTAGAGAGCTCTATATAGTATGTAATTTATGTCTTCTTACTTCTTCTTTCCTACTCGGCTATGATCTGCATATAACTGCTCGTATATAAGGACCAAGAGTTGCTAATTAAGGGGTTAAAATTGGTTCAAATAAAAATTTTATATCTTTATTTTCATACCACGACAGACACTGAAAATACCATTATAATAACTTTCGTGAGGCAGATTCATAATTACTTTTTTAATAACTGTTTACTGACCGAACTGAACTCCTTAATGATGAGTTGACATTGAATGAATGACAATCTGGCAATCATGATAAAGATTCATGATATACACGGTAATTTTTTAGTCGTCTTACAAAAGCAGCCCAGTTCATGTATCCGACGTAAAATACCCCTAGGCGCGATTATTATTTTTTTATCATCAACCAAGATAATAAGTACGAAGAAAATTAAACAAGAGAAATCTGAAATAAACTCTTAAAAATTATAAAAACGCCGCCGCCCGCGCCCCTCACCATTGTTACAAGGCTCGGACCGCGCTCACAACAGAGTTGTTTCTAAAAAACTACGAATTGCATCATAACATTGAATAAAAATTGATTTTTTTTTTCAAATCTCATAAATACCTATTTTTTTATCATATTTTATATAGTCATTGGATATATGAACTGGGCTGCTTTTGTAAGACGTCTAAAAAATCACGGTGTATAGATAATACTGAGAATATTAGTAACCTTACTTCTTAAAAGATCTCAAACATTTGCGATTCTCAGTGAAAAACGCATAAAAGTAGACTGTCAAGTGTTTTGTATATTCAAACGGCTTTCAGCGCAGTTCAGTGTCACAGGCCGGTATTAACCACAAAAATATTCCTTAGTCCAAGTTCGGCCGCATTGTGTTGCCTTTTAAACTTTCAACAACCAGGCACCAAACCCTCAAGTACTCACAATCCAGCCTGAGCACAGAAACATATTTAATTATTTATACAAGCGTGGAGCTTTTCTCGTTCAAATGAACTGATCGCGAAAAGTTTGCATATTTTGAATTTTATCTGGCGAACACACAAATAATTTACATTTGCCGTAAAATTTAATGAGTGTTACTACAGGGAGTCATATTTTTTTCGAAAGGTGGTTTTTCTTTTTCTATAATTGTGTATTTTCGTTGTTAATTTTTTAGTTCGAGTTACCTCTCATTATGAAAGTAATTAGTTTGCTTCGTATTAAAAGTAACAATGTGGGAAAACAAAAACCTAATCATGAGAACTCTCTTATTCAGGCACACGCAACTGTTGCACAGACCATATCCAAAAGGAGCATGTTTTATAAAAATATTCTCTTTTATTTTAAGGGTTCCGTACAAAATGAAAAAAGAGGAACCTTATTGCTAAGGCTATCCGTCCGTCTGTCACTAGGCTTTATCTTGTAAATCGTGATAGCTTGAAAATAGAATTTTACAGGTGATGCAATACCTTGCCGCTATAACAAAAAAATAAAATATTGTTAGAAATCAGAAGCGGGTAGAGTTTTTTAAAAAGCACGATTTATTACCTTAAAACTAAAATTACAATTATGTAAACAATCATCAAAAATAAATGAGACAAATACTTATTTGCACACGATTAACACAAAATAATAACGAACTGAAATAATGATCTACCTTTGCTTTATAAAAGAAATGACAGAACCTAAACTATAACCTTACGTCTATCTCGCACGACGGATGGCAGCCGAATAGGGGCGAGCCGCCGGTATTCAGCCGCTTATATAGAAACTGTCATCCTACCCCACTCTTAACCCAAGAAATGTCCAACACGGCCTTTCCTGACATCCTGACGTCCTCGTCAGGTAAACCAGAAGGTGCCAGGCTTTAATTCAGATCGGGCATGTCAAGTCCTCGAGAAGCCTCTGGTTCCAGGTGATCTGGTCTTGATGAGGGCCCTGGTACTGGTTCTGGTGTAGGCGACTCTAACTGGAGTAGCTGGTCTTCAACTAAACTATCACCATCATCACTGTCATTGTCTGTGGATGAAGTAAATCTATTACTAACCATCAAGGGCACCAGCCCATGATGTTCTCATGCGGGTTAATTCGTGTTAGTGTTAGAATAACCAATAGAATTAGAGGGTTTGAACGTCGTTATTTAGTAGCCCAGTTAATCATCTTTACTTGTAGTTTGTAAATAAATAACTCCAGCTCTAGTAAACACCAACGTTCAGACAACTTAGGTACTAAAATAACTGAAAATAACTATGACTAGCATGCTTAATAAAGAACGCTATGAGCGCACATCTCACAGCGACTGATCGGTTTGCAAAGCCGACCAGCTTCCAGAGGTCGTGGGTACACCCAATGGATGCACCACACCGACAAAAGGCCAAACAACACTACTAATCCCATGAATAGTAGGCATCTCCATAGAGTCCAAAAGGCAACATTGCCCCAGGACATCTCTTCAAGGGTATCACACAAGTTGGTCAACGGCACCAGCTTACCCTCGAAGAAACCAGCACACGACTCAGGTGTCCACTCGCCTTCCCAAGGCACCATGTACTGCGCAGCGGCAAAGGTTGTTTTGCCATAGGAACCGGCCACCAGGCGCAACTCGTAGCGCCCATGAGGCAAAACACGAACCACTCTATAGGGCCCGCGCATGCCATGATCAAGCTTCCCCGTGGACTGGGCATACTTGATTACAAAGACCAGGTCTCCTTCCTGAAACACACGAGGGGGACGCCTATCCCGGTTAACTTGAGAGTCCATGGCCGCTTGGTTTCTAGCTAGCCGTTCGGCCGTCCTTTGTCTGACGATCTCTCTTCTCGATTCACGATTTTCTGAGGCAGGACTAAGTGCGACATCTCGCACAAGGACTCGAATTGCTGGTGTAGCGTTCTCATGGCCGATTAAGAGGTTCAGAGCCGAAGTTTTTGTGGTCTTTTGTTGTGTCAGATTAAGGATTAGTTGAAGACGCCACAACTCCTCAGCCCATTCAGTTTTTTTGTAAGCTACTTCGATCCTCAGCATATTCAAGACGGTGCGAACATATCGCTCCACTTGTCCATTGGAGCGGTGCATCTCGGGTGTTATATGGTGAAGTGAAATGCCTAGAGATTGCGTCCACGACTTAAAGCTTGCGGACTCAAACATTCGGCCTCTGTCGGATATTATCAGACGAGGAGTACCGAACAATGATATGACATTCTGACAGACATGTTTCAGTGCTTCTAAGTCTTGGGAGCAAATAGGCGTAAGTAAGCAATATTTACTGAACGCATCAATGACCAGCATTACATGTTTGAAGCCCTTAGATACAGGCAGAGGGCCAAGTGCATCAATATGGAGAGTGTCAAATGGGACATCAGGTTTAGGCCAAGAGGAAATAGGTTGAAGTGGCGCGCGAGGGACTCGTTTATGCGCTAAACAAGTTACACAGTGACGAATGTACTTTTTAACAAATGCCCTAAGTCCGGGAAACCAGAAATGTCTCAGTATTAATTCTAAGGTTTTATCGGCACCTATATGGCTATGTTCATCGTGGAATACACGCAAGAGACTCAGGCGTTGTCCCTTCGGTATATAGCAAAGAAGTCGCGTCTCCTCTCCAACACGACTGTACTGATAATAAAGCACCTCATTTCGTACTAGATATCGTGAAGCGTCTAATTCTCCTCGCTCCAACGCCTGAATCATGTTGCGTGTTTCCTCGTCCCCGGCTTGAGCGATTTGAGCCCAGTTACGCGGCCTATCAATGTTATTTACAGGGTTACGGCTTAGGTAATCCGCATGCGGCAACATGGCACCTTTTCTATACGAAATTGTAAAATTAAAATCTTGAAGATAAATCCACCATCTTGCCACACGTGGAACCAGGTCTTTTTTATTCTGAGTAGCTTTTAAAGCATTACAATCAGTAATTACGGTAAAATGAGATCCTATTAAATAATGTCTAAAATGTTTTAGAGCCTTTACCACAGCCAGGGTCTCGAGCTCGTATGAATGGTACTTTGGCTCTGCACCCTTGGTCGCCTGGCTGTAGTAACCGACCACGCTTTTAGTACCGTCCTTACGCACTTGCAACAGAACGGCACCATAGCCCAAGCTACTCGCATCAGTGTGCACCTCAGTGGCCAAACTTGGATCGAATATGGCCAACACGGGTGCGCTAGTCAAACGAACAATGATCTCTTGTCTGACGCGCTCTTGCTCTGGTCCCCAAGAAAACGAAACATTCTTACGAGTCAAACGTGCTATGCAAGCCATCCTGTTCGAGTAATTGGGGATATATTTGCGAAAGTAGCCCGCCAATCCCAAAAATTGACGGACTTGTTTTACGTTTTGTGGAGGACCAGAGTTTACAAGGGCCTTGACTTTACTAGGTGAGGGACGCACTTCCCCGTTAGATATAACACGTCCCAAGTACTCGATTTCGGTACACAAAAACGAACACTTTTTAAGGTTGATTGAGAAACCAGCCGCGGTTAAAGTGGCTAGAACCTCTCTCAAGGTTTGAAGTCCGTCATCAATAGTGTCTGAAAGGATTAAGCAGTCGTCTATGTATACCAAAACCTTTCCAGGTTCTATAAAACTGCGCAAGGTGGAAGCGATTATACGCTGGTACACTATTGGTGCGTTAGTGAGGCCGTAGGGCATTTTTAAGTACTCGTAATGCCCCTCGGGCGTCACGAAACCGGTGTAGGGGACGGATTCATCATCAATTCGGATTTGATGAAACCCTGTAGCCATATCAAGCGCAGTGAAATAGCGACACTTACCCAAGCGATCAATGTGGTCATCGATTAAAGGTAATGGGTAACGGTCTTTGACCGTTATCTTATTGAGAGCTCGAAAGTCCACGCACATGCGGTCGGAGCCGTCCTTCTTTTTGACCAACAGAATAGGACTGGAATAGGGAGACTCCGACTCGCGAATAATGCCCTTGGACATAAGATCCCGGATGATGTCACGGACTTTCGACTTCTCATCGTATGACATTTTGTAAGGTCGATAGTTCACTGGAATACTGCTGTTGAGTTGAATGTGCATGCACCCAGTTGTAACAGTGGACGTCGCAGTGCCCGAAATCATGTGCTCCGAGTATGTGTCTAAGATACTTTTTAGTTTGACTAAATTGTCCCCAGTTAATGGGGTATTAATCATTGGTTGTGCGTTTGACTCCACACTAGACACTAGTACAAGACTTGAATTTCGAACAATACGTTGTGTATTTTTGGTCCGGACGTAAGTAACACCGTCCCTATTAAGCACATCTGTGCCTATTATGATAGGTGCATTCATGCACTCACTCGGCACAATTAATAAATCTACCTCCAACGAGATGCCTTCCAACTCAATCGTTAATGTTACATATGAATCTATTTGAGTAATTGACTCGCCTACACCCTTTATCTCGCGATTTATGGGTTTCTTAGTGCATGTAAAATATTTAACCACCGAAGAAGATATCAAAGATACGCCTATAGCGCCACTGTCAATTAAAAGATCGATTGGAATACCCTGGATAACTCCTACGACAATATCATTTCGTTGCGAGCTAGCGGCACAGAAATTAACGTTACTTTTATTACGCTGCTGATCAATACGTTGTTTCGCAAAACATGACTTAATATCGTGACCACACTTTTTACAGTAAGAGCAAACAAGTGAAGAATTAGGCGCTTTTTCGTTTGGCTTTGGATCCGAATTAGTAGTTTTGGAAGTAGAGGGCTTCGCCTGCTTAGGGCATGTAGCCTGCTTATGACCGGTATCACCACACACAAAACATTTGGCTGGACCTATTGGGCGTTTCCTGAAACCCTGTGATTTACCGCTGTTATTAACCTGGGCGTTTGACCGAAAACTTGCGGCTGTGAATTTTGATGGCTTTACAAAAGTGGATAAATAATTAACTAGATCAGAGGGTTTCAAGTTTGCATTGGTCGCAGTCGCTTTTACGTGCGGGTCAACAATGCCTCTCAAAATAATTTCCGTGGTTAAATCGTCACTAAGGCCCTTAACAATGCGTAATCTTAGCAGGGATTTACGCGCATACTCGGCGTACGTTTGATACTTATCAGAGTTAGAAGACATGACTTCATACAAAATTCCCGCCGAATCGATTTTCTTTACACATAGAGGTTTAAAATCTAATTTAAAATTACTCCACGTACGATCATTAGACACCCACTCATTGAGCCACGACCTGGCGTCTCCCTTCAGACAATTACCTATCCTAGAAAGGCATTCACGATCGTCCCATTTGTTAACTAACTTGGCCCTATCGACCTCTTGGAACCAAGAATCTACGTCATGAATGCTGGGGTCAAAGTTCGAGACATAGTAACTATGGGTACTCACCGATTTCAGTGATTGAATTGCCTCCACAATTTGATCGGTACCTTGTCCAACTGTGGTTGGTCCTTCCGAAGCTGGCACACGAGAACTCTGTTCCAGCGCCTCCAGTCGCGCCAGTACAGCGTTACAGGATCCACAATTGCTCGGTGGCGGCGGGACCACAGGCGACAGCGGCGGCGTGCGCACACTGCGCGACGCCAGCTCGCCACGTGGTACGTGACCGTGACCGCGGTCCCGTCCACTGGAACGCCTAATGTGCGGCGAGCGTCTCCGCGAATTGCTGCGAGAGTGACATCCTTGCGTGCGCCGATTCCGCGAACGTCGGAGACGCGGAGTGCGTGTGCGCGAGCGATCACGAGAATGCCGTGACCGAATACGCGAATCACTTCGTGAACGACCATTCCGCGTACGGCGATGGGTACGCGAGTATCTTTCACAAGACACGCGCGAACGGCGGTGCGAAGAACGGGAACGATTCCGTTTATCCATTGTCAAATTATGAATCATGAAAAATAAGAGAACACACACACCAAACTTAACGGTAGAAAAAAAAAACAAAAGAGGGTATGAAAAAAAAAACGACAAAATAAAACAACTAAGTAATTCGCAGTTGAAATAAAACTGTTAAAATCAAGTCAGGATATTAGTGGGAATGAATCTTTTATCCCACTTCTGATGTTAGAAATCAGAAGCGGGTAGAGTTTTTTAAAAAGCACGATTTATTACCTTAAAACTAAAATTACAATTATGTAAACAATCATCAAAAATAAATGAGACAAATACTTATTTGCACACGATTAACACAAAATAATAACGAACTGAAATAATGATCTACCTTTGCTTTATAAAAGAAATGACAGAACCTAAACTATAACCTTACGTCTATCTCGCACGACGGATGGCAGCCGAATAGGGGCGAGCCGCCGGTATTCAGCCGCTTATATAGAAACTGTCATCCTACCCCACTCTTAACCCAAGAAATGTCCAACAATATATATATACAAAAAATGGCTTAAATACAGCACAATTTTCCGTTTAATATCCTTATCTATCTTGCTATAAATTTGTATCAGATATGTGACTGATTTCCATTTCCAAAATCTACTTGTACTCGTAGCGTCTTATACGGTGAAGGACCTGAGTTTAGTCTACTCGGAGAAGACTTTAATTAGTCAGCGAGCTCCTTAAACAACATTCATTAGTATTGCACCAATTCCGTCCTGAAATCCAGTGTTAAGTCGGTGTAGTATAAATATTTGCGCGCAAAGGGCCAGCCATCCGCATGGGATCACACACGCTCAGAATTTATTATTAACCATGTGTTTCCTCTCCCGTTTTACAACATGGTGACAAGTTTAAATATTAATTACGTACTTTGTACCAACATTTGCTCGTAAAACATACGAAGCTTGGATTTTGATTATTTGACGTTTTATTTATGTTTACAATCTACCTACGCTCCGAATGCTTAATTAAGAAAATGAGCTGAAACGCTAAAACGTTCGGTGTTTGTTGAATTCCGAATCGAAGGTTGTTTGAACATTTCTTTTAATCAACGTAGTTTGATGTTTGTTTGTTTTGTTTTTTTTAAGTAACCTTATTAGCTCGTTTCGGTATCCGTCGAGATAAGCCCGGGATTGCTTCTATCGCAAAACTACCGCATTTAAACTTGCTAATTTAAATACGAAACGTGTGTTTATTTCCGTCTGTCTCCCAGATAGGTAGGGCTGTGTTTTTGTTATAAAGATATCGCATGTAAAAGGATAATAGGGATAAAATGAAGTGATTTTAAACGTTATTTGAAAATGCTGACTTATTTTTTTGTTATCATTCTGCATTTTCCTTGTTTTTACAAGAAATGCGTAAAATAAAACGATTTGCCTGTTTTTTCCTACTATATAGTTTCACTAAACTAGGTGCAAAGAAACACATACACCAATTAATTATGTGACATTTTCAAAGTTCCTTTCTTCGCCGTTTTTCAGGGGTGCTTTATTACTGTATGAAGGATTGCAACGCATTGCCATACACCGACACAAAAACGCGGATGACGTAGCACGGCGGTTCAGGTTTAGTCAGTAAAAGTCTGACACTACCCATTTCCTCCCCCGAGGGAGTGGGTGTCCATGAGGATTCCCCCGCCTAAACAAAAAAAAAAAAAAAAAAAAAGGGGTGCTTTATTATGGAAACAATGGTGAAGAAATAGAATCACCAATCCGCAATGAGCTAGCTTGGTGATCAATGCTTGAACCTACCCTATATGGGAAGAGGTCTACCGCCCGTAGCAGAAAGCTTATAAGCTTCTATTCATCAGGCAGATGTAAAATATTGATACACATCATTTACTAACATTCAACGTCTTCCAAAACCTAAAACTTTACAAGGAAAATAATATCGTATTAAAAGGAGCACACTGGTTTATCAGCTCTCATACGTTCATTGAAATACCCTTGTACGTATACACAGTAAAACAAGAAGCAACAATCTTATCGCCGTGTGCCTGCGTACATTGTTCCCAAACACTTTTGTCTGCCATTTATACCTGACCGTCCTCTTCAACGCAACGCTATTGAAATGAAAATTCTATTAGGCAAAGGTGGGCCTGAAATTTCGACGTTATTGCCTGAACTTCTGTTTGGCGAAGGCAAATATCCCGGCTCAGCTGTGTCAAATATTTATAAGAGATTCCCGTTCACGTCTGCATACGATACACGTATATACATAGAACATTATTTTAAATTGCCAAACGTATTCTAAAATACTGGGATGCAATTTTCTTATGGATTTATCTTGAGATTGGTTTCTTAGATTTCTGTTTTGTGTTTTTTATGTTGGTTGCAGTGTCTGCTATTGTACACCTTAAAATTATGTGTCAGAAAGGTGGTTTTCTTTTTGCATTCAAATAATTCGTTTTGTCATAAAACTTTACAATACAATAAACAAATTCAAATTGTAGGTCAATAATCTCGGTATTTTAATTTGTAAAGTGACATATAGTGACGCAAGTACGTCCCTGTCTGAGGCTTAAAATATTTTACTGTATTTTTTATATTATATTGCAAATATGTATAACGATTAAATTGTGATTTTTTTTTGTCAAATTTGCAGTTGCTTGCTTTGACATTCAACGCTTGGTTTGTTTCATCCGGCCTATACAAAAAATAAATGTGTGTAGATAATCGAAAGTACTTTATCCACTTAACATACAAACTTACACACATATATTCAGTATGGAATTACATCCAAACCTCCAATTGCTTCCATTGAACATACATACATCGATCTAACTCAGCCTTAGTCGAATACATATTTGTTTAGGGCTGAATTACTTTAGAAAGGAGACTAGGCTAGCGTCTTTTTATTTAGCCTATTCGCACCGACGACACTTAGATTATAAAAATAGGTCCCACGTAGAATTTTTGTAAACAAAATGATGCTTTTTTATTAATTGTCTGGATAATGAGAATTAGGTACTAGGACTGCTGGAAGGTATGATGAGAGCTAGGTTATTGCCCAGCTGTGGGGTAGTACAGACATGAAGTATTAATAAATATTGAATGTGTTTGAATTGGGGTTAGCTCCCTTTCTTTCAGATTACTTCAAAGGTCCAAGTTTTAGTCTCAAGACGTATTAAAAAGAAATATAATAAGATATCATTTTCAGAATTACATTTATATTTCATCGGTTATGATATTAAGTAAGTAAGTAAGTAAATCTTTATTGCATACCATAATGTTACATAGGTGGTAAATTATAACTAGGTTCACAGCTCATTATGGACCCTGTCGGGCACAGCAAAAGCAGGAGAGAGGAGGATAATGCTATTTATTAAGTAAATTTATGACATATGTATTATGATATATTTTAATATTGTGAATTGCGTATTTGTATATAATTTCCTTTAATTAATGGTTATATTAGTTTTATCTATCCTAATTTATTTTGTACTATGTTTTTTTTTTTTATTATGTGTTTGTATAAAGCGACACCATGGTATAGATTCTCTTTTCTTAGAAAGTGTAATTTTATAAGTGCTTAAGCTAATAGGTTTTATGTAAATTTTGAAAATTTTTCATGGACTCAGATGTCCGAAGTGAAGCTAAGAATAAACCTAGTATCATATAGGTAATAGATAATCACGAATATAAATCAACGGAATATCGATTTTCCCATCAGTTCTATTTGATATCAAATGATTCGGCCATCGTGGTTAGAGAGCAAATGTTGATTATAATCATGACGTTGTCTGGTACGTAAAATGGAAATATCAAAATTGCTACAATATTCTTCTTTATGTGGTACATATATATAGTATTTAGTGTTGTAAACTTACAAAGTGAAGAACAAAATAATTTTAGCATTACCTCTCCTGAAAATCTAAAAAAAAAACTGGTGTAAAGAGAATCATATTCGTGACACTTACGGAAAATCAAAATCTGTTTAAAAAAACAAAATTCTCTCTTTTAAGTTTCATGAGATACATCCTAGTGACGGACTTACGGAGAGAGAGGCAGCTTAATCTCAGTAATAGCGTAACCTTATTACCCTTTGGCTACGAATCCCAGAAAAAAGCTTATCTAAAATTAATCTATCCGTTTAAGGTCTAGATTACCACAGACACGTCATATTGGTTTAACTTATCACCCTTTAAGTTCTACAGTACCACATAATATTCAAACACAATGATTTTACTTATAACACTCCTCTTGCACCAGTGACAATTAATTTGCTCCAATCACTATTCTCCACACTTATACTCATAACGATCTTCATAAAAGTTCACTATCCATGAACATTCATCACAATTAGAATCTTCATCATGCATTACGTGTATCTAAGTATATCTCATAGTTCACGACTCAACCCAATCTTTCAAAGTCACACCGCAGTTTCAAAGCAGACGTATAGCTATAAAAACTTGATTACAGAGTGCAGTCGTGTTTGTTTGTATGTTTGTATGTTTCTCCCTCGTACACAATGTGCCAGACGAACTTATCCGACTTATGAGCTTAGCTAAACTGCAACAATTCACTCAAACAGCGCCTAGACCAGGGGTGGCAAACCTTTGGAAATAGTATGCTGCTTATTTTTGAAAAATAAACGAGAAGTAGATCAGATTTCGTGATGATTGCTGGACATCCATAATCAAACCAAGCAATAGCGCGAAATAACGTTTTTATCCCATATACATAATTACTTTGATATGCGAAAAGTCAATCTGACTTTGTTTTACGTCTCAAAAAAATATAAAAAGCCTAACTCATAACGGCGCATAAAATGTTTTCAATTTCAACAACATATATCTAAGATTTTTAATTTGTAGTAGTTTGTACCAAAGGTTCGCCACCCCTAGCAAATACTTGCACCTATAAAGCAGGAGAGAAAACGGGGATATAAACTGAAAAATGAGCTATATTTTCTATTCTATTTCAGTACAATGCCTGATCGTTCTGAACGATTTGAAACCTCAACAGTAAGAATGTAGACAAACGCCTGATTGCGTCTCATGGACTCAAAGAGACCGACTACGTATTTTATTTGATGTTTTAGTATTTTCTTCTAGTGTTGAATACTTACAGTTATCGATAATATTTGTTATAACGGAATTAATGTGATAAAAATGTATAAATCACGACACAGTGATTAGGATTCTCAAAACGAATTTAATCCTTGTGTCGCGGGGTCCTCCACAAATATTCAAATCACATCTGCAAAGACACCCATGAATTGAAATTCTTAGAAAATGTTTTAGATTTTGATGGAAAATTTATGAGATGGCTTAAACAAGATTATAAAATAGATATTTTCGATCCCAATTGTACTAATTACATTCAATAATATAAACATAAAAGATTCCTTTAGCACTTACTTAATTACCAAACTTCAATCATGATACTCAGTAACCTAGATAAGAAAACTTTAAATATCGTCTCTAACTCGTATAACGAGATAGCTACTGAACTTCTTTAAATAACTCTAACTAAAGTAACTACTTCCTTCGCAGACGTTATCCCGAAGAACCAGTAAATAGTCTACGTATCAAAGGCATAATAAAGCGAATTTGTAAAGAAGATATAGCCTTTTGAACTAAGCTTTTGTTACGTCGCTACATACGTGGGAGTCGATAAGTTGATTTTATACCTTATGTTAGCTACCTGCTTTTATATAATGGGGTCTTTAGTGTGTGATATTTTTGTATATGAACTACTTATAGTGGATATAAAAAAGGAAATATGGATGAATCATAGTGGGTGGATATTAAAATTTGTTGTTGGATTGGAGTTTGAACGTGGAAGAAGCTTTTTGCCCATAAATGATATGGGGAGCTGACAACCATCGCGATCCAGTATCCTGAATATACCAAAAATATGATTCTTCAGAAAACCACTTGTAGACACTTTTAGGGACAAAAATCATTCAACGTTGATTGCTAAAGGATTATTCCAACAATGTAAGCCTGACAAGTAACAGATTTCAGCTTAAGCGGAATAATAGATGAAGTGTTCCATTCAACAAACTAAACTCCTTATACCAAAAAGCACAAAACAATTTAAACTACATTGAAACCAACCACGGATAACTAAACATTTCTCATTCCATCTTTAATATAACGAGACAATTTGTACTAACATTTTGTTTCATATTCAGTATTAATTTTAGACTGCAGTAAACTCGCTATGAAATTATAATACCCGTACTATGTAACACAGTGTTTCCATCTACATTTATTCACGTTCACCTAGTTTAACCCACATAGATAATAACTGTTCTGCCTCAGCTAGTGCTCATTGGGGAACATATGGAATTACAACTACGTTTTGGACCATTAGTGGAACTAGTATTGGTAGCAGGTTTCCATCAATCGCTTGGGGCTTTTGTGGATTTTGATTGTCTATATCAATGGCTTATGTCAAAAAACCAGCGCAAAATTTTGTTAATCCTCCGTCAAAC
This sequence comes from Trichoplusia ni, assembly GCF_003590095.1. Classification (NCBI taxonomy): domain Eukaryota; kingdom Metazoa; phylum Arthropoda; class Insecta; order Lepidoptera; family Noctuidae; genus Trichoplusia; species Trichoplusia ni. The sequence goes on from NC_039485.1 coordinate 4,204,435, forward strand.
GTCATCAAGTGCTGTCATTGGTTGTTAGTCGTTTATTCGCGAATTATGACGGCGAATAGATAGGGAATATGGCATGATCCTTTATTGATTTTCAGAGTGGTGCTTTTTTTCTATAAAGCCCAATTCGAAAGTAAGTTTCATATATAATTAACCACAGCATACAAATCTCATATGAATCTCATCATTTATATTACATAATTGGATCAAAATTTTAGTTCATTTGGTTTGACTTGCTTTACCCATTCCCTTTTAAAATGGCCGGATTCACGATTTCGCCTTTACTATGAATTCAAAACCTTCCTGATTTCAAAGATATTTATATATCTACAAGTGCACGGTTCCTATAAGTTCATTTTCTGAAAAACCGATCCGCTTTCTCTCAACTCACCAAACTTCAGCATCAACAGCAAAAAGCCCAGCAATATTTTCTTCAATTGCGACAGAGATTACAAAACATGCATGCGACAAGGCCAGTTGTACACTGTCACAAGGGCTTTAGTTATTCATGGCACTCCCACGCCACTAGTTAATTATGACGCGGCGTTGGTTCGGTGGGCACAACTTTCAAATTGGATTACCCGCACCATCGCTCTCGCTGGCTAGTTGACAACTGATAGACCAGGGGTAGCCTTTTTTGAAGTTACTTTTGTGGCGATTGACGGACTGTCGGACTAATTAATAGGGGTGCTATTTTTATTCAAGGTCTGTTGACAATTTACATTTCTGCGACCGCTACTGACGAATTGCTCAAATGAATTGAAATGGTAATGAGAAGTGACGTCACTTGTCGGAATGGAATATCAATGCCATAGGTTAGAGTCATCTTTTCGTTTTCTAGTCCAATGCGATGTGACATTGTCTCAGAACCTCAGGCAGTTTTAGTACTTGTAATAATATATAATTCAGGCTTTATAGGTCATTCTGTGTCATTAAAATTTCCTACCATATCTGTCGACGTGTTCGCTTGTGGGGTTAATTTAAAATTGAAAGGTGAAGCGTAATTTATTTGACCTATTTGCTGTTACATATTACATACTGAATAGTAGACATGTAGGAATGAAGGCAATTAATACTGAGTATTCATTACATTATCTGTATTAATGTAATTTACTTCATTCCATAATTATTTGAGAATACAGTGAAATTCAAATTTATCAAAAATTTAAACGAATCCATATTATACAAAGGACCATTATCTTTATCATTAAATTAATTTCGTATTAATTACTAGTATTAAGTTCAGTATTTTATTTCAATTTTAATAATTTCCAAACTATAAGCACGCAAAACTTCGTCGCCTAGATGATGCTGATATTTAAGAAGTTTAAAATTTTAAACAGGGTTTAAAAAGTTTTGAGTCCAACACCCCTTTCGTAGTACCTAAGAGTTTTGTTAAGAGCTAGAGGAGTAAATTTTAATTGAAATGGATGATAAAGTTAAGAAACTCGAAGAGCAACGAATCCTGAATGTCTTTTTATTCAACTTCGGAAGAAGATAAGAAGTTTTCCTCTAATTAGAGAAGATGGCAAAATAGATCTCGAAACTTATCCCTCAAACGGTCGAAACAATGCAATCTATCCTATCGTACATATAGAACACAAAGTGTTAGGCAGCAGAAAATCTTTGGCCTCAATCTATTGAGTACACTTTTATATTCTGTGGAACGTATGTCTGTCAGTTGTTGTATTTTTAAGTGTCATGCTCGCCACACGTCGAGACTCCAATTTATATACCCGAACGAACTCGCCGTAAAGTTTTCAAAAACAGACCAAAATAAAAATATCAACGTTTGTTGTCTTCCATTTTCATCAATACAACCTCTTCAATATTTTCTTTCACAAAACAAAGAAACAATTGAAATAACAAATACATTTCTAGAATTTTACAATTCTTTTGCAGCAGCTGCTAAACTACACTAAAAAAACTCGGAACAAAATTTGCATGCCGACTGCGTTCTGACAATAGAAAATAAAGCGTGGCTTTTCGAACTGCGAATCGGTAAAGTAAATATCATACTATATCAATTGGGGGATGTACGCAAAGTGAATTATGAATTGGTAAAATACGGTTCCAATGGTATGTGGGAAGTGTTTGTTTAACGTAACGCTTAACGGATTTTCAAAGATGTATGCTGACTTCAGAGAATGATTTGATTTTATGTTGTTGAGTTCACCACGCCAAACCCACAGAGCGCGACAAAGTCAATTTTCGATTTCGATTCGGTTTGAAGTTTGACACCCGCGATACAAGCTTTGTAGACCACCAAAGTTTGTTGATCTACGTAGGATTCTTTAATGCAGGGGAAGTCTTAAAAAAACAACTTTATTGAAAAATTAATTGTACTCCATGCCCATACTATAAACTTTTAAATCTTCCGATTGAAAACGAACCGTGCATAAGCAATTTTCGAACTTACTTCAAACCAACAGAAATAATCTATAATCGTAAAACGTAGGCTCTCTATTCTCTCGAAGCTGCACAAAGGAGCGAACGTTATTGGTGTAAGGAAAGTAATATTTAAATGCTTAGTAGGGATAAATTGTAATTTACCGTTGCAATAAGTTCGACATTTAAACAAGGAGACCGATGTTTCGATTACCCTAAATTAAGAGGGTGCAAAACAGAAAAGGATATTAAAAACAAAATTAATTTAGATCGGGGAACAGTAATTAGGACTGTCTTTTCATTTCATCGCTTGATAAAGGTATTGATAATATTTTTGTTGGGACGCTGCCAAGCCCCTAATGTATTTAAATTGTTGTTGACTTAAATATCTGACCCAAACATCTGAAGGCAATTAATTAGGAAAATACCTTTGACAAGTTATCTTTATTCTCTTCACGAAATTTAATGAGTTTTATTAACTGAAATTCGTATCTATCCGTAATATTATCTGGAATCATGAAGAGAATTAAACAACTAAACAAGATAATTTCAAAATTTCGGGAGCTATGATGCCACAGACACAGAGATACTCCAAAAATCAATAGAATATTCCTTCAATCCGTTCAAAAAGCTCCGAAACTAATGTTAATATTATATTCTCAGTCATGTCTGATCCTTGATGGAATTGAAGTACAAGTACCTACAATACAGTGTACTATCCATTGGAGCTCATCAAATATTGGCTCAAACGCGGTATCAAACACTTACGTGTGAACAGGGTAAACTTGACATGTATCGTGTATAGTAAGATCATTCGTACACGTATCGTCAATCTCCGATACATTGCGACTTCAGTTTTCAACGAAGCGTACTTGGAGACAAATAAAAACTGTGCGAGTGAAACAGTGAGAGTTTAATATAGTGGAGGACGTCCTCAGGCATCGTGGAGTGATGATCTGCGCAATATGGCTGGCAGAAGAAGGATGCGAACAGCCGAAAATGGATCTCGATGGCGTGAAAAAATTGCATGGCATGAAATTGGGGAGGCTCATGTCCTGCAGTTGACGTATATGGGCTGATGATGATGATAGTATATAAATAGGGTAACGATAACAAAAAGCCAACAAATTTATGACCGTAACTAACTTCCTACCACATTGCTCATTCTCGATTTTAATTTTTAGCGACATTAGATTCTTTCGTTTCGCTATCACGGTTCATGATATGGGCAGGCGATCTTACAGAAAGACACCGGAGCTTCAGTTATAGTGTTCCGTTTTTACCGTTTAGGTATGGAACCCCAAAAAATCAAGTGTCGTAGTTTTGCCTGACATACAAATCGGATAATGCCAGATTTGTCTGAACTCCTGTTATTCCCAAGTCACATGACAGCTGAGGTTTTTATCCTTTCGTTAGGATTGTTGATATCTGGAGTATTAAGATAGTGAGAAATGTATACTATTTGTTTAAATAAAATCTTGCTGTTATTTGTATAACTAATAACTTTGGATTCGAGAATGTATTTCAGTGTTGTATTTGCTAGGAGAGGGATGTGTGTTTGGTTATTCTATTTGCTTGATAACATAGCGCCAGTTCTGTTAAGAGGTAAGCACAGGTGTGGTTTTATGTTTCCCCTTTGTTTAAACTTGTTTTGCAATTAATGATTTCTCGAAATTATTGTATACCGGGAGTATTCTAAATTTAAATGAAACTGTTTGTATTTCTAGTAGACCTAAAAAGTGTTTGAGAAACGCTAGACTACGGAACTAGTTAAGTGTGCGGTTCCAAAATGGCATTCCTATGGAGAAAACGCGGCTAGAAAGTCCAAAGTCTCAACAACACGAAACAAAAAAATAAAAATGACCCAGATTGTGCTCGTTTACAGTAACGCATCAAATCGCAGGTTAGCTATTGGTTAAACATAATTGAAATATATATAAAGGATAAATATAAAAAATAGTGATACTTAGAACAATAATACAAAGGTAACTTTACATACTAATGGTATGTGAGGCTAAAAAGAGGTGCTAACAAGAATATCAAGGCAATTGTGACAGATGATCATAAAGACCAGATTCCCAACCCTATTTAAGACGGACCTCCAAGCTATAAAAGAGAAAATTTTATATGCGAGACCGCAGTAACAGCGAGTAATTAATATCTACCTCACACGTGTACGCTGTTATTTCAGTTGTGATGAACAACTCCGGTGTGTTTTCCTCATTACTTGCGTGTTTATAGTTAATTATACTTATTATTGCTAGTCCGGTGATGCGTGGGCGAACTGTAAACTGGGTGTGCCATTAATTACGGCACGTGATAAGACTGATTGGATTTGACAAAGAAATTGTTAGTGGTGATCTGAGGGCTAGAGAAGGTTACATCGCGTTATATAGAAAGTGTATGGAATATTTAAAGTCTATGGGTTGAAGTAATACATGATGATATACCTAGTTTATGAAAGTCATTTTTGATTTGAATCTATTTCAGTTGAATATATTGATTAATCGGAAATATGTGCAGCGAAACTTATCTTTATGTGAACCTGCCATTGCACAAGGATTGTCTGAAAGGGTTCCGTGATCCAGGTACGCGAAGGGTGGAGGAAGGATGGGCTTAACCCAAAGCGGATTCATCACATGATGATTTCCCATCCAAAAAAGACTATGATTGAAAAAAACAAGTTAAGTTATTAATAAAACCTTATTTCAGCCGCATATAGAAAAGGCTCTTTGTTTCACGTCTGCTTACAAAATTGGGGCCATAAGTAGAAAGGTAGTTAGCGCTTAAAAAGTATTTTATTTAAATGAAACTAATAATAGCGAAGTTATAAATAACCTGCCCTTATTACCAAGTCCTTATAATATTAGGTCTGCCAATAAGTATTTGTTTTGTATTAGAGTTGGTACCTAATTGGTACTTAGAGAGGTGTAGCTAACCGTTTTCCTCGAACTACGTTTTCCTAACCTAACCTAACCATCAAATTTTGCAAGTGGGACAAGTATTTATCTAGCGATAATTGTTCGCCAGTCTGTAAAAAATAATTGGATAAAATAGGAAAAAAACGGTTCTGGTCATTTTGGGAATTTAATTATTTGATCATTATTAACTTAAAACGTATTCATCGGGATCATCCAACTAGTGTCAGACCTAGTGGGTGTCTTTAATCATGAGCTGATACGGCAGCTTGATTGCGAGTCAAAATAAAAGGGTCATAATACAATATTTATGAGTCGCCTCACAATTCACTTTCGAAATAAAGCACTCATTAAAATAGTGCCTCTCTTTACCAACATTATATTACTCCGCTAGGTCAGAGTTCAGAAGTAATATAATTGTCAATCGAAACAACTAACTAGTTACCCCTGATTCGAAAAATGACATCCAATACCTTAATAGGCTCACGTATCTACCGTTTCTCAACAGCACGTAACTCCGACCACATCCACACTGCTTCTACAATTGCCACAAACGAGGTAGAAAACTCAACTTTGGCACAAGTTTCCGACTTTTCCCTGAACGTTGGAACATTGTGACAATTTGAGAACGAAGTTAGGTGGATGCGGTTTTCGTAGGTCCGCAGTGTTTAGTTACCGTGTTATTGCAACTTATGATAGTCTTTTGTTCCTTCCACAAGTTATGGGATTATGTGTAGTTTGGATGTTTCTTGTTTTGTGTTGGTTGGTGTTGGTGACGGGTTTGCTTTTGTGATGTGTTTTTAGTTGATATCTTTGATTCTGTGTTAAGGACGTTTAAACTTGTCGAGTAAGAGGTTATAATTGAATGTCGTTTTATCTAAACGTTTGTGTGTGAAAAATACTCGGGAACTATCGTTTTTTTTTCTTCCATGGTAAGAAAAGTAGAGCCGAATTTATTTTAATGATAACTATTTTTTTGTGTTTTATAAACTTTCTTGCACAATTAAGTTAAATTTGAATAGCATTAACTTTACGAGAATCTTATACTTACCTCTACCTACAAGTCAACTTCAACATTCATTTAAATTATGAAATAAACTATTTCCAACGTTATAGTTATACTTTCTAGTGTCTATTGTCTCTTCCTTACAATTCCCGCTCATCCGAAGTTTGTCGGGACGATAGCCGGCTACGATAAAACCCGGCTGAGCTCACAATCTCTTTTTAAAATCCATTAGACCGAGCCATAGGGTAGCGGGAATTCTATATTATTTTCATATTTCCTATGAATTTTGTAAAGCTGAGACGAGCTTTTGAATTTAACTTATTAAAGTAGTGGTCGGCTTTGTAATCGTATTAACCCTTGTCATTTAATTTCAAGTAACTGTTAGTGGTTAGAGGGTAAATTGAGAAGGTCGTTCACTTTTGGGATGATAGTGGTATAGTTTTGCTTTAACATATTATTTTGTTGGTTTTATAAAAGGTAGTTTAAATACAAGCTAATTGTTTTATATCCATAAAAGTAAATAAAAGTGAGATATAATAAACGAATTTTGTTCAATGAATTTTGAAGGTAACGATTACCTTTGACCTATACGAACATAGTCTAGACTTTTATTATACCTTACTATAACAAATCGGTCAAGTGCGACTTGGAGTCTATACTTAATATTCCGATTCATAGTCGTTTAAAAAAGCTACAAAAATAGTCGTAACAACAACGAGGTAAAACAACAACCGTTGTTTAACCTCATCTTCATGGTTCGTGAGATACAGTCTAGTGATGGACGGACAGACAGTCGACAGTGGCGCCTTAGGAAGACAGTTTCGCTATACTGTTTGTATAAAGAACAATAAATTCCGATACCTAATCGACAAGAGGATGTCGTCATGACTTGTTTCTTCGTATTCTAAAGGCCATATAACCTTAAAACAAAACCATCTTTCACCCTATTTCCCCATCCAGTAAAAATAAAATCTTATTTCAAGTAAAGTTACTCCAACCAATATCAATAACATTATTTCAGCTGTGTGTAAAATCAAAAACAGTTTAGTGACGTCTCCATAGCTCGTGAAACTGTAGGAAATTTTTAATGACATCTCACCGAGCTTCCATTACCATTAAATTCGGTTCCATTAACTTTGATCCTTTTAGCTTGCTTCCTACAAATTACGGGCAATGATAAGACCTCCTTTCCCGTATTAACTCAAGCAGAAAGGTGGTCTTTATCAAACTTTTTAAGGCCGTGGGAATAGTGGGAATATTTGAGTGGAAAAAAAGAATTGTTGTGTGATTAATAGTTATTGGTTGGTAATAAAAATGGTTGTGATTTTCGTTTTTAATTTTAAAAATATTTTTGCCAAAAACATCTCCAAGGTCAGAAATGTGTTCTATTTTTGCAAGTCAAATTATGAAATATTGGAAATCGGTATCTAGCTTCATATCGGCTTTTTCCTTTAGGACATCTCGAAACTGTAGATATTAAAATAAATGTTACCCAAAAACAAATTGATTATAAGTAGTGTACAGCCTTACAGCGTAAAAAACATCAACAGTATATTACCTTGTAGATTTTGATTCGTCATGGAATAGATTTTAGAAGACTACAGTTTTTAAGTCGCGTGGTCATCGACAAGATATCTGCGGTTTTACCTATCTAGCAATGACAAAAAGATTGTATTGTGTATGGTTACGGTTTATGATTACGGTTACATGCACATCAGACAAAAAAGGGTATTTGACTAAGTTTAATAATAAAAGTCTGTCGGACAAATTACTAAAAAAATATTTAATATTTATTTTTCATTTCATTACATTATTAAAAAGTAACGAAGATTAAAAGCACTTAAGATGATGAAGTATATCGTAGTGGGGGCTAAAAATATCACTTGCTTGTAAAAAGCGTACCTAAGTGCCGCCACACGAGATTTAAAATCGATGTACTTTCTTCATATTTTGTATAAAATAAAATATACATTATTGTCAAATACCTTATTGTACAACATTTTTTTTTTCAGATTGCTTTAGTTCACCTTTCGTAGACGCAATATCGTAACTTAACATGACCAAACTAAAGTTGTAACAAATTACGCCTATGCGAAACTTCTATCGCGTGACGAGTTAATTTAATAGTTAAATGTAACATTAACTTATTCACGAACTACACTCCCAAGTTTTATTAAATGTGTTGCTTTTGTAGGATGTTATACAAATTCTTCAAATCCAAAAATAGGAAAGCGATTTTAATCTCGAATCAACTTTAACGCGTGTTTTGTCATTTGGATACGTTCGTTAGTCTTCCTATCTCTTCATTATACCTAAAATTGTCAATAACACCTTATATCACTTGAGGAATTTATAAAATAATATGTTCAGTCGAGTCAAATAATTTGTCTAATCAAAGCAAAATTTACTTCATAAAAACGATATTAAAGACAGCGAGTTCCAAATACATTAAAAAGCGAAAACAATTCACATTTAATTGTTTTTGAGCAGTATCAATGTATCAAGGTGCTATATATAGGGATCATATTACCTATATGTATAATGATAGAAGACACGCAAAAAACAAGAGGTGCCCTTTAAAACCACATCACAAAAATAACCTTACATTTAATGAAACCTCGTCAGTAACATACTTATGTTACGCTGCTACATTTTCCCTGTTTCTAGTGCTAATTATATAAAGAGCCACTCAGGGTTCTTCACTGCAAACATGATGGAGTCTTTCCCCTCAGACTTTCATGTGGACGATACAAATAAATTGAATTAGCGCGACCTGGGGACTTACTACCATCTTTTAAACGAAGAGAGGGATGTCGCTATACGCTGTGTATCGTTGTCTCGCTTCAACAACTGCAAAAGTATGTGGTGGGTCTCATGACATGTCCCGTGTTCAGTTAATTACATATGTACTCTCGACCTATTAAGCCGCATTCGGATTTATATAATAAAATAAGCGCTGAAAATGGCGTCCCGAATTTGTTAAACATGTTTCATGCACGCGTTGAAAGCTTTATGTATCCGTATTCACTTTACATAATTTGTTTTAAAATGTTTTTGCAAAGAAGAGGCAATTTTGTAACGATGTAATACTGTAACTTATTTTTTATGTTTTGCAAGAAAAAGGCAATTTTGTAACGATAAAAGCATTTTTTTGTATGTTTTTGTTAGGTAAGCAACTTGCTCAAGATAATCAATATTAAGTATTATGTGATGCGAGAAAATATTGGTTGAGTAATATCTATCGGGACTATTAGGTAATCTAGTAATTACTGCTATTAGTCCAGTCATCAGGATTTTATTAACCATTTCCCGGAAAATCTCTGACGGTCCATTTGGGCGGTTAGCTTGCATTACGGAACTAATAATTACGTAAGAGTTTCGTTGCTCGTATTTAATATTACTTTGAGTGTGGCTGGCAGGCTTCATTTGCAAAATTCAAATCGCACTAATATTATAAATGCGAAGGTATGTGATTTTTCTATATGTGTGTAAAAAAATACCTCTTTATTCTCAAACAGCTGGACTGACTTTTGATATAGAAATAGCTGCTACCTTTTATCTATACTAATATATAAAGCTGAAGAGTTTGTTTGTTTGTTTGTTTGAACGCGCTAATCTCAGGAACTACTGGTCCAAATTGAAAAAATATTTTTGTGTTGAATAGACTATTTATCGAGGTTATAGGCTATATAACATCACACTGCGACTAATAGGAACGAAGATACAATGGAAAATGTGAAAAAAGTAGGGTAGGTATAAACCATAACTTATATTTTCCAACCACGCGGACGGAGTCGCGGGCAACAGCTAGTTATCACATAAAATTAAAATCAAAAGTCATTTAAGCTACATTCATCCGACTGCCTTGAAGCAGGTCAATGTTTTTGCAGCTATAACCGAGGTCCTAGCGTTCGAGCTAGTCGGACAAACAAACAACATTTTTTCATCCCATTTCCCAAATTGTACTATTAAAAACAATCAACGGTTACAACCATTGCGTGTGTGGTACTCCTGATCCGACTATGGCGCAGTTACTGGTGTGTGCTCGTTGTCCATTCACTTACACATTAAATGTTCTGGTGCATGTTAATTATGCCATCGGAACATATACCACTTTTTGTTTCAAAAATTCGGAGCCAATCGTCAACATACCTACTTTATAATGGCAAAGAGGGATATAACTCTCTATGAGACTATCATTGCGTTATGGATATACCTACTTCAAGGGCTGAGAGAGAAAGAGAGAAATTATAGATGTCGACAAGACTATCATTGCTTCGACAATTAACGGTAAAATAATCTAATGCGATGTTTCATTATCTAGGCACTTCAGTAACAGGCCAAAAATAAGCTTGAGTCAAAATCTTAGATAAAATACTTTGCTTTGTAATATTTTCTATTCACAAACAAACAAATACTAGAAACACTTAGTTACCTGTAGATGTAAGGGAACCACGATAATCTCATGTTCGCAAGCGATCGCCTACAGCCCGTCGCTTTTGTTATTACAATCCATAACCGCACCGATATTGTGCGCACTGTATTGTTTCAGATCGAGAGCTTTGCAGGGCAAGAACACAATGTGGTCCCCTAATAGGGCCGTGGAAATACGAAAAAAAGAATAGAAAAGAAAAGGGATTTTCATCTGAAAATGTTTTCAAGCGGTTACCTAAAATTATGAGATCATTTGGTCAGTTGGTCTCATCGTTCCGATTACATATTTGACTCAACGGAACAAAATTAAATTTAAACCACTGAGTACTTCTCATTATCATCAGACTAGCCGTTTCCCAACTATGTTGGGGTCAATGTCAAGTTTAACTGGATGCAGCTTTTTGACTAGAGTTTTAGAGAGAGCGACTGTTATAAGGCTAAAAATTCTGATAAATAAAAAGTATTTTAGACAATCCTGAGCAGCACGATACCCCTTACGACTGTATGTAAAAGACAACTAAAAAACCCTTTGCTATATTTTTTGAACCTATGCATTTTTACCCTTTAGCTACGGAACCCTAAATACAAAATTTATAGTACAATACACCTGTAAGTAAATACCAGTATAAAATATTTCCTTATTCAGTGTACTGTAAATAATGCGTACTAATTTATGGCGTAGCGCAACCTAAAGTTGTTTTATTCAATACAACAATAAAGTCTTTACAGTGCATTGTTTTTGCTAGTTAGTAGTAAGTAAACTAGGAATAGGTTTACCAAGTACATTAATAATAAATTGATAAGTAGGTAAAGTAAAACAACGCACAAAAAAATAACAAAAACAACAACAACTTAAAGGAAAGACAATGGATTCTTTTTTTGTCATTTTATGGTACGGCTATAATAATGCCTTTAAAACATTTACTGCAGAACGACTTTTAAAACTATTCAATTCTTAGTTTCTTTGATATCGAGATGAATTAATCTGTTTAATAATTATTTAAATAACATAAGCACAGCATAGTCACAGGAGAGAAATAATACAATTTTATATTACAAACTTTTTCGTTTAAAATTTTGGTATTCATCAGCTCTATACGTTATTTCATAATGCAGGTATAAAGACAGCAAACATTGCTAGACATGTACGGTCCCGCCATCTTTATTACGTCACCGACTCATATCACCCCAACACTAACCAGATGAATTTAAATTTTAAATTAAAGCAAATCATATTCTATGTGTCACAATTTAAGGATAAAAACAAAATTGTTTAAAAAATTTAATTTAATTAATTGTATTTTCAATCGACTTCGAATAGGAGTATGTTCTCAATTCGTCTGTATTTTTTTTCTCATGTTTGTGGCCTCAACCCTTCGGACTGGATCAACCGATTCTGTTCATTTCATAAAATTTAGTGGAACAGCTGTCGTTTGGTGCCATAAAATTTTCATTCACATCATCAATGAAAATTTTCAAGTTTGGCTCAGCAGTTTTTTAATTGAAGTCATTTGTACGTTTTGTTGTTAAAACAAGTTTATGACACTTATTAGACGTATTGTTTAAAACTACATGTATATGACCTAATTTTCTACCTAAGCAATTGACATTTTACTCGTATAAAAGCGAATTACTAAGACAAGTCATCGTAAAAAAAGCGACTTTTACTATCGATAACATCGATGTCAATTTATCGATGATAAAGCAAAAATACTATGAGTATAAGTATAATAGAATATTATGAGAACCTACTAATGTAAACATGAGCAAAAAAATATTCGTAACACTTTTAAAATTAAACAAAAAACAATCAAAGCACTTCTTCAGTACTGTATTTACAGAATATACAATTCCTTTGATACTACCATTTACAGTAGCAAAAAAGTTTAATATACCATGGCGAAAGTACAATGGCGAAGTTTAGCAAAGGAAGAAATGAGAAGAACCACAAATACAACTAGTTTAAGGGGATGACGCTTCTTAATGCGCAGCGTATTAATCATAGTATCTTCTGCTTTGTGGTTTTGATGCACTCTGTTGGTTTTTACAAGACAAGGTTTTGTAGTAAGTGCTATTAAGGTTTTCTTTAGCCTACCTAACGATTTCTTACATTCTACGTCATATTTCTTGGCGATTACAGTGTAATTTATTATTTCTTTTTTAAATAAATTACAGACAAGTTACTTAAAGATTAAAAAAATAATATTTAATTAATTACATTGCTTAGGAATTGGGATGCTTAAGGTGTAATTTCACGCCTCAAATTAAAAAACATTGTTATTTACGCCTAGACACTGAAAAAATATCGTGCTCCACCATTATTTAAGGTCTCACACATATGTCACATATTATATATCTTTTCTGGTCTTTAGGCCACCATACACATTAAGACACCTTTCGTTCCCATTCTATAAACACGTACAATCATTAAATATTTTCTAAAGGTCGGAAGGAAAGCGTCACCTTAATATAAAATTCTCAAAGTCACGTCTGTCGTGGTTTATGCTGTGCCTTTACTTAGCTTTATAAAAGAGTCTAATTTCCCTCAAGCTAAGTATTCAATATAAGGCTAAACAATGAGTCATTTTATATACTTTTTGCTAAGGCTTCGTCTCCTATAAACGCTACAGACTGCTTACCAGCGTTACGCCCTATAAAGCGTCAAGATATTGAAAAGTTTATATTTAAACGACTACCGCTGTAAGAAATTTAATCCTTGGGTCGCGGAAATTTCACAAATATTTATTATTATTATTTATTTAACAGTTTACATTACATAATATTTACTTTAACATAATAAGCCACATGCTTAAAGACACTTAGACTTAAAAGACGAGTTCGTGGATTACACGAATGCTTGTCCGTTATTGAACAGAATATTCACAATAAGGACACAGTTAACAAAAAAATCCCATTAACACTTTTTATATATCTATTGATTTGGCAATTGGTATTTATATATACCTATATTTTGGTGTGGAAAGCAACATATCTTAAACACAAGAATTCATATGTATATAGTTTTTGGAAGCTCGTAAATTTTTATTTAGTAGCTAATCGTACATCTGTATTATATATCTCGTTGAATGACGTGACGCTGTGCGCGGCCTATGACTTTTATTAGAGACGTCGTCCTTATATTCTATATATTATGTATATTCTTTGCTTACTTCGGCGTTCAGGTACCGTCAGTGTAAAAAGTATTTTCTCGAAAGTTTAGAAGCTAATTTAGGCGCTACGGTTTGTTTAGGCATTTTAAATTACTTTCAGGTTTTTATATTGTTTGTTTTGAGTGGGTTGTGATAAATACAGGAATAGGGATGACGACAATTTTCTTTTCGTTATCAGTCTATTTATTATTTTTTGTTTTGTCTAACATAAATTGATAAAGTTAGTATTTATTTGCGTAGTCATTAAGTCACTATCCCTACTCTTGGAAAAAGTTATCTTTGTAGTTTTTTTTACATTAAGCCAAAAATCCTTCCTTCCTTGTCGTTACACTCTTGCCAGAGTGGTCGTGGTCGTCACGTCAGGGGTGGTGGCAAGCTTTACAATCCGCCGCCATTCCTCCCGCACTGCGGTTCGCCTTGTGCATTCATGTAGAGGGCCATTGAGGGCAGTTTTGATTTGGTCTGTCCAACGCATTGGTGACCTGCCTCGTGCTCTTGTGAAAAATACATGTCTAATATTTTTATACTATCAATCTGACGAACTAAATATATTTTTGCTTTTTTACCTAGTCGTAATCCCTATTGTATTTGATGTTCATTCTGAAACAATATTCTTAGACGACATACCTAACGAATACATTTATTTAAACCTTACTTTGTATTAATTTGTGTGAAACAAAATATATTGATTTATTTATATTTATATATTTAAAAGTCATTTAGGTGTTCTTTCTATATTTACCCGCGGGCCCGCCACAATAAACCGAAATTGATCCCAAGGGAACATAAATCGAGATAAATATGTAGTCCGAAGTATTTCGATTAAAGTTTTTGTCATTATTTCAACAAAGAAATGAACCTGAAGTTCTACTATCTCCTGGAGTAATCCTGCGTAGTTGTGAAAGCAAGATGGTACTTCACATGGTTTGGAGCAAGTAAAACAATTGCAGTTCGCTTCCAGAACTACAATTGTTTTACTTGGTTTGTGACCGTTCTCCAGTTAGATATGCAGTCTACTTTGCATCACATTGTAACTTAAATGGAGAACCGGTCTAGTGCGAGTCTTACTTGCGACACAGAGTGTTCCGTAGAAGTAGGCTTAGAAAAAAAATACCAAAAATACGTCACCCAAAAAAATTATGACGTAGCAATCTTTATCTTTGCTGAGTTGTTATTGAGGCAACGAAAACAGATCTTTGAACTGTCTAGCTATCACGGTTCATGGGAAACAGTCTTGTGACAGAAGGACGGACAAACAGCAGAGCTTTATTAATAATGTTTCATTTTTCGCTTACTTGACCAAAACATGCAAACAAGCATGCTTTTATTGTTGTTACCTAAACCAATATTGGCAGACAAGGTTCGAAATAACCAACAACATTGTTTTGTGTGCTTTTGACGCTGCCTTCCACAAAGTTTTTCCCTGTATGGTACGTGTTTCAGTCGACTGCGTTTGCAGTCATAAATTTAACATGCATACGCCCAAACATGAAACTAATGTGTGGATGTGAGAAAAGTGCTTGGCTTTTAACGGAAAAAACTGGTCGATATCGCCAATGTTTGACCAAAAATTGGCCATGTGTTCAGCAATTGAACCTTTGAATTGTGGTGGCAGCTTTTGCTCAGTGAATTCTGTTCGAAACTGAAATGAAACTATTTTTAACGCAACTAAAGGGTAAAATCGGAATACTATAACTAAGGCTCCGCTGTCTATCAGTCTGTCCGTCCGTCTGTCACCAGGTTAGTTGAAATTTACACAAATGATGTACTGCTATAACAAAAAAGAATCTAAATCTAAATAGAGCATTTGTAACAGTCATCAATACATTGGGTGAACATATTCTTTTGGAAATTTATTATTATTGGCCTATTTGTACGACATCCTCAATATCCTGAGGTCTTCCTCAATTGACCAGCTTTTGATCTACATTTCAGTTGTCAACGACTTTATAGATGTCATGATCTAGTCAGACTGCACTAAATCAAAAGTTCAATCTCATTCGTCAAATAATGACCAAATATTGGCTATTTGGTAATGATATGGCATCATTCATTATTGGTAGTGTATAATGTCCATCGTACACATCGATTCATCATTGGAATTAAGCTGTAACCATTATAAAGCCGTTGGTTTCAGTCAGGATTTTCGATCAAATTAAAATTAACTTTTCCATGATTTTGTATTACAATAAACCTACTTGCTTTTGTATTTATCCATCTATAATCGACTAGCTGTTGTTACTGTACGTTACTAATAGAAAATGATCACACATGTACATAAAATCAGGATAAAAACTATCCTGTGTATGTGTATCCAGGTTATAAAATAAATGTGCATATTTTTTTTCTAAATCCGTCCATTGGTTTTTGCGCTTTTATATTATTGGAACTAGAACTAGTGGTTGCGTACAAATCTGTCTTCGTGGGATATCGCTGTTAATACAGAATACTCAACTCTTTGTACTTTCTTATCCCTCCAAGAACATGAGTATAATAGGGATGATGACAATTTTTTTTGCAGTGTCCGTCTTGTAGTTTTTTGTATAATAATGGATACGTATTTTTTTATTTGTCCCGCAAACATAAATTAAAGTGAATGAAACTTACGCGTGACGTCACGATACAGTATAAATTTTACCATATCGTTACGTCACAAGCCCCCTCTCCTAAACTTTAAAGCAGCTAATCTTTGTCAATTCTAGTTTTTTTGAAAAAGGAAAAAATACGTGTTTCATACTTTTCTATTATCTTACTGAGGGACTAATGAGATTTTTTCTTTTTATAGCCAGTCATCATCCCTATTGGTCACAATGATCGATTAAGTATTGCGTAACAAACAAACTTACATTCACATTTTTAATAGAAGTAAGTATTAGTAGAATAGCTAGCTGCTTTATAATTAAAGTCGTACGATACTAGTGTGTTCAAAAAACTTCGTGAAATACAAAAGGTTTCCCTAACAAGGGCCTATTTTTACGATAGCAAATATTATTTACTTGAGCAACAAAACCGCAAAAGTGCTCTTCCAGTTTTAATTACTTTAAATTACGAGAAGTAATTTGATGCTATTTGTTTATTCTGTAGATAGATTTAATAAGTAACAAAGACTGATGAAGACAATCAGATTGATAAAAAATTGCTTTTAGTTCTTATTTATCGCTAGGAATGTCTTTAGAGATAGAGATATTATTCAATGGGCTTAAAATACTATTCTTGGTTCTTCGCTACGCTAATTTTTCAACTGACTATGTTTATTACCTCAGAACTGCGGACTGGATGGACCGATCCGTAAATTCTTTATTAATCTAACGTAAAATAGCTGTCAATTGGTCCCCCCCCCCATATAGGTATTATCATCTGGACCTTGAACACTATTCTCTGATCTCCGAACTTTTGCCGTTTTGTGAGACAGCGCTACGCATAGTGTATTTCCCCATCTCACTTTTGCAATATCAATAGTATCAATAGCAGACTACTCATAGTACAATTTAATAGACACTTTGGTACGATGATATACCACCTCCTTTTACCGTCAGACCTTTGCTGTGAAAACGAGAAAGAACAGTACAAGGCTCATATCAGCGTCTCTCTTTCACAATAGTCTTAGCTCGGGAAACAGCAGGTCTTTCCGATTGTTACAAAAATTATATGTAAATAGTCGATAAATAACTATTTATTTTCACAAATAGCACTGTTTATGATACAAATTTGTCCTTTATCTATACATATAATAAAATTGTAGAAAAGTGAAAACTGTACATTGAATATTTTAAAAAAAGAATAATTGCAGGGTGGTCTATGAACGATTCCGATGCCGAAAATATGATTTTTAGAATTTTTGTCTGTTTGTCTGTTTGTCTGTATGTATGTCCGGAAAGATCTCGGAAAGTACTGGATAGATTTGATTCGAATTTTCAGAGAATATCAACAAGAGGTCCGGTCAACATACTTTTTACTTATTATCTCGCTTTTCCTTACAGGGGGTGAGCAGGAGCCTTTTATATCTATCAACAAATATCAAATTATCTCATAAACTACTTAACAGATTTCATTCAAATTTGGCATGAACATTGTCGGACGCTTGATTCAACATATATATAAAAACCATAACGCTACTATGCGGGGGGCATGAGCAGTAAAGTTTTAAATTTTTGGTCCCACCCGTAACATTGTGTAATATAATTATGAGGTGTATTTTCACCCGATTTGGTAGTGGGTAGTACGGTCATCAATTTACACAAAAAAACATCACGCTATTTATCTAAGACTTTTGGCAGAGCAATAATATATTTTTTCGAAAATTAATCATTTTCACAAAATTAGTCATTTTATTCTCTTTCAAGTCTATTATAGGCCTAGCGCGACTAAATCACAAGTAAAATAAAAGAAACATAAACTATTCATACTTTTTTTATGCAATTGTTACTTTGAAATACATTCTTGAAACATTGGAACTTAAATTATTTTTATTTTTATTGATGTACTAAATTACTCAAGTTCAAACGTGAAATGCTGTAATACTGATTTTGTATTTATTTACGATAGGTATACTTTTAACTTTAACTTTTACCTATATGTTTAACTCAGTGATGTTGGCGATGCTACTTCAAGATCAAAACATTCGTATTCACGCTCAACCCAAACTCGCATGTAGGTCACATTGATCTCATCTATACCTGTGCATAACAATAAATTAATGAACAACATAGTTATTACCTTGGTTCATCTGTAACAACTAGGAACAAAAAAACTCATTGCCTTTCAAAAAATGAAATCATGTTTTCTTAAATTTGCAACATTACATGTGCCAAAAGAATTCGGGATAAAAAAAACCTACAAAATAAAAATTTGGAAAAAATTCTGCATATGGAATATCAAAGATATAGATCTATAAGACTAAAGCTATCATTGAATAAGACGGTACGCTAGACGGTTTTTGACATATGTATCTATTTAATTTCGTAAGTTATATCAAAAACACACAGACATCAATAGAACAATGTCTACTGATAGGTATCTGGGTTTTTTCAATGTCTTGGGGAGTTTATCAGTTTACTATATCCGCCATTATAGAGACCGTACACATGGTTCTTCCAAATATTCATTCCTATTCGTCATACACTGTCTGGAAAATACTTTTGGCTGTCGGTATCGGCAGTCTTCGTGCGGTCAGCGTAACTTCATCGCCAACCTCATGGAATAAACCAGACAAGTGAGGGGCTAAATAAGCTGAAAAGTTGAAGCTTGGTTAGTGTTTAGCAATTCCAACAATTTTTTATATAATTTGTGAAACTCATTTTTACAGATCGTTCGAAAGACAACAACCTCTCAATATCTAGAAAGGCTAGGAATATTATACTTGCATAAACTGCTAACCTTCTTTTTCCGTATACTTAGATCTTTATTTTAATTCCATTTATGCAAAAGAGATGTCGGTAATGCACATCAATGATCGTCGGGTAGGTTAACGAATAAAATACGTAATTCTCTTCGTAAATCGGTACAGTAAATGGAACTCATGCATGAAGTCACTTTTATGTTTATATTTTGCTTAGTCCTAACATTCCACATCTCCTATTCTTCAGAATTTTGTCCCTGTCAATTTCAAAAAATGCGTGACTGATATTTTTATATTATAACGCTATTTATTTATCATTCTATTTAAAGGCAAGTCATGATCAGAACACCAGGGGGCCAAGATAACACGTGTAACAACTTTTCTATTTTGTAAATATTCCTCATGTTTGTTTGGAAGATCAGTAGAAATTACAACGGTCTGACTATCGCCGTTCCTGAGATGCAGCCAGGTGACAGACGAATAGACAACGGGGCCTCAGTAATATGGTTCCGGTTTACCTCTTTGGTTACAGAACATAAAATTGAATGATACCTCAACTGTCATAATCCGTCCAGCCATTTGTGGTGCAGGGCGGGCCAAGTACAGACGTGCTCGAAAATCATAACCCACCCTTCTACAGCTGTTGGGTAAATAAGATAAAATTAAGAAATGGAAATTCCTCGAAGTAACAAATTTTTAGCAGAAGCGCTAAGACTGATTTATAATCTAGCTGACAATCTGACTTCCAAATCCATTTTTTCTACCACCAATGTTATCATCGAACGAAACTAAGAACTCACTTGATTAAGTCTTCAATATTCTATTTCTGTTATTCTTTCCTACTTACACCCTCATTTTTTTAAAACTCGATTATTTCAAACATGTCTGAGAAAAACTCGCATATAATTCACTTTTAAAACAAATAAACTAAATTATAATTGCTCAATACGTTCGAAAGCAAAGTTATAAACCCCTCTTTTTGATAAATAAGAAAAATCATTAAAACGCAGTGAAATATTTGACACCAGGATAGTATCGTAAACGATGAAACGTGTTTGATTCAAACATCTGATATTAAATAGTGTTTGGGGCTCTAGACTCATACAAATTAGAATAAAAAAGCAAGCTTAAAATGTAAAAAAATATAGGTTTTGAAATGAAACGACTTTTACGGATTTTATCGCGGTTTAATTTTTGGTTTTAGTTCCCGACGTTTCGACACCTTTGCAGGTATCATGGTCACGGGCAGACTGAGATGGTGTTCGTCTTGACAGAAGATGTTGCTCGTTCTACCTTCATATTTTTAATTAATTATTTATGGTCCGACCTACGCCAGTATGAGCTCACTGTGTCGTGATGTCTTGCAGCGCTGCTCTTGGGTTTAGCTTTGAGTTTTGTATTATTGGGTCCCAAGTAGGTGATATCTTCCAGCCATCTTCTCTATTGAAATTAGGGTGTTTTTTAATCTCAATAGCCTCGCGAAACATCCTTGGTAGGAATTTGGATTCTTTAGCGAGGATCTGTGGTTGATCAAATCTAATATAATGGCTGGAGCCTTCAGCATGTTCGGCGACTGCAGACTTCGTTGAGCGGCGGTGTTTGACGTCAGCTATGTGTTCTTTTACGCGGGTCCCTATGCTTCGTTTAGTTTGACCGATATAAGAGAGGCCGCAGTCACAATCTAGTTTGTATACTCCTGCATCTTGTAGAGGTATGTGACACTTGACAGATGGTAGGGACTGGCTAATCTTCTTGGGCGGCTTGAAGTATGTTTTAATTGAAGCTCGCTTCAGGATGTAACCAATCTTGTCAGTGACTCCTCGGACGTATGGTAGTACAGCAGGCAAACGATCAACTGTGGCTGGCTTCACTCGGTTTCTGTGACGGGGCCGTGGAACTTGGAGCTTGTTGTCTCGCAGTACTTGCTTGACGTGTTGAAGCTCAGCGGCAAGGTGTCTGTCATCACAGAGTCCGTGTGCTCTCTGAAACAAAGATTTTCCCACGGTAGCTAACTGTTTAGGGTGGGTGGTGAGATTCACCGTTTAAGTACCTATCTGTATGGGTCTTTTTGCGATACACCGGTGTGACTTATGGTCTGATTAGGATTCCGTTTAACTAATATGTCTAGGAAGGCAAGAGATTTGTTATCCTCCAACTCCATAGTGAATTGAATTTTGTTATTTATGGAGTTGAGATGTTTTAAAAATGCATTTACTTGGTTAGATGGTAAAATTGTGAAAGTGTCATCTACGTACCGTTTATAAAACCTGGGAGTGAAAGGAGCTGTTTTTAAGGCTGTCTCCTCGAAGTCTTCCATGAAATATATCAGCGACTACAGGGGATACAGGCGAGCCCATCGCTACACCATCTACTTGTACATAGAAATGATTGTTCCACAGCAGGTAGCCAGATGTGAGGCAGTGTTCTAAGAGTTCTGCATATGCTAGAGGTAAGTTGTTCTCTGCTAGCTTCTTGGAGACAATTTCAATGCAATCCTTAACTGGTAGGCATGTAAACAGGGACTGTACATCGAAACTAACCATTACTTCATTGTCATGAAGATGTAGATTTTTAATCTCATTGACAAAGTGGTATGAATCCTTCACAAACGCTGTCGTGTTGCCTCTGAGTGGTGAGAGTGTTTTCGCGACGTGTTGAGCCAATCTGTAGGTTGGTGTGTCGATTTGGCTTACAATAGGACGAAGCGGGGCGTTTGGTTTGTGTATCTTAGGCAACCCATACAGTTTAGGTGGTTTCGCGCATGTAGGTATTAAGTATGTGACATCTAGACTTAATGCTCGGAGTGTTTCTTAACCAAGGCGGTGGTGGTTGTTAACACCTTCTTGGTAGGATCAGTTTTCACTGCTTTATATGTACTTGAGTCCGACAATAGATCTTCTATTTTTGCATTGTGTCTGATGTATCCATGACGACCGTAGCGTTTCCTTTATCTGCACGGAGTATAGTTACATCTTGTCTGTTCTTGAGGTTCTTTAAAGCGAGATGTTCGCTTTAGGGAGGTTTGGTTTGGGCACTACACTTCGACGTAGAACAGTGATATATCTTGGCGTATCGCCTCCAAATCTTCCTTCCTCACGTTATTGTTGAACAGGCAAGTCTCAACATTGCAAATAATGTCCTCGTACGGTATTCTACGCGGTGTTACAGCGAAATTTAAACCTTTTTGTAGTACTTGCACGGTCGGTGTATCTAACGTTTGTTTTGACAGATTTATAACTGCGCGTGATTGGTTGACGTTTGGCGGGGCGCGTTCCGTTTTCGTTTATTTTGTTTGACGCGTTCCGATTTTGATTTTAATTTTTCATATTTATTTATTAAGTTTAGTTTGCTCTCGAGATATTTGGTGTTTTCGCGCTTGTTTAGTTTTTCTAAGCATGTATCAAAATCGAAAGTTGATAAAACTGTTTTCAAATCATTAGTCACGATCTCAACGGTTTTGTTTAAATTTTGTAGGTCGGAACGAGTTTCGTGAATTTTTAGTACGAGTAACTTTTTGCTTGCCTGATGGAGGATCTTGGCGCTCCCTCGTATGTCTTTCTTAGGTGATATCTTGAGACACGTTGGGATGAGATTGTGGTCACGGCATCTCTTCAAGAATGCTAAAGATGTTGTGTATCTTGCGCGCTTAGTTTTGAGATCTTCCAACCGGCGTATTTTATTTGCTATGTCCAGTCCGTACTGGGTTACATAGTGGTTTCTTAGGTTTACGCGAATGTTAGACATTGAAATGAAACGACTTTTACGGATTTTATCGCGGTTTAATTTTTGGTTTTAGTTCCCGACGTTTCGACACCTTTTTTAAAGGTACCTAGCCGAATATAAAGTGTTACCGTTTTAAAGACATTTTTCTAGCTCAGAATATATTATTCAGGCTTATGGGGCGACGCAAATGAACCTGTAGAAGATTAATCTGAACGTATTTTTTAAGGAACTCGGGAGTTTTATTTTTGTTTTTTGATGTTAGGTAGAATACTGTACTGTACTGTTTTTGTGTGACTTACAGTTTTCATTTGATTTTAAAGGAATGGAAAATAACTAATCATGGTACTAGGTACTAATATCGAATGAAATATGAAACAAAATTCATCTGCATCGCTTTTTAGCGAACGAAATAAAACAAGAATAATCCATAAGTAACGCAAATGGACGAATGCAAAATAAACGAAATTCCAAAATGGAATACCGAATATATTCCATTTTGAAATCCATATTCGAACTCTCAGTATTGGTAGCCAGCATTAAAAATAAATGTTTGAATAAAGAAAATGTTCAAATATGAATGTATTCAATTTTAAAAACGTACAAATTTTGACTATTTAAAACCTACCTACTTTTTTTTTGAAAACAGTAAACTATCTTGATGTAACTTTTTGTAGAAAGAAAATGAACGACTGATAAATTCCAGTGGCATATTATTTGGTTTACAATCTTAAATAATGTTTTACATTGGTTTTTAGTCGCATTTTATTTTTAAGCCGACTTTTTGGATAAAAAGATAAACCATGTTATTTACCTTTAAGTACCTTTACAATTAGTAAACTACTATACATAGACTTGTAGTCCAGTTTCATTTCCAAAAACGCTAACGCTGACCCTCAAATGAACTGAACTGAAAAGTCAAAGTGACGTCACTTGTCACAACGAAATGCCATTCTCATACATCAGAATTGCACAGATGGCCTAGTGTTTGTACTCACTACGCCAAACTCAACGTGCGCAACGTGTCGTGGTTTCGATCGACGCGTAGGGCAAGAGTTCGTGAGATCCACGAACGCTTATTCTGAGTCCAACTATTTAAGTCACGTGCATAAAGTCGTCTTTGTGCATGCATAAGTAGTAACCCCTGCGGTACGAGGATTAAATTCCTTAGTGCGGGAGTTTCTTTTTAATTCCTTTTTTTGCAATGTAACATGGTTTGTTGTTTGGGCCCTCGGTGCTTGAACAAGAACCAAAGATATCGAAATATTCAATAAATGGGGCCAAATCAATGCTCTTAATTAGTCTCTTTGTAGGGATAGTTGCATAATGCATGCGATGTTTGCGTTTGACAGATTGCAGATTAGAAAATGGCTTATTGTGGCGATCCTAAATTGGTCGCCTTATTCACCGTGTGACCGCACTGTTCGTGTTATAATTTAGGTGGAAAATGTAAAGAGAAAAAATCTTAAATTTTAGTAAACGATAGAAAAAAAACAAAAGTAACATCACGCATCTTGTACCACAGATATTGTATTCAATACAATCACAGTACAACTCAAATATTACTTATAATGCTCACAGTTCAGATCAACTTTCATTATTAACAAAATCATTACCAAATATAAAAAAAATACAATATTTAAAACAACCTCTATAACAAAAACTCACACCCCACAGCTTTAAAACAGATAGACAGCCAACTTCAAACTTATAAAACTTCAAACCCCGTCCTTTCGTGTCGGAGGTTAAACAACATCGCTTCATCACACCTTTGAAAAAAAGAATTGCCAGAAAGACAGTCGAAAACGATTCAAAATTTGAATTTGAATTTAGTGCTACAGATTCGTAGCGAATGGAACATAATATCTTTCACTTGTAGAGCCCAATGATAAAACGTTGGCAAACGACGATTGATTATCGGAATGTAGGTATCCGATGTAGTGTGGAAGCGAGATGGCACTATACACGGTATATATCTATGTCTCTTTTCCACAATCACTCATACTTTAAGTGATATTTTAGGGCGCCTCTTACTAATGTATTTCAGACTTGAATATGAATCAGTTTAAATTTAATTTTGATAACGTTGTATCGATACCATTGTTCTAGCATTAGTGTAATTAATTATGTATATTCGATAGGAAACCTAATTAGTAAATTGTAGTGTAATCCCCATTTGTAGATTATACGCCGTTTAGATACGTTTGTATATGACGTAATTAGTAGCTACGTAAGCATCATATATTTAAGTATTTATCATGGAAAATAAAAATCTTAGTGAAAAGAATTCATATAAAATTATTTGTTTTTTTTTTTGTGAAATAACTGAATCCGAGTGTTTTAGGTCACCACGCTTAGGCCAAGTATTCGTTTGTTTCACAAATTGATCTGTGTTTGTGATAAGTCTGGATGTCTCTGTGCATGTGACTTGAATGTTTTTGAAACCCGACGCAACACAAGTATAAAATTCCTTTTTAAACCTTATTTTTCAAAACCTCATTGATGCGTTACCTATTTCCGAGCAATTTTAGAGTCCGATTTCATTATTTACTGAATTCAGTTGAATGCAATATTTTTCATGAAGCGACTATCTCTGAAACTCATTTTATTCAATTACTACTAAATTACTTATTGAGAATGGTTACATAGCCTTCAAACACATACAAGCACACACGCGCACATTAAACAAATAATATATAAATATAAAAATCACACATTAAATAAATAAATCGCATAAATTCAAAAAAATGTTTGCTTTATTTTGTTAAAATTTTAAATCATACCCTGTACAACATATCTGTAAACAAAACCTCATGCATGTTATACACGAACACACAACAATGTCGAAACACCTATAAAATAATACGGAATCAGGTATTCAGCCCTAAATATCCAATTTTCAAGTGTAGTGTGGGCTGCGTCATAATTAACAAAGGTTTGGGACCACTCCATGCATAACTAATGTTGACCCCTGGCAAGACCTATCTAAACTATGGACCCCCAATGATACATTGATATAGATTTTTGAACAGGTTGCGTAGTTTTTATAGTTTTAGGGGAGTGCAAAAGAGTTTAGGTAATTTGAGCGGTCTTTTTGGTAGGGTCGTACTGGTAAACTAGATTTTTAATATTATATCATTTGTAAGAACTACATCACGATTTGAAAAACGAACACAATTATTTGTTTATGTTTTTCTTTTTTTTTGTGAAATTTGTAATCTGCTTCGAGTTACATTAACAAAAAAAAAACAATTATAATTAAAAGATTAAAAAAATCGTAAATCACGTTTTTTAAATATAACTACACCATTCAAATTTTATCAAAATCGGTCCGGTCGTTGTTATTGCTGCATTGTCATCGAGTTTGTAGCTACCCTGAAAATTTCAGCCCGCTAGCTTACGGGAAGTGCCTCAAAATTGAGTTGCAAAAATCCAACCGGAACGACAAACAAGAAAAGTGAGTGTTTAAAAACGTGGGCAAAAATAAAAATAGCCACAAAAAAAAAAACAATTCCAATGTAGTAGTAGTTATTTTTTTAATCATCCAAAGTTATCGATTTAATTGTCCATTTCGAAGTATCAGACAGCCTTTGTAAGTTGCCAGTGACACATCGATAGCAGTCTGTTTCTGGAAATAGGCTAGCAACATAAATATGTCAATACCAACCAGCGTTCCGTACTTTACTGAAGGTAGCATATGTCTGTCGTTTTGTTTTAAGAAAATGGCGGCTGTGAGGCAAAGGAATTACAACATACGGCT